>NC_089748.1:61845468-61862968 GCF_040412425.1 Macrobrachium rosenbergii
AAATGTCTGGGGATTCCGGGAAATGAAGGGACGGATGAGGATTTTCCTGTTATTCTATTATATGGTTGTGTGAACAATCTGTTACGACTTAATGCATAACAGGTCAACTAAACATGATTCTGGTATCTTACGGCTGACATAAAAAATTTCATATTCATATTTGTAAAAAAAAAAGTAAATAAAAAATAAAAAAAGCAAATGTATTACAAAAATAATGTGATGATCAGAATTTTATGGGAAATAAAAGATAATTTATTTTTTGTGTAATCTACAGCAGACATTATAAAACTTTCCAAGAAATTATCCTCAGATCAAGAGTATGATTCAAAGTAATATGATTTGCAGACATTACGCTCATTTTGTGTAGTAATAAATGGATCGCCGCCGGATTTGGTTTATGCTCCTTGAATATATTGTGATATTATCATGTCAGAATAAGATTTTAAGATGAGTACCCTGCGGGCGTTTTGTTTTGCTAGCCATCCACTACCATAATACAACAGAAACAGTTTAAACAATTTTTTACAACTTCTTAGGAACTTTACAAAGTTTTTTTCCTATGTATGGAAATATTCCTTACGTTGAAAAGGAGTAACATTCAGCTAGAAATTGGACTTCATTTCCTCACGCCCGTTCTTTGCGTATGGCATGTTTCTGCTCCAGTGGCAGTTCCAGTAACACGTATATCGGCTGTCGTTGCTGAACATATAGGCTTTGTTGCTTCATAACAACGGTACCAAACAGTAGGCTAACAGACATTTGGCCGAATTGACTTTTCTTCGACAGACATTTGCCCAAAGTATATTTTGCTTAAAACGGAAAATTAACTTAAAACATTAACAATGAAAACTGATTTTATGATTCCGCTTTCAGACAAGTGCATGATTTGTATCACCGATATTTTGACTGAACGCATAGCATCTAAATATTTTCATATTATGGCTGAGAAGTGGCCATCGAGACAATTGTCTCCCAAATATTAATTTTATTAAGATTTTTACTAGATGGCCATTTATAAATTTTAGTGATCAAAACGCCTTTTAAAGAAACAGTGCCGGTGCATATACGAAAGCACTTTGTAGGAACATAAGTAATCATCAGAAACCGGATAATATCATTATAATGAAATTTCGAGTTTTGCCGTTGAACAGAGATGACAAAAGATATGAAGTTCAAAGAATATAACGCAACGTGATTCGTCAAGACCCACTGGCAACGACTGATACCACCCCTCCCCCCCTCCCCTCTCCTCTCTCCTCTCTCTCTCTCTCTCTCTCTCTCTCTCTCTTCCATATCGTTCCCTTTCCTGCCCAGAATATTTCTTGTTTAAGCCCGTTATTCAATCATCGTCGTAAGTCACTCGTCTGTTTATTTTTCCCCACATCCCTTAGATCACTGCAATGTCCCATTCACCAGATCTGAAGGTATTCGACTCATTCTTCACTCCACTCAATCCTTCATCACATTAACTATGATGTTCAGGTCGTCGAAGGTTCATTGCCCCAAGATATTGACACCGCGAGGGTTTCCTTTTGAGCGTATAAATAACACGTCCATTCACGCCTGACCGAATGGCTACCGAGGTGTGATTGTGAATGGTTTACCTCAGTTCTTTGTAAGATGCTCCCCGTGTTCACGTTTCATTTAAACGACTCATTTTCATTCGGAAATTATATATAGAATTTGTCATCTGTTTCTAGGTCGCTACTCTGATTTTTTTTTCTTATTAAAGATGGTACATATCTTGAACCTACATATCTCGAATAATTTTTTGGCACAATCGTCTGGCCCTGTGCGTGAATGAAATTTGAAGAAACGTTTCTCTTGCAGTTATTCACAATAATTCACAAAGATTATTCACCAATGTAGTGAAAGCTAATAAGATGACTGCTACATAAGTTAATTTCTCCAAAATAAAACAAACAAAGGGATAATACACGTGAGACTAAATTCTAACAAAATCCAAAAAAGTGTAAAAAAAGGATGTACCAAAATATAGTTATTCATGCCTAACCGCGCTGCCAAGTAAGTAGAAGGCCACTGTTCCGAGGCTGTAGCATAGATTATAGCCCTTGGTTTCATTCCTTCAGCTAACTGGTTTCAATCTGATAAAAGGCAACCAGGTTTGGAACTTAACATACCAAAGTTAGAGAAAAACAGTGAACAAATATTCCCCACCAGCCGCACAAAACTTAATTGAAATGACTGAAAACTATTTTCGCTTAGCTATCGTAATAAAATAAGGTCATCGATAATTATGATATCTGTAATATAAAAAAAAAAATTCAAAGTATTCCTACACTTAATCCAATTTTTTCCTAGACAAATGACTGTCGTGAAAAATTCATAGCCAAATAAAAAACAACCTAAGAGACGACTTTGTTTTCCTTCTCTCAGAGTTGCTCAGATAGGTTCACATGAGGGTATTTAAAGCAAATGCACATAAACATTTTGTGAGTTTTTTTTAACACATACACACACACACACACACACACATACATATATATATATATATATATATATATATATATATATATATATATATATATATATATATATATATATATATATATATATATATATATATATATAATCAGAATAAGACAAATGTCATAATATCAAATCCACACTACCTCAGGAATATCCCCGATGGGGAATTATCACCGAAGGGGAATTTATAATTGATAAATGGATGAGCACTAGTCTCGATCCTATGACACACATCGATGCCATCCAGCAACTCCAGTCGACGTTACCACTGAGCCATCAAAAGGTATAAATTAAAAAAAAGTCTGGTGTACTTTATTTACCTGTCGAAGGGGAAATTGTACTTAGCTTTGGCATTAACCCACCTCGACCATGATAGTCACTTTGATACGTTTGGAACGTGCAGCTCTTTTTATGACATTTTTTTTTATCACACCGTGATTTATATACAATCAAGAATGCTACAAATAATATCAAATCCACGCTATGAATATCCTCGATTAGAATTATCACCTGAAGAGGAATTTATAGGTGATAAATGGACGGGCACTAATTCTCGATCCCACGACACAGATGCGCCATCCAGCAACTTATTTTAAAGTCGACGTTACCACTGAGCCATTATATACAAGGTATAAATTAATGCCGAGTCTGGTGTACTTTATTTACCCGTCGATTTATTTTTTTTTGTATCAATAGATGCGGCATTAACCCACCTCGACCACGATAGTTCTTTGGTACATCCTTTTGGAAACAGCTCTTTTTATGACATTTTTTTATCACACCGTGATTTATATACAATCATGAAGCTGCAAATTCGCTTAATATAACTAATAAATATTATATCACGAATTATCACCGAAGGTGATAAATGGATGGGCACTAAGTCTTGATAAATGGATGGGCACTGCCAGAACTAAGTTGAAAAGTTACCCCGCTCAACGGGTAAATGAGTCTGGTTGATTTTTATTATACTGTCAGCACTCGGAAATTGTCGGCATTTGTTACCTCTCTTGATGGTTCTTTGGTAACGTCGCTCTTTTTATGATTTTGCTGGACCATATAAAACTTAGATCAACCAAAACAGTGATCCAATTATCATACAAATTCAGCACTAAGATAATTTCCCCATGATGATAAATTACGTCGGCATTTGATATTGGCACAGTTCAATAAAGATTTTCGGTGTTATTATCATTTATTGATGTAATTGTTTTTATATGTTTATAAATAACAATTTTATCTCTGATGTTCACTTGCGCTCACCAGAAGAAACTGAAAATAGGCGTTTGTATTCCTAATTTTTGATCGGGTTGTTAATTAAAACTTTTTGTTACATTTCGGGAAGACTCGGCATTAATTTATACCTCTCTTGATGGCTCAGTGGTAACTGCCGACTGGAGTTGCATTGTACATTCATGGCAGTGCCTCCATTTTATATTTTTACATTTTCAGGTGTTGTTCATTTGGACATTTTGAATTGATTGATATATAATCAGTCATTTTTATACATAAATATTCTCTTCTCCTGCATATATATATATAAGAACTTAAAATATATATATATATATATATTATTTATATATATATATATATTATAAATATATGTAATAAATATATATATATATAAATATATATATTATTTGCATATATATAATATATATATATATATGTATAATATATATATAAGACTATATACCATAAAGTTAACATTTATATAAAATAAAAAAATACTGATTGGAGAATATATATCATTAATATCTACAAAGGCTCATCATCTATATATAATTCTTAATCCCCTTATATATTATATATCATATATATATATATGATATACCTTCATATATATATATATATAAGGTATTCCTTTCCAGTTCTCTCACATCATCTACCGAACCGTTTCCAGGCCTTCCTAAACTTCTCCTTCTTGACTCCTATATTGTGACTATTATTTTCAACAACTTACGTCTTCCATTCTTTCTACATGACTGAACAATCTCAAGCGCTCTGATCCAGCCTTCCACCTACACTAACAGTTTTACCACTTCTGTACGAGTAGTATATCTGTAAATTGTTCACTCTATCAACATTCCTTCCTTAATGTTATTTCCCATTCCCTATTCAGTTTTTCGCTGCCACCTATTCAACGACCCCCCTAGAAAGATCACAGCCAAACTCTTGAAACCTTCTCCGATCTAATAAAAATTATATAAAAACCGACCATAGAGAAGATCGAATAATTAATACCCTGACGTCAGTCAGGATATTGGGGAAATTTTCTCCAACATTTTCAATCGGTTGCTTTTCTAAATTTAACTTATAATTCTTTTGATGAAGGAGAGGCAAGGAGACTTATTAAATAAATTTGATAGTTTTTGGTAGAAGAGACTTTATGGAATTAAATCTTCTTGGGAATCTGAACAAATTAAGTTCTCTAAATGGTGAAACGTTTTTTTCGGATAAAAAAGATGAAAGAGAAAATCTCATTACCCTTTTGATTTCATTTTTTCTTTAATTGTGATTAGGGTAGCTTTGTAGGCAGAAAAATATAAGTGACGTTTGACATTTTGCTTAGTTGAAAATCAGCTAATTTCGACAGCTGACGATCTTACATTTACAAGTGATGTATTCTCCTACTATAAATCATAGATTTCGTTTTTCACCGAAATTAAAAAATAGCAACACAGAATAAGATTAAACCATACTTTGAAGTTAATGGGACACGTTAATATTTGAGGAAAGCTCTTTATGATGTTATTTTTTATACATTTTTTTAATATCAGTTATTTGTGTACATCATATTACATTTGTTTTAGCCTTTTTTTTAAACAGTTACTTCAATTCCTCGCGTTTAGTGTGCTTGTCGTTTGCATTAATTTTCTTTCTTTAAGTAAAATATTACTTCACGATTAAGTTTCCAACTGCAACCCTGGAGCTACACAATTAAACTATATATCCTGCATCAATAATTATTCGTTATCTCTATTCCATGTTAAATAAGCACCTAATTACCCACTAAGGCAAAACGGTTAGGTATATGAGTTTGTCTGGGATGAACTGAATCCGGATGTTTCCTCACAACTTGTTGAGGTGTTTGAGGACAGGGAATTTTTATGGGAAAGCACACGTTTGTGGGATAGTGAACCTCTTTTTTTATGTCGATTACTACGATGTTTTAGACGTTACCTGTAGGATATGAATAAAGGAAAAAAAAAAATGCGTAAGGAACATTTTACATGAAAACAGTCTCAAATTAATAAAACTGATATGGCAGCTCATTCTCCGTAACTAAACCATCCTCTCCATTGTTTCAGGGAAATTAAATATCCATGCAAAATTAATGCTCTTTACTCATAAATGAATGTCTCAAAAATAACCTGTCGATTTTGCAAAGTATAAAACATCATCTCATTTGGTTCATGGTTGTTCTGATTAATCTTACAGGGCTTGATATTAAATATTCCGTGATATGATGCTTGACGCCTAAATAGTGATAAAACATGTGACTGGCTTCCGGAAAAGAGTACAAATCATTGTCCAGAAATGTTTTTCTTTTGAAATTTAATTTATTAATCAGTTGAACGGGTCATGACAATAACAGGGCCTTCTCAAGGTGTTCTTATTAAGAGGATCATAGCCCACCGCAACCACAACACAGAGGATGTTGTCAAAGACATTTTAAGTATCTTAAGTACCAAATAAAGGCATCAGGTGAGCTAATAGGAATAAGTCAACTTCCTATCTCAAGTTTACAGTTAAGTAACAGTACCTCTGCAGTAACGAGATTATGATTTAAATGTTTTATGAAACAGATTAAGTTTAAACTAAATGTTATCCTTTTTGTCTATGGAAGGGTAGGCCGTAATGAGAAGTGAGGAAAATCAACGCAAAGAAAAACCACACAATGTATATATTAAATATTAATACTCAACAATGCCCCCCTCCCCAGTATATCCAAATGGGACAGTGTCACGTTGGTGTCAGGTGGCGTTATATTGAATTTATCCACCTAAAAAAACTGACATCAGGCAACTCTAAATCGAAATGTTATCCAGAGATTTATCAACTTGTTATTTGCAGAAATCGTTCCCATATACAATATTGTACAACGATAACTCTGTTTATCATTTTCATTTCCTTCATTCTCTCCTGAAATTTATATTCGAAAAATATGTAATGAGATTGCTGCAGCTAAACAGTACAATATATTTGCATCGTTTTTTGCTTGTGCATAACTTACGCACCCGTGTCTGCCGTTCAATCACGTTTTCGCCACTGTATCGCAATATCTCGCTTGTAGTCTCGTTAACTGATGCCTATCTATTCTTCAGACTCTCAGTTGACTCCTTACATCGTTGGTGGTAATTTCAAAAAGCTTCCTTGAATTACGCTAACCCTTTCTATTCATGCATCATTTAGGACTGCCTTCAATCTTCCACACTCAACAGAACCCCAAAATATCCACCACATCGACAAAGGAAGCATTCTCTCCAGGTAGTATCTGTCTACTTGCTTCTTTTGTTATGGTATTCATTTGCTCATTAACCCATTTTCTCTGCTTTTAACTTATTCTTCCTAAAGCCCTTGCTCAGCTTGTTCTCCGTTTGTTTATTAAATTCATGTTTTTTCTCTCGCCTTCCTCGATTAACCCACGCTTCCTACAGTATTACTTAACACGATCTTCCCATCAGTCATAATACTGTTATACCTCAAATTATTTTTCCTTCATTAAATATCTTATTTCATAATCCCACCACCAACGGTTTCTAAACCCTCATCTCCTCGACTAAAGTTCCTCTTTTGCCTGTTGCCTAATCATCCCTAATTTGGGAGGCGGGGCTTTGTTTACGAAAATTGCGGGACGTTTCATAAATCCCTTTCAAAAATGTAATGAAAATGGTTAGATACAGACACATATCGTTGACAGAATCATTTTGAATTTACTAGAAATATTAAAAAATTAGTCCCTCGTCTTATAACAAGACGAAGTATAGTAAAACATAACCAAATCTTTAATACAAATGCAAATAGTTAAAATCCCTACAATAGCTAATTTGTTATGTTTGGATAAA
This sequence comes from Macrobrachium rosenbergii, assembly GCF_040412425.1. NCBI lineage: Eukaryota > Metazoa > Arthropoda > Malacostraca > Decapoda > Palaemonidae > Macrobrachium > Macrobrachium rosenbergii. The sequence goes on from NC_089748.1 coordinate 61,853,028, forward strand.
GCGAACGACCAAACCTCTACCGATAGGAATGCAGCGTGGGTACACAAGGATTGAAATCCAATTATTGACTGTTAGTTGAGCTTGTTGTTTCCAATCACTGTCAGAGAGAGAGAGAGAGAGAGAGAGAGAGAGAGAGAGAGAGAGAGAGAGAGAGAGAGAGCGCGAGCGCTAAGACCCTAATACAGTGCCGTATCGATTTTTATTTTTTTTTACCTGAGTAGCTTTCATTCTGCCAATATGAGATACATTGGGAAATAAGTGTTGTAACCGACAATTAGCAAGGTTCAGGGTTGTAGTTTGCCCAGATTTCCATGTGGTAGCCAGATTTATGTAAGGATGTCTCAGACCTCTTCATCGTTGGCCTATTTTTACTTTCTGCTAAGGAAGAGAAGCAAAATGAAGGATTACTTTTGGGGTCTGCTTAACCTGAACATCGAGGAAGGAAGGGTATCATCCTGGCTTCCTTGTTGCTGAACTGTAATGCTAATCATTCTTCGAAAGTCCGCACAGGTTTTCGAGGTCTTGTTGATCTCTATTGGCATTAAGGTGTCGTCCACGAAGCTGTGGTATGGCTGGCAATGTGGATCTTTTAGAAAAGGTCTTCCACTGTACCCATGAAGGAATCGACTAATAGAGACCCCTAGAGGAGCCTATCGCCATTCCACCTTGCTGGAAGTAGAAATGACCTCTATAGATGTTGAAACTAACCGTCTTTGTATTGGCCTTGACTGGGAACCTTGGTGGCTCAGCAGGATGGCTAGTCTGGGAAACAGTGATACCAGTAGTTGAAGACTTCTTCAGCACCCTTAAGAATTCTGCCAGCGATCGAAGGCAATGTTTATTAGAATTAGTAGATTAATAAATTTCTTAACCAACTGATACATAATAAATGTAGTTGCACACAAATTGAGCCCTTCAGATTTTCAAGGGTTTTACTGTATTAGTCCATGAAATTCAGCTGCTAATACGTTTAATGCCCTGGTGATTATTTCGCGAAATATTATGGATTTTATGCATGTTATTCGGGAAGTAATTACACTGCTGTTTTTGTCTTAAAGTAAATTAAAGTCCCAGCAGATTATAAGGATTCAATTGTCATATATATAACGTGATCTAGAACTACCATATATTTGCGTGAATAAAGCGAAAGCTCTCACCGAAATATATTGAGGTTTGTGAAAATACTGAAAATTACGAATTAACGGCATATTTCGAAGTAACAAAAATACCTAAAGCAACAGGTGTGTTAGTTGAAGAGCCCATCTATAATTCCACATTTTTCGGAGATAAAATGTGTATCGGTAGGTTTTATGTCGGTTAGTGCATTTCAGCACATTTAAATCGAATACTTGCGAAGAGAATATGACAAAATAGCAATAGGAAAACAGAGTTTATCAGATATCACCTAAAATACTTGCTATCCAATATTGTCTGTGATATCCAAATCACTGCGCGTAACTTGTATATGGCTTAAAAAGTAGATCTTCCTGTTTACGTCTTAGGAAAACAGATACGTAAAATCAATAAGCATAATATTGTACCTATGATAAATCTGCCCGGACAGTAAAAAAAAAATTGTTACACTGGTTTAACACCGATTGTTTTTCTTTTTTCCGTTTTCATTAGATCCAAAAAAGCGAGTTCTCAAAATCAAACGAATTTTAGCAATTTTCTATTGCCCATAGTTTTACCATAAGAAAATTGAATTGGCTAATCCGATATCTCTCACCTCTGGTACGGGGAAATTGTACAAAAAATTCTTTCAGTAGAACCTTAAGGCTACCAGAAATTTTACTTTTGGGATTATGTTAATACACAATCGGTGAAGTTGTTTGAACCATTACAGCAGAAAATATATGAAATTAGCGCAGGTAACAAAAGGTTGTTTTAATTTAATTCTAAAGTTTAGTTACATCAGCCAAGCAAAAATGGAAACAAGCTGCAGGATTTATGCAAATACGCTTATACCGGATAAATGCTTTCATCAGGGTTGCCTCTGAAAAGTGGATACTAATTGAATTCTTTCCGTATTTTTAATTATAGAATTCATTTAAGCCATCGCCTTCCCTCCCCTCCTCCACCTCCCAAAGAAAAGCAAGGAAATATCTGAAGAGTACCATAAACATCGACATCTACCAAGCCATATTTATTTCTTTGAATTTGTTCATTTGTTGAAATCCATCATGTATGAATGAGACCATTAGAGACAGGAAATCACCCATGAGGGAAGAAAAGTGAGAATTAAAGTACTTGTCTGGAGGTAATTTAGCAGAAATATATTTAGCAGAGATCTCTTACGAAATAAATTGAGTGAAAGATATTTGTGAAAGAGATTTTACAGACTCTTTAGGACGTGGAAAGACTTGTGTGGAAGTTAAGAATACTGGCATCATTCATCACTGATGATTTGATTCAGAAAAGCTCAATGGCAGCGAAGAAATTGTGCATGTAATTAATAAAAGAGATTACTAAATTAAATTGCGAAACACCTTATGACAAGGTATGAGTACGAGTAAGGCTACGGGGGTGAATGAAACCAGGAAGTTGGAGCAACGAGTGGGAAAGCGGCTGGGTCGTTTCTTCTTTTATTCCTTTCTCCAACTCAGCGACAACTTGATACGTCGCATGTTCAAACGATAGATCGTCAATATATATATATATAATATATGGTATATATATATATATATATATATATATATATATATATATATATATATATATATATATATATATATATATGTATGTATATATATATATATATATATATATATATATATATATATATATATATATATATATATATATAATGTTAATGACCCTATACCCAGGTCAGATAGGGTCATAATCTTTTACTGTATCTATTTTAAGAACAGCATCAATCATCTTACTTTTCTAAGATTCTCTGGTAGCGGTGGCCGGCCCTGGGTCAGCGAATTCTTTCTCTCCCGCCGACTCCTCTTACTGAAACTATCCTGATACAAAGGCCTACTGGAATTACACACTGAGGTGAAAAACTAGACTTTATTTGCAAATTTAACAGAAGTAATTAAGCAAAAACTGCGGACAGAAAAATGGAAGTCATAGCTAAAGGAAATTCTGGTACACAGTCCATCGAATTAATGATTCTAGACCAACCAATACTGGTGACTGACACTCTGGTCACCAAACAAAGTATAAAGGTCATAATTATTCTAGACCAAAATAAATGTCATGTAGTATGTACAAGAACACCACTTCCAAAATATTCGTCCTCACAGGATGAACCCAGAATTCCTGTTAAAAGAAACATATCATATATTCAAACCTGAAATGGTGTAACAAGATATCAGTATTCACAACGGGAAAATGCACATTGGAAAACAGAACGGGAAAATGCATAATGGAGACACAGAGGAATTTCACTGCAGCACAACTGGGTGTTTCACATAATGTCTGGAAAAGATATAAGTGTTCATGAGTTAAGCTACTCACTTTTCTATTGCCACAGATAAGGTATTGTCACGGTTGTGGTTCATAAACACTGCACAAGGCAAATCACACCCAGCCACCAAAACTGAAGTCCTCCCTTGATTGTCTGTTCCTCTGATCATATACCATTAGAGAGTGCAAACACAGACGGACTCCCTAATCACTTCTCCCCGAAACATGACGACACCGGTTCAGTGTTCGAAGATCACGCTGTCTCCACGCACTTAGGCCACAGTCGGGAAAGCACAAATGCATGCGTCAGATACCCTGTATCTAACTGTGTAAACCTCAACTTCGACGCAATTGCACCTGCAGCAGGCGTGCTCTGCCAGGCCAGCACAGTTTTTCACAGACTTATTATATATATATATATATATATATATATATATATATATATATATATATATATATATATATATATATATATATATATATATATGTATATAGATATATGTATATAGATATATGTATATATATATATATATATATATATATATATATATATATATATATATATATATATATATATATATATATATATATATATATATATGTATATAGATATATGTATATATATATATATATATATATATATATATATATATATATATATATATATATATATATATATATATATATATATATATAGTATATATATACAATGAGTGTGTTTATTTATTTAATTATCACCTAATAGTTTACCCTCATTGCTTGCGTATAATTTTGGTTCTTTAGTTTGTTTTTTCAATTGGAAAATACTTCAAAATAACAGAGTATCACTGTTGCGTCAGGATTCCCCTTCTTGCAATTCTGTCTCAGATTATTCAGATACAAATGGACGGCAGGAAAGGCACTCAGGTTCTTAATCACTTCGCATGGAGCATGTAGTAAATGATCTAGTACATGCAGAAGGACAGTCTTTATTATTTTCAAAGTAATACTGCGATCACTGCAGTTAGTAAGAGAAAGTGTTATCATTTTTTATATGGATTGCTATTCATCTTTATCAGTAATGGCTAACGAGAATCTTTGGAATAATGGTTCTTGGTTATTTTTATTTAGATCAACTATTGAACCGTGTGCCATTTCTATATTTAATACGGCTTAGCCTAGATACATCCTTGCATATCACAAACTGTTCTAAATAGACCTCAAAGAAATTTTTTACGCTTCCCTAATCATATTTTCTGAAGCCAGTAAAACTATGCTTTTCTGTATAATTGACCAGAATAGAGATGGCTGCTTGCCCATACATATTAAGAAGTTCCGCGTCATCGCAAAGCAGTTTGGTATAATATGATAGTATATAATTGCTATTATTCATTTTAGGAATGGGAGCTATGTTAGATTGTATTCTCTTCGTTTGCTCCCACTCGTTTAATTGGTTTCGTGCGCTCCTTTTTATATCTGAAGATGAAATAGTGCGTGTTCAATGGATATATTTCTGATGTATTTCAAGCTCCTTTTCATTAAGTGCTAAGTAAAAATTGTCCAGAGAATGTAATTTGAACCTGTAATATACTGTACATGTGACTGAATATAACCCCTTGACGGTCACCTCAGAACATATACTGTATGTAGAAATGAGACTTGGTGTTGAATGCAAACTTTAGGTGAAAATTTTATTCCCTAGTGTTACTCTCTAGTATAGGGGTCAGGTAAACGATATTGATAACGGTCCCTTGGCCTATTATCTAAATGAGAAATTAATATTCTTGGGGATAATCAGCACACAATCCCGTGTGTATAGAAATGAATTTCGAACAAACATCGGGTGACAGGTAAGTTGATAGCGCCTCTGCCTGTCATCTGAAAGCCCTTAGTTGGACCTGATGAGCTAGAATAGTATTATTATTTTTACTTTTTGTTATCATTTTGGTGCGTGGATAGAGTATTTTGCTAATGCCATTTTGCTAAGGCAATTGTAATCAACATATCAATCATCATCCAGAATCATGAACATCAAACCTAATTCCCTTTTGTAATTAAAAAAGTTGCCTCATGGAGACGCGGTGATCAGTGCTTAGCTTTAGAACTTCGGGAACTTTTCCAACTCCCGGAAAACAAAGTCGATTGTGAATGCGTTCGAAGCACCGCTGGTGAATGTCACTCGGACTGTGGCACGCTTTTGGAATGGAAGGCGAAAAATAGACTCAATTATAGTCGTCGGTCTCTCGAGCTGATAGTATTCTAAAACGGCACAGCCGGTTCGCTGTGTTAGTCCAGGAGGGCCATCGTCTCTCATCGGTCTGGCACTCACGCTTTAAGCCTTATTGGAGATGATGGTATCGGCATTCGGGAGTTTAGCTGACGATTTCGCGAATGTGACCGGGTTATGTCCGTACATTTTCGGGTTGATCTTTTTTTCGAGTGTAAGTTTATACATATTGTCTACATCAAAAAATCATTGCAGAGCGTTCTTATTTTTCTTCCTCTCTCCTGTCCACTTCTATCGCCTTTCTTTATTCTAATATACGCATTTGAAAGTCCGTGTTAGTATTCTTGCCTGCCTCTCTGATTTGGCAGTTTATGCTTTCATAAAAATTTTTCTATAGTAGATAACAAAAGCCATTTTCCATTTTGGAGGTGAAGTAATTAACATTTATGTGTTAGTAGACAGTCTCTATTTCTAATATTACGCACATCTTGTGTTTTTAAGTGTTTTATATATATATATATATATATATATATATATATATATATATATATATATATATATATATATATATTATATAAAATATATGTGTCATATATATATATATATATATATATATATATATATATATATATATATATATATATATATATATATATATATATATATATATATATATATGATGAGAGAGAGAGAGGGAAAGAGAGAGAAATGCTCGCCAAACCTACACCCTGAAAGAAACTTCTCCCTGTGGTCATTTCTTTTGCGAGAGGAACTGACCTTAAAGCAACTCCTGAAAGGAATAAAATCCTTTTCAGATCCGATTGAATTCCCACAAAGAACCCGAAGTATCAATGGAATTTGAAATGGTGCCGCCCAGTTTTGATCTGGAATTTTCTTGTATGATTTCTAATTTCCTCAAGAGGAAACGCCAATATAGTGAAGAGAAAAGAAAGTCGTGTATCATTATTTTCCTTTTTTATTTGCCGGTTTGATGAACGAGGTTAATTAATGCTAATTGATATTGGGTGATTTCTATATGCTAGGAGTTAATATTTGAAAAAGAGACCTTATATGTTACAGTTTCTGTTTTTTTTAGTTTTCTGTAAAAGAAAACTATTGTGACGGGCTGTCTGTCCGTTTACCCTCAGATCTTAAAAACTTCTGAGGCTAGAGGGCTGCAAATTGGTATGTTGATCATCCACCCTCCCACCATCAACTACTGTATACCAAATTAAAGTTAGCCATAATCGTGCATCTGGCAACGATACAGGACAGGCCACCACCGGGCCGTGGTTAAAGATTCATGGGCCGCGGCTAATACAGTAATATACCGAGACCACCGAAAGATAGATCTATTTTCAGTTGCCTTTATTATACGATGTACAGAGAACTCGAATTCGCTGAAGAAACTTCGACCATTTTTTTACTTGTTTATTATTTTGTACGATACGTTTGATGCCAATTGTAGATGTATTCTACGTTATCGGGTACACACACACAAAGAGAGAGAGAGAGAGAGAGAGAGAGAGAGAGAGAGAGAGAGAGAGAGAGAGAGAGAGAGAGAGAGAGAAGGAAGTTGCACATTCCGTGAAATATCAGTTTATTAATTTATCATATTACTGTGAATATGAAAGACTGAAATAGGAGACATTGCAAAGTCTGGAAGCTTGTTAATTTCTCTGACATATATTTACTGGCTTGAAGGATTATTTAATATTTATCACATTTTCTGAATACTTCCCGGTAATAATTATAATAGAAAAAACCAAAACGTTGGCATGGAAGTGTGGTTTCACAACTTATTTTAGCAGTTGAGATTTTACAAAAAAAGGAAAGGTTTACTTTTCACTTGTATATATATATATATATATATATATATATATATATATATATATATATATATATATATATATATATATATATGTATATATATATATATATATATATATATATATATATATATATATATATATATATATATATATATATATATATATATATATATATATATATATATATATATATATATATATATATATATATATATATATATATATATATATATATATACATATATATATACATACATACATACATATTATATATTACATATATATATATATATATATATATACATACATACATACATACATACATACATATATATATATATATATATATATATATATATATATATATATATATATATATATATATATATATATATATATATATATAGTATATATATATATATATATACATGTATATATATATGTATGTTGTGATAGAAACGGTATAAAACTTTTTCCATTATTACTTTTGATGAGAACATTTTTTTTCAAAGAAATGTGACAAAGTTTCCGAACATATCCGAGGCTTCTGAGGAAACTTCTCAAGCCTGAGAAGGGTAATTGATCAAGGCCGTATTGAGTGTCAAGAAAAGAGAAACATTCAGGTAGGCTGTCCAGGAGCCTGCAAATGAGACAGAAATGAGAAAGAGCATGTTCCTCTCTCGTAGTCCTGGGCGTAATTCTTTTTTTGTGTGTATAGTTTATCGTCTGTTACATTAACTGACCCTTCCTGGTCAGAAACTTTGTATAGCTTTTCAGAAATGCTGAAACAGTTTTGAAAGTCCCATTACGATATTTTTTGCCTCGTACGAGTGCATGTTAAAGTTTAAGGAATTTCAGCAGTTTGTGAAAACGCCCGAATTTGCGATTCTAATTTCAGATTTCCATTATACTGACTTCGATTTACGTAATCAAATTTGCAAGTTGCCTCCTTACAAGTGCACAGCACCTACAGATGGATCTCTCAAAACGGCTATTAGTTCAGCCATAAATATATCAGTATCTTTTCTTTCTGTTTTAAAGTTAGCCTTAGCGAATAAAACCAACACACATTACCAATGTAACTGAAATATCCCCTGAACAGCTGAAGGGTCGACCATCAATCCATGCAAACGAAAGACCCAATTTATCAAGACTGCCCCCCGACCCCGAAATATTGCCACGATGTCACTTTCTAGCCAGACATGGTATGGACAAGTCACAGGGTAAAGGGTATATGATAATGATTCGTATCTCTCTCTCTCTCTCTCTCTCTCTCTCTCTCAAAGGCCCATACTACTGGGTGAATATAACAAATGGACGGGAATATGCATGGCGAACTTCCATCTTCCTTTGACATTTCTTTTAGTTTGTAATATGCTGCTCTTCTCTCTCTCTCTCTCTCTCTCTCTCTCTTTCTCTCTCTCTCTCTTCTCCAGAGATTGACAGGAACGTGACTGATGATCATATTTTTGCGCAAGGCTATTCATGTCAGGATGTGGTTGGTTTCGAGGATACCACTGTTCATGTTGGCCACATGTGAATGGTAATGGGGACATTCTGTGTGTCGTCTTAAAGTTTTTTGGCAATTTTCGATAAACTCCTTTTCATCGTTGCATAATTTTTCTGGTGTATGGATAGCTTCTACGTTATTATCAGTTCTTTGAGATTATTCTCTAGATTATTCATTTCCACGTTCTCAAAAGTTTCAGAATGTGCCAAGCAAAAACTATTTTCGACATTTCCTCACTTTTTAAAGATATGTCCACCGGCCATAAAATATTTCAGTAGGATATTACGGCCTTTCTGGTTTACTGCAAGGATATTTTAGGGTAAGGTTGCTAGGCCCCATTGCCTGCCCCATGAATGTTCAAGGGCTATGTAATGACCAGAACCGCCGTAGCTTAACTTTTTGGTGATGACCAGATCCACATGGTTTAAATTTGGTGATCGAAAACTACTATGCTACAGCCGTTGGTAACCTTTCGTGGGTTATTTAATATCTTAATGCAAGGAGGTAATGCAAGAGGTAATGCAAGATGTCAAATTAAGTACATTAGATGTGGCATGGTTATGTTTTCATAAAATGATATAGTGCTGAATGAGATAATAAAGACAACGTGCATAAACTATTAAAAGAGGTTATTAGTCTTGCAATATTTATCAAAGTTATATTTACTGGATGGATGTGATATTAGTAAGACTGATGTTATGATAGCAATTGATACCAGAACGATAAAGCAGTGAATGTTGATAGGAATAGCGGAAGAATGGATATAATGGTTTGTATAATTACTTGGGAACAGGTTGACAGAAAAGTTGATGAAACAATAATGAAACAGATATGGGTATGGATATGGGCATGGGTATAATACAGGTATGGGTATGGTAGGGATATGGGAACTAGAAAATGCTAGCGATAGCGAGCCCCTGCTAGTACATATAATAATAACAATAAGTCGAAGAATATTCACTTCCCAATTGAT
>NC_089748.1:61867968-61882968 GCF_040412425.1 Macrobrachium rosenbergii
GCTGACCTACAGGCTTCTGAGCATACTCTAAGGCCTTCATTGTGACAAACATGAAGTAATAGAGGAACTGAAGATTATAAATGACGGGAATCTGAAGGAAGGAAGAATTCCAAAGTTTAGCAATAAGGGGAAAATAATGTCAGCAAACAGTGCAATTTGAGTTAACCAAGCTAATGAACACCCGACGGGGAATAGGATGCAGTTAAGAAGGTCACAATGAGGCGACGACCCATGCGGGACGAAACCTAATACTCAGGTCATGGGCCTGGATTAGGACAGGGAGCCGTTTGCCATCTTTGGCATATACATGCATCCAGCCATGCACAAGTTATTTTCATTATTTGGCCCTTGAAGATGGAGGCTTGGAAATAAACAATTTGCTTTTTGAACCTTCTGTATTATATCAATTACCTATATACATATACGCATATATATATATATACATACACACACACACACATATATATGTATATATATATATATATATATATATATATATATACTGCATATATATATACATACACACACACACATATATATACATATATATTATATATATATATATATATATATATATATATATATATATATATATAATAGTTTTTGCTATATATACATACATATGTATAAATATGTATGTATATATATATATATATATATATATATATATATATATATATATATACATATATATATATATATATATATATATATATATATATATATATATATACTCTATATATATATATATATATATATATACATGAATCACGAAAATATGGAACGTGATGAATATATAAATAAAGGCAATGCACGAAGGGAAGTGAAACTTTGACAGGTGGTGCTGGAGTAACTCGAATTATTGTTGTTCTTTGCACTTGTAGACTGGGTAAAGGACAGGGAGTCAGGCTGCACCACTCTGTCGTTTCCCTTTCAGCTAAATAGCATTACTACTATCTCTCTATATATATATATATATATATATATATATATATATATATATATATATATATATATATATATATATATATAATATATCTTCTTCTTCTTTTAACGTGCTTTTATTCCCATTTTTGTATGGGGTAAGCACGATGCCTTCTTTTGAAGGACTTTTGATTTGGCTTTGGGGTAGACCTGTGGTCTCGATCAGCTGCTACCTGACATCGCTTAGACCCCGGTACGTATGTTTCATGTATCATAGACTCAACGCCCTTTCTTCCCAGCAGCGAGAAGTTATTGCGCGGGTATGGCCTTCCGAGACGTGTGAGATGTTTGTTATGTTTTAGAAGGTGTTGTAGTGGCTTTGTTTTGTGTGTATTTAATTAGTAACATCCATTTGCTTTTTAAGCAAACCTATCCGTTGATTACATATATATAATCCCGGGATGTCTACACGGATAGCAAAGTGTCTGCCTCGCTGATCAGTCGGCTGCGAGGTTTGAACTCGCGCCACAGACCTCTACAGAGTCAGGCTGCTGCTGTAACCGACTGAGCCATCGAGGCTCTATATATATATATATATATATATATATATATATATATATATATATATATATATATATATAAATACATATAATATTACTGTATATATATACACAGTATATACAGAATATATATATATACATATATATATATTTATTTATTATATGTATAATTATATATATAATATATAAGCAGAGAGAGAGAGAGAGAGAGATTATGTGATTATGTAGATGATTCATTGTAACAATTTTTGTTTTACTGACTGCACCTAGGGTTAGATAGTTAAAGAATGATTGCGCATCCTGCATCCTACGTCACTTTTATTCTGTAACTAAATCTTCAAGTAAGTCTGAAGATTGAGTTACAAAGATAAAATGCTTAAACTATATAAATCGCTCTTTCTGAGAAGCCCTTATAGAAACTAGGCATTATTTCCAGATATGCGGACAACGCTTACATAAACAATGTACTTTTAAATCTAAATCTACAAAAAGCAGAAATGGTATCAAATATATTCCAGAAAAGCAATCACACTAAAATGTTTTTGAAATTTTAGCCTAAACCAAATATAATATCTTTATAGGTTGTCCCCATTTTAATGATTTTATATATATATATATATATATATATATATATATATATATATATATATATATATATATACAGTATGTGTATATAAACATATATATATATATATATATATATATATATATATATATATATATATATATATATATATATATATATATATATATATATATATATACTATATACTAATTGTTCAAGCTTTCGATAGTCTAAACTCGTGACTTTCCTTGTGCAACACAGACAAATCGTTTTCATTCACGTTGTGGACTGCAAGCCATGATTCTGTAAATGTACTTTTATTTACATTTTTCTCTCTTTTCTGTTGATGGAACCATATTTTCAATTATCTAAGGTGTGCAAGTGGTAGAACAGATGCCTGAACGTTAATTTGCATGCTATCTATGATATAATTTTTATGCTGTACCTCTCAACCCTTATTCTGTTTTAACGAAGAAAAAGTCTTGTTATTTCTACAGCCTGAAAAACGTTATGTAAAATGAACTAATATGAGAAATTTACAGCATAATGTTTATTTCATGTTATCTTAATTTAAGGTAAGATGGGGCATGCTTAAAGATTTCTTCCCATATATTCTCCATTAGTACTTGAATTATTTATAGACAAAAATGTACATAACTTGTCTAACTTCTCACTAGATTTAGTAAACACTGAATGGAAGTGTAATCATTCTATGATTACTGGATAAATCAATCATTCACTTCCCTTTTTATTCTGCTTTTGATTGTGATTACTTAATGGGTGGGTCTAATCTACCGCATCATTAAATCTTGAATATTTTTACCTCACTACTACCCGTGATGTGAATGTTGTGCCCTGATTAACTAATACAGTTTCTCTGAGAGAACAAACTATATTCAACATACTAACATTTGGTTTTAATGGAAAACTCTCTTCTTCTGTTTATTACGCTGTACTCCGTTTGCCAGCATTTCTTAGCCTTGTTCATTCATCCCCCTTAATTCAAAACATTCATTTTTCCATTTTCTACATACGACTAAACCATTAATACACAGGTTAATCGTTACTTTATCTAAGCTATTTACCAATCTTGCTATACCGCTCACCATTTAACGTTCCTTAATTAATTATACTGCACAGGTAATTCATTACAACAGGTTTCACTTTTTCTTTTCTTAAAACTTCTTCATTTACACAAGCAGCGGCCAAATTCCCCTCCGCATGATTCTGTTCCTTCCCTGGACATTTTTCTTCTCCTTTCCTACCAATTGTCAAGTTCTGCCTCTTTTCTGCTCAACTTTGATCTCATGTTCAACTTTGTTCTCATGTTCTCCTTCATCCTATGTTCATCCTTGGGAATTATACTACACTCTCGCTACTCTAGCGAAACGGCTGAAACTGGATTAGCACCACTGACGAGCAGTACCAAACTCATCATTTTACTGGAAAACGTAAGGTGGAAAAGTAAGTTATTGAGCGAGTAACATGATTCTCAAAGAAACCAATTTGTCATTAGAATATCGAAGGGACGCTGCAGTGCCCTGCAGGGAAGTCAAGGGATGGGGAGATGCAAGCTGGTACTAATATGGAGTGTTCTCAGTAAGTACCTTGTAAGAATAATTCGCCGGGACATCGAGGTGTGGTCACAGGCGACAACTTGCGCCGCCACATCTTCAAGTACTTGTAGGCCTAGTTTTAAATAAGCACCATAAAACATAAGGATGGTTTTAGTGTTTGTTTTCATTAATCTTTATAAGCACATGAAAACTGTAAAAATAAATGTTAAAATTCTACTTGTTAAATGTTAATACGTAAACAATTTACTGAATTTAAAAGCTAAAATAGCAAAAAGAAAAACCGAAAAAACACTGGACACTTGTTATATCTTTTTTTCTTCCTTTCGTTTATGGGTGTTTTGTTGTTGCTGAATTTACTCTTTATGTAGTCTGTTTTGTCTCGAATATTTTCATTTCATCGCTTTAAAACATAGCTTGACATATTCAGAATCGTCCAGAAATTCTCCCTTTCACTCATTTCTTCCATTTCTGGGCATAAACACAATCTCTATGAATTTCTCATTTCGCATTCAAGCTTGGCCATATAATCCTTGGAATCACGCTTTTGTGCGCCTTCACCCGTTACCCAAGTCTTCCTGACACTGACATTACAAGCGCTATCCATTCCCTGTCTGCCTTTCTATGCCAACCCTGACATTATCTCTTTTTGCGCTTTCAATTTAGCCCAAGTACCATAGTATAAAGCTTTTTTTTTTTCCTTACACAAACCATATGTAATATGTTTAATCTTCCTGTACCACATTCGCGCACATTCAAAATCCCAACACTCAATATTTATTCCTTCTCTGGGTTCTTTAATCTTTTATTTTGTTTTTTCCAACACAGAGGATAGGGTAAACAACTACAAACCACAACCCACAGGACTATTCATTTTAATTCTATTCAACAACGAGCAATAAGGATGGTATTATTAGTATCTTTTTATTTCCGGTTTCCTACATAAGTGAAAAAGTGTGTCCGAGTATACGAAGCGGCCGATGCTATTCAATTTGTAAGGAGGGTTCACCCGTTTCAACAGACAAAGGTCGAACGAAGCAGTGTTTTTTTATTTTCCTTGATGTTAACTTCTATCAGAGGAATCAACTAAGTAAAAAAATGTATACACACACATTATATATATATATATATATATATATATATATATATATATATATATATATATATATATATATAATATATATATATATATATATATATGCTATATATATATATATATTAAGCAAATGTAGAAAATAAAGGCTATATTTCAGAGACCAACTGTCTCTCTCATCAAGTTAGAGAGACAGTTGGTCTCTGAAATATAGCCTTTATTTTCTACATTTTGGCGTTTTTATGGGCTCCTTATATTTGGTGGAATTCTGTTTTAACAGAAAATATTTCATAGTCATATATATATATATATGTGTGTGTATGTATATATATATATATATATATATATATATATATATACTATATATATATATATATATATATATATATATATATATATCAATAGACAGATGGAAGGATTATGACGAGTTGATATCCAATTGAATATTTGCAATATCTCAATGTTCGAGGCTTGAATTACGGAAAAATATTATTCACAATGATACTTGAAACACCAATCATATCAAAACATTAAGAGAGAGAGAGAGAGAGAGAGAGAGCAGAGAGAGAGAGGCGAAGAGGCAAGGCATGCCCTCATTCCTCCACACCCGGCTCGTCCTCCGTATGGTATTCATGTTTCCCTTTCGTCATGGTACCTTCGGTGTGGTCAGTGGTAAGTTAAAATGGAATAAGAAATATGACTGAGGAAATCTCACCCACACCGAGAGAAGGTTAAGATAGCATGCATAAGGCTTTCTTCTCCTCTCCATTATTACGCAACCGGATTTCACATCACGGAGGGAATACGATAAAGCGGCTTGTGTTGTTTTCCGAATTATCTCCTGACAATATTTACTTAAGGGTCTATTACAGTGGTTTCTTCTCTAGATACTTATCATTTACATGAACATTTCCATTTGTAGCAGTATTTCTGTACTTTGACCACACAACCATACCATCTTTCCACAAAAACCTCCATCAAAGCTTCAGTTTCACGTCATATTCCTTCCTGCCATCGTCGTCCCTGAAGCCGTCGTAACCTTACATATGTCAGAGAGTCGTGATGAGAACCATCTTCATCATTTTCCTTACTAACATCATCGTTGTAATTATCGTCGATTCATCATCAATTTCATTACAGTTGCCATTCTCGGTAGATTTAAAAGGAATGAAGGTGAAAATTTAGTATCATCTTCCTTTACCTCTTCTTAGCTACTCTTTAAAATGCACAGAAACACAAATCCTTGACATTCGCAAATATTCACATGCATATAAACATGAAAAACTGAGGATTTGTAATGTGCAAAAGGAAGTTTGATTCCTTTTAAATTTATTGTTCTCTCCAATGCTTCAACAAACCGAAGACCTTTATAACACTCCTGCTATCTACTGTACTCATCAGCAAATGACTGGTTCTCCTTTATTCTTATACCCCAAATACTCTTAAATTTTAGTCCCTTATAATCATGCTTCTTTACTCCCGTCTCAGTAAAATCACCTCACCAGAGTTTGGTCACCAGTTTCTTCTACGGGAAACATTTTCAGATGGTTATATTTTCATTCTCTTCCAAAATAATGTTTCATTACACTAAATATTATCTCTCGAGACATTCTCCTGTCATTTCATGACATTCAAAAAAATTTCTAACTTGAAGCTCGCCTTCCATTCCATTATTATCTATGTCATTTTATTTGCAGGTATGCAATAAAACTACGACTGTCTTGTTGAGGCCACCCATGGAAATACCGTAACTCACTGGTCCCGGCTTCCATTATTACTATATAGATATTTTCCCCTCTCCTTTTACAAGAGCCTTCAACCTTACCTACAACACTTGAACATACTGTCATTTTATTTATTGTGATCAACTATCACCACTGTAATCCCTGCCAGTGCTTTTCTATACAAATTTCTTCTTTTTATAGGTGTCACAAAGAGGTAAAATTGCTTGGAGAAGTGTCAAAAGAACACTTTCTTCACTTTTTTTATCCATCACTACTGTCCCCCCACAGCCACTTTAACACTCACAGGGGATTGGCTTGGTTTGTTTGTTTCCTGGTGTACCAGCACCACCACGTAAACTTTACTTCGAAAGTTTTTAAGTCGAGGTTTGGTGCTTCTTTTTCTTGTTGTAAACTTGGCTTTTAGTGTACATCTTAGGTTAATTTTTTTTTTACTATTTTCATTTGCTATGGTATGTGTTATGCTTTTAATTTTATCTGATTTATACTGGACTGAACCACTGGCCTGCAGTTCACTGTAAGAAAAAAAAATCCAGAGTCTATTTTCCTTATTATTCTAAAACACTTGTCCCAGGAGACAAGTCTATGGTAATTTCTCACTTCATGGGTGGATATGTCTACCTTCGCCTACTGCCTCAGCATTGCACTTGTAAAAGGCATAACTATTCATTTTCCAGCAGGGTTCCTTTTTATCGAAGAGGCAATGTAAACGTGACGGCCATGAACTTCTTTTCTAGGTTTTAGTAGACGTAATGTGTCAGTATTTGTATTATCTGTTACCTACTGCAGCCCATATACTTCTGACAATATATTTAAATGGCTTCATGAGAACATGGTTTAACACAATCCCCTTAACTCCATAAGCTGAGTTTCTGCATCCACTTTTTGCAAGGGTGCTATTTTAATTAATAAATCATTTATTGACGAAAGTGTTTAGAGTAATATACAAATATACAGGCTATATAATTTAAATGATACAATAATAGGGCCATCACCTATAAGGGGGGTAAAGTCTAAATAACTAGGGCCATCACCTATAAGGGGGATAAAGTCTAAATAACTATCTCATTCGCCCAGTATTATGCAGGTATAACATTTTTGCAAATACACCATGAAAGCAAAACACAATTGAAACTAGGAGCACTTGAAGCTGCATTTACACTCAGCACTAATTCACTAATTTTCTTTATAATGGTCAAACTACCGTAGTTCCTGAGTTTCTCATTCTTCAATGTCAAAACTATGTAATGGTCTCTCTGGCACTCTGGTAGTATTATTGTTGCTAATATAATGAGCTTAAAAGCGGCAGAAATATAGCTTAAAGATCCATCTGCAATAAAACACTCTTCTTTTGTTACAATAACTGGATATATACTTTTCTTAGTTTTCATTACTCTCACATATCAACTTTCTATTTTGCAGGAGCTGGCTTTGAAAATTACAAGCCTCAAGTCTTGTTCCATGAGAATAATTACTTCTTTAGAACATATATATATATATATATATATATATATATATATATCTATATATATATATATATATATATATATATATATATATATATATATATTATTAACCACTACCTTAACTATCTCTTTAATACAAAATACAATAGAGAAAACTGAATACAAGTTGTGCGATTCCTGAATGATCCCCTTTTATTTACACATCATATAGAGCACACAGATATTAGTAGAAATTTACGTTATATACGCTAGGATGACAGGACACGCGAATATTAGCAGTAAGAAAGAATAGAGGTCTAGTTTACAACCGCAGGTGAGCGCGCCATTAACATATAACCATATTCTTTTGTTGTCATTATGACATGACTAACTTCGTTCCTCAGAGTTCAAATCTTCTACGCATTTCTTTCAAAATACATGAATCAAATTTATATACTGCAAGTATAATTTATTCTTAAACATTAACTGCATACTAAAAATTTTTCTATTTAGTTTATTCTTTTATAAAATCCGATTTTGTTATATTTCTTCACAACATATTATTAGAATAAAACAACTATGCTCCTTTTCAACTGATGACATGATTGTTTCGACTATCACGAACGAAAATTACACGCTTATCCTGTGCATATCTTAAACGCTTTTCATGCTATACTTTTCTTTTTCTCAATGATAATTTTCTCTTTTTCAATGATTTTCCATGGGATTTGATATACACATCCTCTGGTGTTGTCAGGAAGGTTCTTTATAGAGTATGCACAGTTTTCATTGTATTATTGTTCTTACATATCACGTCAATTCTAAAGTTTCTAAGAAAATGGGGATAAGTTGTTTTTGCTTTATGTGTGCTACAGTAATTTTGCATCTCCATCGTAAATTCTTTGATATACAGTGTTGATGTAACTGTAATAACCAAAACGACCTCTTAACAAATATTATGTCATCAACAAACCTAAACTCCTTGCACTGTGTGAAATAATTATGCTTAATATTATTTTCTCCATAAAAAAAATTTCACGTTTTAAGTAATGTAAACTCATTCTGTGTCTACAAAGGAACTAGTTTAATACTGCAAAGTAAAGTTATTTGCTATTATTTTTCAAAATTGTTTTTATTGTAACTTGCTTTGTTACATGGCTTTGAAGCATCTAAATTCTGTTAATCATTTGCTAATTGGATTTAAGGATTTAATTAGAAACAAGTGTGGTCCCCACACTTCTGCACTGTTTTAAAGTTTTTGTAAATCACCAACTAGAGTTAAAAATATAATCAGCTACGTAACCATACAGGAGCGTATTAAATCTACTATAAAAATGAACAAGGATGGAAGTATTAAAAAATCTAAGAAATTTCTGGAGAATGAAATCGTAAGTAAAACCAAGATAAGAATAGATCTGATAAGCATGAACAGTAGGATATAATGGTTAAAAAGGTAACTGATATGAAAAGAATAATCTATAATGTTGTTGATTTTATTGTTGTCTATATATATATATATATTTTCTGTGTTGTTGTTGTTATTGTGTTGTTGTTAAGAGTAGAGAATAAGTAAATAATAAAAGAATTGAATAATAAACAATTTAATTTTCTTGTAATCCATCTCTGGGTTAGACAGTGCTTCAATTCACGGGACCGAATTTCGAATTGAACCTTGAAATATTGATAGCTGGGAGCTAATTGTCAATATTCAGAGTTCAATTCAAAAATTACGTCTGTAATCAGTAAACCTGAAGATGGGTGTCAGAAAAAGTGCGTCCATTGATATTCAATTTTTGTGTGCAAATACTCATTCTGGGTATTCTTTCATATGGGATACCTTAACAAATATCCCTACTGTTCATGCTATCAGATATTGTACATTTCATTCTCCGAAATTTGTAGGCACAACTCTTACTCATATTCTTTTATAATGAATACGCTCCTGTTGTAATTACGTAACTGATATATTACAACTCTGGTTGATTTAAAAGCTTTAAACAGTAAAGAAGTGTGAGGATTTGCGTTCTAATTAAATATCATGAAATCAATTGGCAAATGATTAACAAATTTTGATGCTTCAAGCTATGTAACAAGCTTGAAATTTAATAAAGCTATTTTGAAAAATAATAGCAAATATTGCGATAAACTAGTTCCTTTATGAGCTTATAGTTTACATTACTTAAAGCTTGTAATTTTTATGGAAGAAAATGACTATTAATAATATTCACACAGTACGAAAACCGTTTGTTGATGACATATGTTGTTGAAGATAGTTTATTATTACAGCCATCAGCACTGCTATCAAGGAATTTACAACACACATAAAGCAAAAACAACTATCCCACTGTAGAAACTTAGAATTGACGTGATATATAAGTAATATACAATAACTGTGCATGCTCTATCTTCTATTTTGAAAGAATGTTATATCAAATCCCGTAATCATTGAAAAGAAAATTATCATTGAAGAAAAGAAAGAAGAAAGCGTTAAAATGAGATGCTTTGTGTATTCGTTAAGATGAATCGAGCAATCGTAATGTCGGTTGAAAAGGAGCATGGTTATTTTATTCCTGATAATGAAAAATCGGGCTATAAAGGAGTCAAGCTAAATAGAAAAATTGTGTTTAAATAAATTATACTTGCAGTATATGCGAAAGAAATAAATAAGCGTTAACTCTGAGAGGCTGAAATAAATGCTGGCGCTGAAACTAACGGTTGCTATGGCGCGGCACCTGCGATTGCTCAAGCTTAGACACTCTATTGCTTTTCTTGCTGCTAGCATATTGCGTATTCAAATCTAACGTATTCTAACGTAAATTTCTACTAATATCTGTGTTGCTCTATGTGATAATACAATAAAGGATCATTAAAGAAGAATCACTGTATATTCAATTTTCTCTATTGTATTTTGTATTAAAAGATAATTAGGTAATAACTAATATATATATATATATATATATATATATATATATATATATGTATATATATATATATATATATATATATATATATATATATATATATATGTTCTAAAGTAATTATTACTCGTAGTTTAAAACTTTTGAACTTGATATTTCAAAACAATACAATAAAGTTGACTATGTGAAGTAATGAAAACTAGAAAAGTATATATCAATTGTGCTGGCTGAAAATGTTTGTACGAAATAGTCTTTAAGCTATATTTCTGCCGCTTTACTTCATTACAACCAGCAACAATAACTTCTGCAGGTACCAGAAGACCGTACATATTTTACATTGGCGCTCGGGAACGACCATTATAGAAGGTAGTGGAATTAGTGAAGTGAAGTAAACAAATAAGTGCTCACAATTTCAATTGTGTTCTTTCATGTGTGTTTAAATCGCACTATGAATGGATGACTGACTTTATCCCCCTTATGAATATTTGAACTTTGCCTTATGAGTGATGGCCCCTGATGTGTCATTTAAATTAGTAACACTGTATATTTTTGTATGTACTCACAAACACTATAGCTGATTTATTGGTAAAATAGCACGCTTTACAAGAATGAATAAAACTCAGCTTATGAGACAAGGGATTGATGTTAAGCTATGTTCTCATGAGCCATTTATGTCCGAAACGAGGCGCATTGAGTAACAGACTAATACAAATATGACACGACCGTCTACTAAAACACAGAAAGAAGTTCATGGCAGATGTTTATCTTTTAAACAAAGCACAACGAATAGTTTATGCCTTTTACAGATGCTGAACGTGTTTTTGAAGGTATATCCGCAGTACTGCATGAACTGTCTGGTGGCTGTTTTGTAAGAAAATGGAGCTCTGGGCTACTGAGCCAGTAGTTCGGTCAGTATAAATCTATGAAAACAACATCACTGCAACAAGTAATAGTACTTAAGATGTACACTAAAAAGCAAGTTTACAACAGAAAAGCATAACTCTTTCAGTGATGCTGGCTTACATAGGCACTAGGCTAGTATCCCAAAGTAACATTGAAGAGACGGCAGTGATGAATGAAAAAGCACTTCTCCCAAGCAATTTTACCTATTTGTGACATACAAAGAAATTGTAAGCGCGGCGAGACAGTGGTGATAGTTGATGCAATAAGCAAATGACGACATCTTGGTGTTGTAGGCTGGTGAAGGCTATGGGAGAGGAAATATCACACTATGGAAGCCGGGTTCAGCTCGGGTGACCTCAGCTGGGCGATCATATTTTTGTGCGCCCGCAAATAAATGACATGGGTAATGAATGGAAGGCGGCTTTAAGTGAGAGGCACTGTGAAATGACAGTGTCCTCGAAGGTGATGTGATAGTATTTGAAGGAAAACTGCAACAAATCTGAAAATGTTTCCGTGAAACTGCGGACAAACTCCTGGTAATTTACTGAGACAGATAAAAGCATGATTATAAGGACTAAAAATTGCGAAACAAGGAGAACCAGTCATTGCTGATGACTACGGTAACAGGAGTATAAGGTCTTCGATTTGTTGGCTGAAAGACAATAATTAAAAGATATCAAACTTTCGCTTTACTACAAATCTCAGTTTTCGTGGGCTGTGCATGTGGTGATGAATTTAATGTTTCTGTGCATTTAAATGTAGAAAATGAAAGATGATACTAATTTCATTCGCTGTACCGAGAAATAACGTAATAGTGATGATAATCGACGATAATGGCGATGATGTTGGCTGAAAATGACAGATGGTTCTCATCTGTTTGCTAATAGTACGACGGCGATGGCGTGGAAAGAAGGAAGCTTTTGATGGAGGTTTTTATTGAAAGGCCTGGCTTATGTTAGCTGCAGCTGCTGCAAATGGAAATGTTCATGATATAAGTATCTGAAGAAGAACATAAACAAATATTGTCGAGGCGGAAAGTAACACAAACTACTTCTCCTCGTGATGTCCCGGTTGCATGTGTGGAGAGGAGAGAGAAAGAGCATACATGTATCAACAGCTCTCTCGGTGGTGAGTTTCTCAGTCTATTTCTTATTCCATTTGGCTGCTGACCACCGAAAGTAACCACCATGACGAGAAAACACGGAAAGGACAGCCGAGCTTGCTTGCCGCTACTTTCTGCTCTCTCTCTCTCTGCTACTCTCTCTGTTGTGTGTTCATTTAATGTCGACATGATCAATAACACCACGACAATTCCTCAGCTGACTGAACTACGACAATATCAATTGGACTCAACTCGTCATAATCTTCCATCTGACTCTGTTGATATATATATATATATGTATATATATATGTAATATATGTATATATATGTATATATATGTATAACAATATATATACATACACATGTATATATATATGACTGTGATATTTTCTGTTAAACAGAGATCGACAAGCTAGACATAAAGCATGAGGCCTATGAATAAAGACTTCATTTCGGGAGTAACTGTCTTCAACCTGATGAGCATTTGTTGATCTCTGAAAATATAACCTTTATTTTCTACAATTTGATTTTAATATATATATATATATATATGTATATATATATATATATATATATTATATATATGTATATATATATATATACTTTATAACATATATATATATATATATATATATATATATATAATGTGTGTGTATGCATTTTTTTAACAGTTGAAATTCCTCTGATAGAAAATAAAACACTGCTATTATTGCCCTGTCTGTTAGCTGAGTGAATCACTACAAATTGAATCAGCATCGGCCGCTCCAGACACTGCTCACTTTATGAAGCAGAAATAAAAAGACACTGTACTGCATCGCCGTGCTGGGTGTGGAAATGAATGGTCGATTGTGAGACTGGTATTTACCCTATCTGTTGAAGCACAAAATAGTTGAAACACGGGAAAAAGTAAGTATTGATGTTGAATTTTGAGCTGTGCAAAATAGTTTATTGTAAGAAAAAAAAGCCTGAGCTGAGTAGCACTGCGTATGTTCGACGGGCTGAATGAATTGCTTTTACTGTTTGAGTAACGTTTGAAGGCACTGCGTGATTCAAGTTATATGGCCAAGCGAAGCAAAATGAAAGAATTCA
The DNA here is from genome assembly GCF_040412425.1 of Macrobrachium rosenbergii. NCBI lineage: Eukaryota > Metazoa > Arthropoda > Malacostraca > Decapoda > Palaemonidae > Macrobrachium > Macrobrachium rosenbergii. The sequence goes on from NC_089748.1 coordinate 61,881,884, forward strand.
TGAAGATTGTGTTTATGCAGAAATGAAAGAAATGATGAAAATTTCTGAACATTAAGCTGTTTTAACGTCTTCGAACAAGCTGGAAACATAAAGCATTCAGCGGCAACAAAGTACCATAAACGAAAGGGAAAAAATGTAACAGTGTCAGTGTTTCGTTTTCACGCTATTTGCTTTTAAATGATGAAGATGTTACGTGATAACTTTTATTTAACAGAATGAAACACAACATTTATTTTACAGTTTTCGCTGACAGCGCAGGTAATGGCTGGGTACTAAAACCGCTTATGTTGCTATGGTGCTATTAAAACTGGGCCTGAAGTTAATGACGGCGCAAGTCCTCGCCTGTGTTCCTGGTACTTGCTGAAACACTCCATAACCAATCACGCGGCGCATCTTCCCTGGTGCTGCGGCATCGCTCGTATTCTGGCCGACAAGTAATTTCTTTTGAAGAATCGTGACACTCGCTCGTGCTACTTTCCTGCGCATTTTCAGCAAACTGACGGTTTATTTTTGCTCGTCGTGACCAGTTTCGCCGTTTCATAGGTAACGGAAGTGTGTGCTAATTCCCAGGATGTTTATAAGGATGAGAACATGAGTAAGGATCGGTATGAATCAAAGAGATTGGGATGCTGTGCGAGCACGAAGCTGACGAGGTGACCAGAAAGAAGAAATGTCGAAGGTCATGCGGGCGTTAACTCTGCTGTAAAATGAAGAAGTTTTTAGAAAGAAAAGTGAGTACCTGTGCAGCGTAATTGAGACGATTAAATAGTGACGACCTCGCTGGGTAATCAAATAGCGATAAATGACGATTAGCTATAATATTTAGTCGCTGAAAAAATGGAAAAATGAGTGTCAGTGTGAATAAAACAATAAGGCATAAATGCTAAGTAATTAAACTGAAGGATTTCATTAAACAAATGTTGTATGTTGAACTCGTAGTGGTGTCGAAGGCACATTCATCGCAGTAATGTGGTAAATATTCAAGTTTAAATGTGCGATGAGGACCCACCCATTAAGTACGGCCAAAGCAGAAGAGAGTGATGATTGGTATGGAATGATTTACAGGTAATGAAAAGTTGGGCATG
>NC_089748.1:61885468-61890468 GCF_040412425.1 Macrobrachium rosenbergii
TGTTTGTCACAATGAAGGCCTTAGAGTATGCTCAAGCCTGTGGGGTGTACTGTCTCTCCATAGAGAGTTTGTAACAATGAAGAGCGCTATGAGAATTCAGACAAGTGATTCTCTAACAAAAAGATTATTTGAATTAAGAGGTTTATAAACAATCACTCACCACCTGTCCCTGTTAGAGTTAGAAGGTTGTTTGAGTCATTAAATATATAGTTGCCTTCAGACCTCCTCATTAGGCTATGACTAAAATAAGAATTTGCACACACTTAGAATATTTATCAAAAAATTACCCGTATACCCCTGAACACCATAGACAACATACAATAGAACATTTAAGCCAAAATGGTCCACATTACGCAATATACACAGACGGATCTAAATTATAACATGGAATGGGATATGCTGCAGTGTCCCAAGACAAACATCAATTTCTTTATCCGATGATGCCTCTCTATTTATAGCTGAGTTATGCGCAATAGCATCAGCTATAAAAATAATTAAAGAAATCTCAGGTAATACTTTGTGATTTTTAGCGACTCTAGAGAAGAGCATGAAGCCATTCAAGTTACAACCCGAAAAATAACATTTACAACAAGTTATTAGCGATAAGTTGTATAATAATGGGAAAAATATAGAAATATGTTGGATCCCTGCCCATGTAGGGATCAAGGAAATGATAAAGCAGCAAAAAAGCAGCCCATAACAAGATCAAATATAAATATCCTATTGTAGTTATCAGCACTCGTAAAAATAGGTATTATAAATAATGGCAAAATATATGGAATCAAGAACCTGAAACTAATAAGTTGAAGCAAATAAAACCTGCTGTTAGAAAATGGAGTTCATTATACCAAAGAGAGACATGCGTAAATAATTCTGAAATATAACCAACATGGTTATCAAGTTTCCGAAATAGATCTGTCACTGAAATTTTATCAGGATCTACGACATTTTCAATTGTTCGAATTTTCATATTCATGAGGAGCTGTCAATTAATTCATAAAATATAAGAAGTAATTTATGAAAATACAAAAGACCATGGGGCATTTAATAAATAAGATTTATGAATTTTATGTTTTATCTATTTAGCAGATGGAAACGTGAGTAAATGTATTTAATGTATTCGTATGTTTGGTGTGGAAGCATATGCCTTTTTGCATATTTATCTTTACAGTTTCGTTGTCATTATTCATAGTCCCAGTGCTTGGACAATGGCATAGACCTGAGTACACCATTTCATTTGAAGGCCAGCCTATGAGGAGCCGCCAATCAGCTCAGTGGTCTGGTTAAACTATTTTAATAATAATAATAATAATAATAATAATAATAATAATAATAAAGTTCCATTTTTAAATCCTTTCTGACTTTAAGCCAGTATTAGGAGATGGATCTGTATTTGAATATCTTTGTAATAAAGAGAAAAAAATATATTATGTAAATTACTTTTATCGTTTAATTTGTACCTGACATCAGTTTAGTATTCGTCTCGTGTAATACGCTGATAATTCAACACCTAAAATGTAGAGGTGTATAATATAAACAAAATTTATCATAACGTTCATTTCAAGTGACATACAAATCGATAACTAGAGAAATTGTGGTGCAAATCGAATGATAATTTTTATGAGATCAAAGATAATAGTGTTATTTGTTTGTTCGAAGGGCAAAGATTTGTGGCATGGGCAAATTTGTGTTTTCCTTAAAACGAATCTGGATAATCGAGAGAGTGAGATTCTTAGATTGCTTCTGTTTATCCTTTTAACAGTATACAATAAATTTTTCTGTTCTCGAGGGGGAGGGCTAAATTAGTTTTTGGTATGATAATTATCAAAATCTTTTTCACAACTTCTGGTGTGTTCAGTTTCCTGTGCCTTTCAAGTTTTATTTCTTGTATCGTTCTATGTACTCCTCAAGATTTTCCTCAAAAGTAAATAATGTGATATTGACAAAATGCTTAAAATGGTCTTAAGATTTATAAAAAATTTCTCCTAAGCCTAAAATGACATTGGTGTACAGAAACAAGCTATCTGTAGAGAAAAAATAGTTTTTATACATATATTTTTGTTTTTGTATTCTCCTAGGAAGAAAATATGAAGACATATTTTCCTCGATTTCTTTTCAGTTTCGAGCTCAGAGACACTGGTAGTTGTGACACCAGTCAATTTACAATAAGTCTAGTATATATATATATATATATATATATATATATATATATATATATATATATATATATATATACATATATATATATATATATATATATATATATATATATAATATTATATATATATATACTAATAATGTGTATATATATATATATATTATATATATATATATATATATATATATATATATATATATTTAATATTCTCCTTACCTTTAACCCATGTGGAGAGTAAAGTCATTCTTCCTCCTTTACTCCACCTTAATCAGCTCACCTAACCACCTTGCCCATACATCTCGCCCATTGATAAATCAGTCTTGTAATTCCTTATGGGTGCACAGGTCCTGAAGGATTCCTAACACGGCCGTGCATACACCTTTCACTTTGAAGGTTAAAAAAGAAGAATTAAATCTGAATTACAAGTCATCCCATATTATGCTTATCACTGATACCAGTAATTACAGGTGAGCTGTCGGTCGGCGGATGGATGTGCCCTGTCGCTCACACGCCTAATTGGTAGTTTGGTCTACTTTAGTTCTCCTTATTGTCCGCGACAGACACTTTTTTTAGTTCCATATTTGTTTTTTACTAAAACATCATTACAGCAGTATACGCACTGACTCAATGGTCTTAGCTGTAATACAGTGGTTCCGGTATGTTTTCGGTATTCATATTGCCTTCGTTCTTCATTTATTTATCTATAGCTACGATTATATATAATTTACTTTTTTTCTCTGAATTTATTTATTTTTCTCTGCTGGATCATTCTTCATTATTCGTCATTCAGCATGTTTATTGTGAATATTGTTCAACAAATGATATAGAATCTGCCAGTTATCCTTTTTAATCACATTCATCAAATCTAATACACACACACCCATAATTCATACTCATATATATATATATATATATATATATATATATATATATATATATATATATATATATATATATATATATATATACATACATATAATATATATATATATATATATATATATATATATATATATATATATATATATATATATATAACACATATGTATATATATGTGTGTACGTATGTAATCTCGTTACTCAGTGGGGTGTTGTTTTCCTTTTACATTTTCCATTATTGTATTACATTCCTGCCATTCTTGCATATTCAAAAGAAAATCTTAGGTTCCTCTCCTGTTTTGTAGGCTGCATTAATTTTTGTGATATTTAGAAAGAGAAGCTCTTGATAGGGCTGTAAAATCTCATTCAAAAATGCAAACTGTAAATAACCTGCAAACACATGGATTATGAAAAACTCTGCATGCGTTTTTTCTGTTCTGCTACATTCTTTTTCATTTATGCCAGAGACCAACACACTTCATTTTCTCAAGGTACAGATGATAACATAACCTCCTGAATACGGGTTACTTTAGATTTTATAGTCAGCTAATGTAAGGCATCTTAGGCTAGAGGGAACTCAGGAGCATTCGATAACCAAACTCTTACAAGGAACGCCGTGGGTGAAATGTCATGACAAAGGTTAATTACCCTGGTGCGAATATACGATCACGTTTTACCTGGAAAGTGTAGGATGATACTGAAGGCATGTGCGTTCAAGAGGATGTACTTTCGGTACAAATTAGCCAGTGCGAGATTGAAGATGGGCATCCCTTTTATAAAATGACTTGGGAAAAGGATTGTGAACAATGAAAATAAGTTTTTGAAAATTTATAGCTATGAGCTATAGATTTTAAAACGTTTTCGTTATGATACGAAATATGCCAGCAATGGAAAACGCTTGAAATGCTTGAAAAATGGTAATTTGGAGTTAGATAAAATCGTAATTGAAAAACGAACAAGAAATCCAAAATTGCATAGAGGAAAACAAAATAATCTCGTGAATTGATTTCATTATACGCTGGTGTTCACAGAGAAAATATGAAGAAAGCAAAATAAAATATTTATGTTAGTTAGGAAAAAGAAATAAAAATTATAACGACCAAGCTATAGGGGTAACCATATGAAAAGGTAAACGAAAACCGCTATCAAGTTAAGATTAAGAGTATGAGTGCATCTTTATTCTAACAGTAGCTAAGAAGAAAATAGACAGTAACAAGCAAAGAACAATGAAGAAGAAAGGATCGCTTTGGTTTTATATAATCCCGCGAGAATTGGGTGGGGAGGGGACCTTTCTTGCCGGGGAGGCCCAGGAGAAATCTGGATTGACGTTCGAGGAAAACATTTCATAAGATGAATTCCGAAGAGATCATATTACTATAACAAAAAGTCGAGGAGAGTAAACGAAGGGGCACTTACAAGCTCACTACTACAGAGGGAACAAAACATTCAGCAACCTAGATAACATCCACAACATATTAATTCTAAGAGTCATATCATTTGGACTGGGTCAAAAGGTCCAACCGGGTATCGCATCTCAAGGACTGCGAGAAGAGGATTACTGAAAATCTCCAGATTGAAAGAAGGCAAATGATTAGCGAGGACCACGTGGACATACACAAAGGACCGTGGACGAGTTCAAGGGCTGTATGTTATATAAACAGGCTGCTCCAGGCGCAAGAGCTCGTGTCAAAGGCTGAATACCTTAATCTTCTGAAATAATAAATATCAAACAATGACTAAAGATCATAGCACAAAGGACGCTGCATATAATTACAGAAGCTGTGGTGAGCCAGCTTTCGAGTAATTGTTAATTTTCAAAATGTATATTAACAACAGAAAGTGAAACGCAAATTTCACTTAATGGAGTCTTTTTTCTCCTTATTATCAATTGGAAGTGAATATTCTTCGACTTATTGTTATTATTATATTAATTATACAAACCATTATATCCATTCTTCCGCTA
>NC_089748.1:61895468-61920468 GCF_040412425.1 Macrobrachium rosenbergii
TACAATCTAATATAGCTCCCATTCCTAAAATGAATACTAGCAATTATATACTATCATATTATACCAAACTGCTTTGCGATGACGCGGAACTTCTTAATATGTATGGGCAAGCAGCCATCTCTATTCTGGTCAATTATACAGAAAAGCATAGTTTTACTGGCTTCAGAAAATATGATTAGGGGAGCGTAAACAATTTCTTTGAGGTCTATACAGAACAGTTTGTCATATGCAAGGATGTATCTAGGCTAAGCCGTATTAAATATAGAAATGGCACACGGTTCAATAGTTGATCTAAATAAAGATAACCAAGAACCATTATTCCAAAGATTCTCGTTAGCCATTACTGATAAAAGATGAATAGCAATCCATATAAAAAATGATAACACTTTATTCTTACTAACTGCAGTGATCGCAGTATTACTTTGAAAATAATAAAGACTGTCCTTCTGCATGTACTAGATCGTTACTACATGCTCCATGCAGGAAGTGATTAAGAACCTGAGTGCCTTTCCTGCCGTCCATTTGTATCTGAATAATCTGAGACAGAATTGCAAGAAGGGGGAATCCTGACGCAACAGTGATACTCTGTTATTTTGAAGTATTTTCCAATTGAAAAACAAACTAAAGAACCAAAATTATCGCAAACAATGAGGGTAAACTATTAGGTGATATTTAAATAAATAAACACTCATTGTATATATATATATATATATATATATATATATATATATATATATATATATATATATATATATATATATATATATATATATATATATATATATTATATCTATATATGTATATATATATATATATATTATATATATATATATATATATATATATATATATATATATATATATATATATATATATATATATATATATATATATATATATATATATATATATATATAACTGCTATATATATATATATATATATATATAATAAGTCTGTGACAAACTGTGTGCTGGCCTGGCAGAGGCACGCCTGCTGCAGGTGCAATTGCGTCGAAGTTGGAGGTTTACACAGTTAGATACAGCGGGTATCTGACGCATGCATTTGTGCTTTCCCGACTGTGGCCTAAGTGCGTGGAGACAGCGTGATCTTCGAACATTGAACCGGTGTCGTCATGTTTCCGGGGAGAAGTGATTAGGGGAGTCCGTCTGTGTGTTGCACTCTCTAATGGTATATGATCAGAGGAACAGACAATCAAGGGAGGACTTCGGTTTTGGTGGCTGGGTGTGATTTGCCTTGTGCAGTGTTTATGAACCACAACCGTGACAATACCTTATCTGTGGCAATAGAAAAGTGAGTAGCTTAACTCATGAACACATATCTTTTCCAGATATTATGTGGAAACACCCAGTTGTGCTGCAGTGAAATTCCTCTGTGTCTCCTTTATGCATTTTCCCGTTCTGTTTTCCAATGTGCATTTTCCCATTGTGAATACTGATATCTTGTTACACCATTTCAGGTTTTAATATACGAATATTTTGGAAGTGGTGTTCTTTTACATTCTACATGACATTTATTTTGGTCTAGAATAATTATGACCTTTTTAATTTGTTTGGTGACCAGAGTGTTAGTCACCAGTATTGGTTGGTCTAGAATCATTAATTCGATGGATTGAGTACCAGAATTTCCTTTAGCTATGACTTCCACTTTTCTGCCTGTAGTTTTTGCTGAATTACTTCTGTTAAATTTGCAATTAAAGTCTAGTTTTTTTTTACCTCAGTGTGTAATTCCAGTAGGCCTTTGTATCAGGATAGTTTCAGTAAGAGGAGTCGACGGGAGAGAAAGAATTCAGCTGACCAGGGCCAGCCACCGCTACCAGAGAATCTTAGAAAAGTAAGATGAATGATGCTGTTCTTAAAATAGATACAGTCAAAGATTATGACCCTATCTGACCTGGGTATAGGGTCATTAACATATATATATATATATATATATATATATATATATATATATATATATATATATATATATTGACGAACTATCGTCTGAACATGCAACATATCAAGTTGTCACTGAGTTGGAGAAAGGAATAAAAGAAGAAACTGACCCAGCAGCGCTTTCCCACTCATTGCTCCAACTTCCTGGTTTTCATTCACCCCCTTAGCCTTACTCGTTCTCATACCTTGTCATAAGATATTTCCGCAATTTAATTTAGTAATATATTTTACTAATTACATGCACAATTTCTTCGCTGCCACTGAACTTTTCTGAATCCACGTCCTGAAGAGTCTGTAAAATCTCTCTCACAAATATCTTTCAATCAATTTATTTCCGTAAGAGATCTCTGCTAAATGTATTTCTGCTAGAATTACCTCCGCCAGACAAGTACTTTAATTCTCCGCACTTTTCTTCCTCATGGGTGATTTCCTGTCTCTGCTCCAGTGATCTCATTCATACATGATGGATTTCCCATAAATGGACGAAATTCCAAAGAAATAAAGATTTTTTGGGTAGATGTCGATGTTTTATGGTACTCTTCAGATATTTCCTCGAACTTGTTAAAAAAAATTGCTTTTCTTTTGGGAGGGGGTGGAGGGGAGGGGAGGGAAGGCAATGGCTAAGATGAACTTGAAATGTTTCTGAATTTTCTCATTAAAATACGGAAAAGAATTCAATTAGTATCCACTTTTTCAGAGGCAACCTTGATGAAAGCATTTATCCGGTACAAGCGTATTTGCATAAATCCTGCAGCTTGTTTCCATTTTTCCTGGGCTACTGTAACTAAACTTTAGAATTAAATTAAAACAACCTTTTGTTACCTGCGCTAGTTTCATATATTTTCCGCTGTAATGGTTCAAACAACTTCACTGATTGTGTGTTAACACATAATCCCAAAAGCAAAAATTTTGGTAGCGTTAAGGTTCTACTGAAAGAATTTTTGTACAATTTCCCCCGTACCAGAGGTGAGAGAAATCGGATTAGCCAATTCAATTTTCGTATGGTAAAACTATGGGCGATAGAAAATTGCTAAAATTCGTTTGATTTTGAGAACTCGCTTTTTTGGATCTAATGAAAACGGAAAAAAGAAAAACAATCAGTGTTAGACCAGCGTAACAATTTTTTTTTACTGTCCGGACAGATTTATCATAGGTACAATATTACGCTTATTGATTTTACGTATCTGTTTTCCTAAGATGTAAACAGGAAGATCTACTTTGTAAGCCATATACGAGTTACGCGCAGTGATTTGGATATCACAGACAATAATGGATAGCAAGTATTTTAGGTGATATCTGATAAACTCTGTTTTCCTATTGCTATTTTGTCATATTCTCTTCGCAAGTATTCGATTTAAATGTGCTGAAATGCACTAGCCGACATAAAGCCTACCGATACACATTTTATCTCCGAAAAATGTGTAATTATAGATGGGCTCTTCAACTAACACACCTGTTGTTTTAAGTATTTTTGTTTCTTCGAAATATGCCGTTAATTCGTAATTATCAAGTATTTTCACAAATCTCAATATATATCGGTGAGAGCTTTCGCTTTATTGACGCAAATAAATGGTAGTTCTAGATCACGTTATATATATGACAATTGACTCCTTATAAACTGCTGGGACTTTAATTTACTTTAAGACAAAAACAGCAGTGTAATTACTTCCCGAATACCATGCATAAAATCCATAATATTTCGCGAAATAATCACCAGGACATTAAACTTATCAGCTGAATTTCATGGACTAATACAGTAAAACCCTTGAAAATCTGAAGGGCTCAATTTGTGTGCAACTACATTTATTATGTATCAGTTGGTCAAGAAATTTATTAAACTACTAACCCCTGATAATTCTAATAAACATTGCCTTCGATTGCTGGCAGAATTCTTAAGGGTGCTGAAGAAGTCTTCAACTACTGGTATCACTGTTTCCCAGACTAGCCATCCTGCTGAGCCACCAAGGTTCCTAGTCAAGGCCAATACAAAGACGGTTAGTTTCAACATCTATAGAGGTCATTTCTACTTCCAGCAAGGTGGAATGGCGATAGGCTCCTCTCTAGGGGTCTCGATTAGTCGATTCCTTCATGGGTACAGTGGAAGACCTTTTCTAAAAGATCCACATGCCAGCCATACCACAGCTTCGTGGACGACACCTTAATGCCAATAGAGATCAACAAGACCTCGAAACCCTGTGCGGGACTTTCGAAGAATGATTAGCCTTAAGGTTCAGCAACAAGGGAAGCCAGGATGATACTCTTCCCTTCCTCGATGTTCAGGTTAAGCAGACCCCAAAAGTAATCCTTCATTTTGCTTCTCTTCCTTAGCAGAAAGTAAAAATAGGCCAACGATGAAGAGGTCTGAGACATCCCCTTACATAAATCTGGCTACCACATGGAAATCTGGGCAAACTATAACCCAGAACCACTGCTAGGGTCAGTTACAACTTATTTTCCCAATGCCTCTATATTGGCAGAATGAAAGCTACTCAGGTAAAAAAATAAAAAAATCGATACTCTCTCTCTCTCTCTCTCTCTCTCTCTCTCTCTCTCTCTCTGACAGTGATTAGGAAACAACAAGCTCAACTAAGAGTCAATAATTGGATTTCAATCCTTGTGTACCCACGCTTCATTCCTATCGGTAGAGGTTTGGTCGTGTTCGCTTTATCCAAACATAAAACATTAGCTATTGTAGGGGATTTAACTATTTGCATTTGTATTAAAGATTTGGTTATGTTTACTACTATACCTCGTCTTGTTATAAGACGAGGACTAATTTTTTAATATTTCTAGTAAATTCAAATGATTATGTCAACGATATGTGTCTGTATCTAACCATTTTCATTACATTTTTGAAAAGGATTTATGAAAAGTCCCGCAATTAGGGATGATTAGGCAACAGGCAAAAAGAGGAATTTTAGTCGAGGAGATGAGGGTTTAGAAACCGTTGGTGGTGGGATTATGAAATAAGATATTTAATGAAGGAAAAATAATTTGAGGTATAACAGTATGACTGATGGGAAGATCGTGTTAAGTAATACTGTAGGAAGCGTGGGTTAATCGAGGAAGGCGAGAGAGAAAAAACATGAATTTAATAAACAAACGGAGAACAAGCTGAGCAAGGGCTTTAGGAAGAATAAGTTAAAAGCAGAGAAAATGGGTTAATGAGCAAATGAATATCATAACAAAAGAAGCAAGTAGACAGATACTACCTGGAGAGAATGCTTCCTTTGTCGATGTGGTGAATATTTTGGGGTTCTGTTGAGTGTGGAAGATTGAAGGCAGTCCTAAATGATGCATGAATAGAAAGGGTTAGCGTAATGCAAGGAAGCTTTTGGAAATTACCACTAACGATGTAAGGAGGCAACTGAGAGTCTGAAGAATAGATAGGCATCAGTTAACGAGACTACAAGCGAGATATTGCGATACAGTGGCGAAAACGTGATTGAACGGCAGACACGGGTGCGTAAGTTATGCACAAGCAAAATGTTCTTGAAGTGAATAAGATAGAAATAATCAACACACAATCATGTGTTGAACAGAAATAAATTTCTGACTCACATCAGGTCGAACCCAGGTCTTTCAATTGAAAGGCAAGGGCGCTGCCCACTTGGCCATACACGTCATAAAAGAAGTTGGAACCTGAGGGCAACTGCACCCAAGGAATTACCTGGGCAATAACTGCTTGCATACCAGCGTGTTTTCCCCAACTTCCCGACTTAGCAAAGATCCAATTGACAGAATTTCATTCGAATTATCCCTTCTGAGTGAATAAGATGGAAATAATTAACACACAATCACTTCTGGAACAAAAATAAATTTCTAACTCACATCAGGATCGAACCAAGGTCTTTCAATTGAAAAGTAAGGGCGTCACCCACTAGGCCATACAAATCATAAAAGAAGTTGGAACCTGAGGGAGACAGCCCCCAAGGAATTACCAGGGCAAGCTAACTGCTTGAATACCAGCGTGTTTTCCCCAACTTCCTGACTCAGCAATGACCCAATTGACAGCATTTCATTCGAATTATCCCTTCTGAGTGAATAAGATAGAAATAATCAACGCACAATCACGTGTGGAACAGAAATAAATTTCTGACTCTCATCAGGATCGAACTCAGGTTTTTCAACTGAAAGGCAAGGGCACTGCCCACTAGGCCATACAAGTCATGAAAGAAGTTGGAACCTGAGGGCAACTGCCCACAAGGAATTACCTTATTTCCATCTTATTCACTCAGAATGGATAATTTGAACGAAATGCTGTCAATTGGGTCATTGCTGAGTCGGGAAGTTGGGGAAAGCACGCTGGTATGCGAGCAGTTAGTTTGCCCAGGTAATTCCTTGGGGGTGGTTGCCCTCAAGTTCCAACTTCTTTTATGACTTGTATGCAGCACCCTTGCCTTTCAATTGAAAGACCTGGGTTCGATCCTGATGTGAGTCAGAAATTCATTTCTGTTCCAAACGATTGTGTGTTGATATTTATTATCTTATTTACTTAAGCAGGGATAAGTCTGAATTGAAAAATACTCATTAATTGGGTTAAAATAAAAGCTGAGTCGGAAAGTTGGGTTAAACATTCTTTAAAATTAGCATACATAAAAAGTTCCAAGGAGATTTTTATGACTTGATCAATGCTTAGTGGGCAATTCCAAGCCTTTCAAATTGAAAGACCTGCTTTCTATCCCAGATGTGAAGACAGACATTTGGAGTTTAAATAGAGGTGCATGATTTATATACTATATATTATATATATATATATATATATATATGTTTTTATATATATATATATATATATATATATATATATATACATATACATATATTCTGTATATATATATATATATATATATTTATATATATATTTATATATAATTTTTTTTATACCTCCTCTAAATATGTACCTCTTCACACTTTATATTGCAGTTTTGAGTAGAAGTTAAAAACAAAACGATGCAAATATATTGTATTGTTTAACTGCAGCAATCACATTACATATTTTTCGAATATCAATTTCAGGAGAGAATGACGGAAATTAAAATGATAAACGACGCCTGGAATTTGTCATTTATGAAATAGACCAACATAAACAGAGTTATCGTTGTACAATATTGTATATGGGAACGATTTCTACAGATGACAAGTTGATAAATTTCTGGATAACATTTCGATTTAGATTTGCCTGGTGTCAGTTTTTTTCAGAGGATAAATTTAATGTGACGCCACCTGACACTAACATGACACTGTTCCATTTGGATATACTGGGGAGGGGTTCATTGTTGAGTATTAATATTTAATATATATATTGTGTGGTTTTTCTTTACGTTGATTTTCCTCACTTCTTAATACGGCCTACCCTTCCATAGGCAAAAAGGATAACATTTAGTTTAAACTTAATCTGTTTCATAAAACATTTAAATCATAATCTCGTTACTGCAGAGGTACTGTTACTTAACTGCAAGCGTGAGATAAGTTGAATTTTTCCTATGAGTTCACCTTATGCCTTTATTTGGTACTTAAGATACTAAAATTGTCTTTGAATATCAATTACCTAACAACATCCTCTGTGTTGTGGTTGCGGTGGGCTATGATCCTCTTAATAAGAACACCTTGAAAAGACCCTGTTATTATCCTGACCCATTCAACTGATTAATAAATTAGATTTCAAATTGAAAACATTTCTGGACAATGATTTGTCCTCTTTTCTGGAAGCCAGTCACATGTTTTATCGCTATTTAGGCGTCAAGCATCATATCACGGATTATTTTAATATCAAGCCCTGTAAGATTAAACAAAACAACCATGAACCAAATGAGATGATGTTTTATACTTTGCAAAGTCGACAGGTTATTTTTGAGACATTCATCCGTGAGTAAAGAGCATTAATTTTGCATGGATATTTAATTTCCCTGAAACAATGGAGAGGATGGCTTAGTTGCGGAGAATGAGCTGCCATATCAGTTTTATTAATCTGAAGATACTGTTTTCATGTAAAATGTTCCTTACACATTTCTTTTTTTCCTTCATTCATATCCTATAGGTAATATCTAAAACATCATAGTAATCAACATAAAAAAAGAGGTTCACTATCCCACAAACGTGTGCTTTCCCATAAACGTTCCCTGTCCTCAAACACCTCAACAGGTTGTGAGGAAACATCCGGATTCCGTTCATCCCAGACAAACTCATATACCTAACCGTTTTGCCTTAGTGGGTAATTAGGTGCTTATTTAACATGGAATAGAGATAACGAATAATTAGTGATGCAGGATATATAGTTTAATTGTGAGTTCCAGGTTGCAGCCGTTATGCAGGTTCAAAATAAGCGCATACTTACTTAAAAAAGGGGCTGTTAGTGACTGACGGCAGATGCAACAAACAAAGAGAGAGGAAAACAACAAAAACAATAAAATAAGCTTAATATTAATTTATTTACAAAAAAAGTTAAAAATAACATCAGTCAGAGTCTGGTAAAATATTAAACCCATAAATTTCAAGAAAAAAGTTTAAAATTCAGTTACTAAACAAAATTTCGGTTAAAAAACAAAAAGTATGGCTTGTAGTAAAAGAAAATACATCACTTGTAAAAATAAACAACAGCAGTCAGAAAAATTTTCAACCAAACAAAATGTCAAACATCACATCGGTCTGCCTTCAAAGCCCTCAGCTAATCACAACAAAGAAAAAATTAAACAAACCAGAATTTTCTTTCATCTTTTTTTATCTGAAAACATTTCAGGGATTTAGAGACCTCACGCTGTCATTCAAAGATTTAATTCCTAAAGTCTCACGACTACCAAAAACTCAAATTTACCTTAATACGTGCTCCACCTTTTTATCAAAAAAATTGCTAAATTTGGAAAAACTGATTGAAAATCGACTTGGAAAAATTTCCCTGCCTGACTGACTGAGAGTATTAATTATTCGACCTTCTATATATCGGTTTTTATATAATTTTTTTAGACCCGACTGACGACAGAAAACCGGCAGCTTTCTACCACGTTGAAAGGTGGCATCAAAACAAAAAAACTTGGGAAATAACATAAGGAAGGAACGTTGAATCCACAATTTACAGAATACGAGCGGGAAGAAGTGATAAAACTTCCCGCAAAGACTGACTTAACGTGACATTGTCAGTCCTAAAAAGAAAAAAAGATTATTTTTTTTAATAGTCACAATATAGAAATCCAAGTTGTAACAAGGCCTGCCAACAAAACAGAGCCGAACTGTCAAAGTCGTTATTGTAACGACCTATGGGCCGTTATGCAGGTTCTTTTAACATACTCAGGACGGGGCTGTCATGACTGACGTGCAGATGCAATAAAAAAGGAGGGCAAAATGTTTACAAAAACAATAAAATAAATCATTAACATTATCTAAGCAACTTGAGAGAAGGAAGACAAAGTTACAAGTTGAGTTTTATTTGGTTAAAAATTTTTCAAACCATTTGTACAAGAAAAAAACAAAAGGCAGCACTAAACAAAATTTTTTTTTAATAAATCAAAATCATCGATCACCTGAAGAAAAAATAGCAAAAATAAAACAGCAGGCAGAAAAAAAAAAACAAACATTTTGTGTCCTCCATCGGGAATATATGCCCTCAGTTTTAACAACAGGGACAAGACCCCAAACCAGAATGTCTTTTATCAGATTGAAACCAGTTAGCTGCCTCAGGAATCAAACCATGAGCAGCTCTATGCTACAGCCTCGAACAGTGGCCTCATTTACTTGGCACCTTACGACGTGAATAACTATATTTTGGTGCTCCAATTTTTGCTCAAAACTGGACCAACGTCGACTCCAAAATTATCCCTTTGTTTGTTTTATTTTGGAGAAATTAACTTACAAAAGCAGCGCTTATTAGCTTTCACCAGACCCGATCTGACGACAAGAGAAAACGTTTCTTCAAATTTCATTCACCACAAAGGCATCAAAACAAAAAAACTTGAAAATTATTCGAGATACAAAGGAACGATATGTACCACCTTTACCAGCAAAAAAATCAGAAACCATCTTAGAAACAGATGACAAATTCTATATATAATTCAATTGTATGAGTTTAAATGAAACGAACACGGGGAGCATCTTAGAAAGAACTGAGGGAAACCATTCAGAATCAGACCTCGGTAGCCATTCGGTCAGGCGAGAGAGAGACGTGTTATTTATTTGCTCAAAGGAGTCCCTCCCGTTGTCAGTATCTTGAGAATCAACATTGCGTTATATTCTTTGAACATCATATCTTTTGTCATCTTGTTCAACGGCAAAACTCGAAATTTCAGATCTATAATGATATCCGGTTTCTGATGATTACTTAAAATCCTACAAAGTGCTTTCGACGATATTGAATAACGGGGTGTTTCAAGAAATACGAGTATTTTGATCACTAAAATTTATAAATGGCCATCTAGTAAAAATCTTAATAAAATTAATATTTGGGAACTAATTGTCTTTTGTCATCTTCAACGGCAAAACTAAATATGATAATATTTCCGGTTTCTGATGCTATTATGTTCAGTCAAAATATCGGTTATACAAATCATGCACCTGTCTGAAAGCGGAATCATAAAATCAGTTTTCATTGTTAATGTTTTAAGTTAATTTTCCTTTTTAAACAAAATATAATTTGGGCAAATGTCTGCCGAAGAAAAGTCAATTCGGCCAAATGTCTGTTAACTTACTGTTTGGTACCGTCGTTATGAAGCAACAAAGCCTATATGTTCAGCAATGACAGCCGATATACGTGTTACTGAAACTGCCACTGGGGCAGAAAAATACCATGAGCAAAGAACGGGAGAGAGTTAATGAAGTCCAATTTCAGCTGAATGTTACTCCTTTTCATCGTAAGGAATATTTCCATACATAGGAAAAAACTTTGTAAATTTCTAAGAAGTTGTAACAAACTGTTTAAACTGTTCCTATTGTATTATGGTAGTGGATGGCTAGCAAAACAAAACGTCCGCAGGGTACTCATCTTAAATCTTATTCTGATATGATAATATTAGAATATATTCAAGGAACATAAACCAAATCCGGCGGGGATCCATTTATTACTTCACAAAATGAACGTAATGTCTGCAGATCAGATTACTTTGAATCATACTCTTGATCCGAGGATAATTTCTTGGAAAGTTTCATAATGTCTGCTGTAGATTACACAAAAAATTAATTACGCTTTATTTCCCATAAAATTCTGATTATCACATTTTTTTGGTTATCATTACTTTTGTAATACATTTTTTTTTTTTTTTTTACAAATATTTACAAATATATGAAATTTTTAATGTCAGCCGTAAGATACCAGAATCATGTTTAGCTGACCTGTTATCCATTAGGTCGTAACATTTGTTTATAAAACCAATTATAACCATATTTAGAAAACATGAAAATCCTCATCCGTCCCTCATTTCCTGGAATCCCCAAACATTTATATTATTTCCTCCGGTTCTCTTTTCCAAAACAACAACAAACGAACGACACGTTGAGGTTAATATGGCCAATGATCCAATATCGCCTAAAAGTGGGCGGATGTTGAAACAAGATTAACAATGGCCGTTGGCCTCCCTTTCTTCGACTTTCTTACGTCAACGCGGTGTTGTTTACTTTATAACATTCCGCTCCATAGATCTTTGGTCGAAGATTAAGTCAATAAAAAATTAGTCAAGTGATATACTGGCATCTAGAAGTGAAAAATGTGCCGTTACTGTAGTTCAAGTTAGTGACTAACAGAATATCTACTTTGATAAAATCTTTGTAAATATTATCATAATTATAATTTTTTAAATTTCAAATTGTGCAAGTACTTGACAAAAGACACTTGTTTTCCTTCCATGAAGACCTATCTCAGATAAAAACAAAATATCTTAAACGAATGGAAAAAATTCTACTTTAACCGGCATAAACATGAAAGCGTCTGAATCATTTGGCCAACGGCTGACAGTGGACTCCTACAATTATGGAAATTTCTGGCAGCTTGCAAATGTCTACCAGGAAAGCTTGATTGTCGGTGTGTTTTCCAGTTAGCAAGTATGTTGATACCCCAGCTTACAATCGTCTGAAGATCCGTTTGGAAGCCACTTTTTTATGACTTTGAATTCCATTCTTTATCATGGAAGAAATTATGGTGTGTTTGTGGAGGTTAATATGTCTCCCTTTTATTATAGCGTTACTGATGGAAATAGACATTTGTAACGCCAGATAACTTCCCATGAATCAATGATTTTTCCATTTGTATCATCTTGTGTGTGACTGTATCATGGAGAAGACTAATACATACATACATACATACATACATACATATACATGTAAATGCTGTTTGGTGGTATATTATTTTAAAACCCTATATTTGATTGCAATATTCGGTTATTGTTGGTGTCAACTATTGTCAAATTTTTCGATAATCATCTAAATCTGAGACCTTTTATTTTGGCATTATTTTTCATGGGGGCAAATTCATTTTACAATAAAATGGTCCGCTTGCTTGTATTGTAATATATCTAATCTTATCTGGACAAATGATGTTTCTTTTTGGTTTTTTTTAATGACAAGATATTGAAATTTTCGAGATATTGTTAGTTTCAATTATTTCATAAGAAATTAATCATGTTTTACTGATTTCTTAATGTAAATTGCATTTTACAATAAAATGGCTCATCTTCCTTATCCAACATCTAAAAATGATGCTTCTTTCGTGGTCATCAATCTTAATAAAAAGATATTGAAATAGAGATCGTGAAATGGTTTCTTTATTTCACAAGAAACAAGGCTTACTATTTCTTCACAACAGCAACAACAAAACTTTCCTCATCTTCCTTTCCATACATCTTTTTTTTTTTTTTAACAAAGACTTGGATTGTTACCTAAGAAAAATAAATAGACTCTCTCAGATCAGCATCATTAATGCCTAAATAGGGAACCGTTACACTAAAAAATTCCTCCGCATTTAGGGCCTAATTCGTCTTTGTGCTGGATAATTCATTTATAATTATGAAAAACGTTTGTATTACCTCGTCTACTGATTACCTACTAAACGGCTAATATTTCATTCAAAGTACTACAGAGCCCATCACGGAGGTTTGCAGTAGCATTTATTTTTCTTAGCATGTAATGAATCATTTGGTTATTCAGTAGCTATCTCCAGAGAGTTCTTAATAGGTAAGCACTAGGGATATAAAGGTCCACAGAAGGCTTTTGGAGTTAAAGGAAAATTGTCTTTCATCGCACTAATGATATGGTGCATAATATCACGAGAGTATAAATATATTTTATTATGTGCTTTGCATTATTTTTATTATTCTTTTTAATGCCCTACCTTTTAAAAAGACAATGATTATCATGACTGCTGTTCCAGATATCATCGAATACGGTGCGTGATGCCAATTATTTGTGTCATATGCAGAAGTTGTCAAGACACCAGAGTGTACTTGGAAATTGCAAATATGGGGAGGAACAAACACAAGGTGTCAAAATTACACAGAGTTCCACCACGAATGGTTCATGAAGTATCGTAAATGGTTGGACATGATTGTGAGGATGAGAGGGTTGACATCAAGACTAGCAGCTGCTCTTACATAAACAGCAGCTGACACATGGGTGCAGATTGAACATACACCTACCTCATCCTGGTCACTTTCACCATTTCCCCAACTTCCCCCATCTACTCATCCTCCTCTAATCCTCCCCACCTTCCCTGGAATTCCACATATTCCAGAATGTGATGGCCCCTTCTACATTGCTGTCAACCCGAAAACATTCTGGTCTTTTAATCTCAACTGTTTCGTTCTACATCTACAAGCAAAGTAATATTCCAGTCAGCTGGAAGATAAGTCATAACTCGTAGGCCAAAACAATATTAAAGAACCGGATCGCGAAATTTTTTTCAGCTTTAACAAATTTTGAGTGGTAGTCAATGTTTTCTCATTCATTCCTTCTTGGTTTTCTGTAAAAGAAAACTACTGAGATGGCTTTGTCTGTCCGTCCGCACTTTTTCTGTCTACCCTCAGATCTTAAAAACTACTGAGGATAGAGGGCTTCAAATTGGTATGTTGATCATCCACCTCCAATCATCAAACATACAAACTTTCAGCCATCTAGCTTCAGTATTTTTTTATTATATTTAAGGTTAAAGTTAGCCATGATCGTGCGTCTGGCAACGCTATAAGACAAGCCACGATCGGGCCGTGGCTGAAAGTTTCATGGGCCGCGGCTCATATAGCACTGTACGCTGTACAGAAAACTCGATTGCGCCAAAGAAACTTCGGCGTTTTTTTACTTTTTTTTATTACCCTGGTTTCTACCGCTAAGCCAGAACTAACTGCTGTGAAACTTTTTTCCCAGTCATGGATAACACAAAATTCAGAGGGTTTACCTCTAACTTTTTCTTAGTCACTTTTTTATCATGCAGTAGATTTCATCTTGCTCTACGAGATAGATCCTGTACTTATAACCTTTTCATGAATAATGGCTGAAGGCAAATACATCATACTAGTGAAATATCTGTCGTAGACCAAACAGTAACTGTATTTACCCATTTTGTACATTCCTGAGGCCATTTACATTCATTTAATCAAATCGTATATAATGTTACGTATGGAATATCACTGCAAAGACACCAGGGAATAAACAAAACCTATTACATCAAGAGCCACTTACAGTCTTTAAAAAAGTACTAAAAATCCATTTTCATGACAAGTTCTATTTTAGTGTAAATCACTGGCTCGAAGAAGGAAGGTCAATACGCTCCTTTTATTCTTCTACACCGCTGCCCCCAAATAATGACTTCGCTTTCCCGGTTCATCCTAACGGCAAGAGCTTAACCTCAGATGAAGTTCCTGAAGAGACAGCGGCATCCAGTTACAGAAAAACCATCAAGAAAAACATTAGAACTTGAAAGATTAATGCAAGAATTTTTAGAAGCTGTTGGATTTAGGAAACGAAATGTCAAAGAAAAACATACAAACCGATAATGTTCAACGCGCAGTGTGACATATGCTAAATAAAACTACGAAAAAATAAAACTAGCCAGTGGTCTCACTACCTTGATACCTGAAAATATTCTCCGCAATATTTCTGGCTCCACACGAATCACTTAATTAATAAGATAGCAAACTTATGCATACGAGTTCATAAGGACAAAAAAAAAAAAAAAATCTTACACATTGGAGGTCCGAATAAATTCATTCATTATTATAATTAAATATTATGCTCATTCAGTTTTACTTTATAAATATTTATCTCTGTCGTAGATAATAACTGCTGTATATAGAAATAAGAGTATCTAAAATGTTTTAAGAATTGCTTAAAGCAACGTAAACATAAAGCAATTAAAGCAGCAGAATATGTATTCAAATATGCAGCAATTGTAGTTGAGGGTTATGATGGTCAATTCTGACTTTTGCCGTTGGTTTGCATAGTTCTGGTGAATAAATCTATAAAGAAATATACTACCGTGATCCTTTTCCCCAACTAAGTTTAATGATTAAATTTTGTAAACTTTGCTAAGAATAATTTTTACCGGAAATTTACCTCCCATGTCGATGTTATATAATGATATATATTTTCCTGATTTGCCATCTTCTCTTTCTTGACCTTAACCTGAACCTAGTTCTGCCTGTTGGCATTGTTCGTGATTTTGAGCGCGCTAGTTATAAAGTTTGTGTATCGCACAGAAAAACATATGACCAAGGTGGAATAATTCTCTAACCAATGACTTCTAAATATGACCTCGACTTTCACACTGACCTGACTACACATCGGCTTCATGTGTGGAGTGTGCTTGTCAAATGTAAAGTTTCTGGCTCCATGGAAATCCAAAAGTTGCTTTCCCATCTATTCCAAATTTAACCAACGCTTGCCAGACCTGATGTTCACCTTTCGAAGAGAGTCATAAAATTTCACCCATAGCGCTTTGCGTAATTTTATCGACACACAAACAGAATAGACCAAAAAAACTTTTTCCTTGTAGTCGAGAAAAAGGAAAAATACAAAAAGTTAAAACTTCTTGGAATTGAGGATCATAAAGTATATACATACATACATATATATGTATGTATATATATATATATATATATATATATATATATATATATATATATATATATATATATATATATATATATATATATATATATATATATATATATATATATATATATATATATATATATGTATATATATATATATATATATATATATATATATATATATATATATATATCATTTATTTATCTATCTATTTATTCATCTACATATCAAGACAAAATAGTGATGCTTCAAAGAAATACGAACTTCTTCACTGAGAAGAGGAGTGAGAATAAAATAGAAAAATATAAGAGCAGCAGGAATAGACAAAAAAAACTTTTTCCTTGTAGTCGAGAAAAAGGAAAATACAAAAGTTAAAACTTCTTGGAATTGAGGATCATAAAAGTATATACATACATACATATATATATATATATATATATATATATATATATATATATATATATATATATATATATATATATATATATATATATATATATATCATTTATTTATCTATCTATTTATTCATCTACATATCAAGACAAAATAGTGATGCTTCAAAGAAATACGAACTTCTTCACTGAGAAGAGGAGTGAGAATAAAATAGAAAAATATAAGAGCAGCAGGAAATATCTAAAACTTAAAATAACTGGAGTCATACTAAACAGAGAGAGAGAGAGAGAGAGAGAGAGAGAGAGAGAGAGAGAGAGAGAGAGAGAGAGAGAGTCGTCGTCCTCGATGTATCCCAGGGGAGAATGTTGGAAAAGCGAAAATCTTTTCCATATTTTGGATGATCTTGCTGCAGTGACAACAGCCCCAGAATCAACACTTTTATATTCCAGGTATTGCCACACACGAGTTGTGCTTGTCATTTTTTTTATAACCGTCTATGGCGATATTGCAGGCGTAACTTTTTTTTTACAGGTATTGCATTATCTGAGCAGGATATTTTTGCATTTTGTAACCATGCCCAAGATTAGATTTATGGTATTTGTCGTTTTGCTTTACGGAAAATGAATATTGCTTTTTCCTCAGACAATTTTCTTGTGGAAGGAATTTGAAGATACTGAAACTCACTTTGCTCTCCGGCAATTGTAGTTAAAGACTACTAATAGTAACTAGGAATACTGTTTGCATTTTAAAAAATCAACTCTATGAATGTTTTTTCCTCGTTGATGAATGGTCCTTTTTCTGCATTCCATCATTTTCTGATGTATAGCAAACTAAATTTTTTCACCATTAGATGTTTATATTAGGAATAATTATATAAAGCCTTGATGATGAGCATTCCTTTATTTAATTCTATTTAAAAAAAAAATCTCAAATCTCTATTGACACCAACTCGTTCGGGATTGTATCTATCAAATGGATAGTTATATAGCATGTGTCGTTCTGAGTACCTACTGATGACTAGAGCGTCATTTCAACACAGATTAATTATATATGAAATTACCAGACATATAAATCGTCAAAAATTATAATAACGAAGTAAAGTACGAGAAGTGGAGAAACAATCGCGTGTCACCTAACCTGTCATTCCCGAGTCACCCATCATTCGCCAACGCTGTCAATTAACTGTTCGATTTCAAGTCAAATCTTGCAACCAGAGACCAGTTGGGTCATATTTTCATACGATATTTTTTCTGGAATGATTAAAGTAGTTTATGCAATGACTGACACAGACATTGCATAATCAGTTACATGTGCGTGTGTATGTGTGTGTGTTTGCACGTAAGTTTGGGTAGACGAACTCAAAATTTGATATGTTTTTCCTCTTTTACTAGTGTTAAAGGTCCATTTTATTTTATTTAAAGTTAAAGTTAGCCATGATCGTGCGTTTAGCACCGCTATAGTCCCAACAACAAAGGCCACCACGGCCCGTGGCTGAAAGTTTTATGGGACTAATGACAAATAAAACATAAAATGTTACAGCATAAATAAGCTTTGTTAAAGTGAAATAGACTGCCTTAATTATCATGTTCATTTATACAATTTCTTGACAACCAGGTTCGTTGTAATTCTTATTTGTCTTGAATCAAGTGAATGGTTTAGATGGTCAAAACGTACAGTTCTAAATCTTTAGATGAAAAATAATATACAAAATAAGTCAGAAACTATTTTTCTCACAAGTAGATCCAAAATCTAGTTAAGCAAAAACGGTTAAATGGTCTAAACTCCCGTGAGGATTTTTTAAGTTGTTCTTAGAAGATTTTTTTTTCCTCTTTTCCACCTCTGAACTTTTCGTATTTGAAATTGAAACAAATTAATCTTTCAACGCTCAAAAGGCCTCTACAGAGGAAAGTTTAAAGTTTTTGTGAAAAGCTACTACGTGGATCGCCAGACTCTCTCATGAGATATGGAACTTTTATTGAAAAGAGAGAGAGAGAGAGAGAGAGAGAGAGAGAGAGAGAGAGAGAGAGAGAGAGAGAGAGAGAGAGAGAGAGAGAATTTTAATCATTATATTGCATAATTTGCAAGATTTTCTTGTGCTATATTCAATTACTATTATTATCATTATCATAGTTATTACCTTTATTATCATGTAACGAATACACCACCGTTATAATTTGTCTTATCTAAGAAAAACAAGTAAAAAATGCGCCGAACTTTCTTCGGCGCAATCGGATTTTTTGTACAGTGTATAATGCTGTATGAAACTCTCAGCCACGGCCCATAAAACTATCAGCCGCGGCCCATGAAACTTTCAGCCAAGGCCCGGTGGTGGCCTGTGTTGTTGGCAACTATAGCGGTGCCAGACGCACGATCCTGGCTAACTTTAACCCTAAATCAAATAAAAACTACTGGGTCTAACAGGCTGCAATTGGTATGCTTGATGATTGGAGGGTGGATTTTCAACATACCAATTTGCAGCCCTCTAGCCTCACTAGTTTTTAAGATCTGAGGGGGGACCGGAAATGTGCGGACGGACAGACAAATAGCCATCTCAACAGTTTTCTTTTACAGAAAAATAACTAGTGAGCGTGTGGAAAAAGAGACCTCCGAACATCAAAAAAAGGTTATTTTTATATTCGAGAATGCTGCAGCATGGACTTCAAAACTGAAGGCTAATTTATTATGGTAACGATATTAAGAAACGCTGATGTTTTGATTAATTCCATACTAGTGGCCAGTTGCTATAAAACATCTATCAAGTTAAACAAAGACTGCAATGGATTTACCATCAGAAAAGATGTGCAACGAGTCTGTGCCACACGTCTCTGAAGAAAATCCCTTTATGGGAAGAATTTCCCCTCAATATATTTTACCTCTACATCACTTTAATCTTGTTTTATTCTATCTGAAGAAGGAAACTGGAGCTTCTGAAGCCTAGAGAATTTGTCAAAATTTTTATCCACATTTCAATATTATATTTTCATGGGTCTTCCTATGCAGTGGAGATGGTCTCCGGGAGACGTGTTTAGGAAAAGGCTTTAGTGTTGGAAATACAAGGTTACCGAAGGAAAATTTTCATAAATACAATTGAGGTGAAGAAAATGGCGAGGAGAAGAGTTTTTTAGTTTATGTATTTGTGCTCAGACGATGGAAGAGCAAAACAATGAAACGAACAGGTGTGGGGAGCTATATATTATCATTGCTTGAGTAGCTGAGATAGATAAAAGTTAAAGCTTGAAAGGAAAGGCTGAAAATGCAATTGCAAAGGTAATGGAAACAAGTCACCCTGAAAATAAGGAAGTGAGTACATCTTACGAGGAGGAGAAGGAGCAGAAATGGGCGTGGGTTACAGAAACAAAAGCTGAAGGAGTATATGAAGAATGTTTACTATTCCAGTATGGGGTTGTCGAATCAGCAGGGAGTGTCTCTAGCTTTTCTAAGATGGGAAGGAGATTTACAAACAGCGACTGATGGAATGCGGGAGTTGAATGTACGGTGAAGGCAAAATAATGATTATGTAAGGTACAATTACAAGGCAGAATGGAGGAATATGTACAAGAATATAGGAGGACGAATGAGGTGGTTAAGAAGAAGGTGAGAGAGATACAGAAAAAGGTTAGCAAGCAATTTACGGAGGCTGAGAGGCTGATTAACAAGGAAATATATGCAGAAAGGTCAATGATCAAACGGAACTCGGATGCTAATGGAGAAATGCTTTCTGAAGAAAAGGTAGTCCAGGCCAGATAGAGTTAGTATTTTGAAAACTTGTTGACTAAAGTAAACGGAAGAGAGATGGAAGTAAATGATACAAGAGTGAAATGGGTGAGTATGAGTTTGAGCGAGAAAGGTGACAACAGGATTGATAGAGGATAAACAGTATTGGTTCAGACAATAAATGAATTACTGAAATCACAGGAGCAAGAGGTAACCCAGTGAATATAACAGTTTTGCTTTTATGCCCAACTGGTATAGTCCTGAGGGGTGTATTTGCATCGAGACCCTCTTGGGTAATCACAGCAATGAGGGAAGACAGACTTGTTTGTCGAAGCAATGAGGTGTGGTCTTTCTTGCAAAGTTAAAAAACTCAGCTTTCTGCAAGCGCAACCACATGATCGACTTGAGATTACTCTTCAAAATCCTGCCGAGACAGAACTGGCTATTCTGAGAGGTATATATTTTTATATATGAGATATTGTAAAATGAATTATCTAAATGTGTGTGTGTGTATATATATATATATATATATATATATATATATATATATATATATATATATATATATATATATATATATATATATATATATATACTGTATGTATATATATATATATATATATATATATATATATATATATATATATATATATATATATATATATATATATATATATATATATATATATATATATATATATATATATACATATACATATATATATACAGTATATATACTGAAAAAGAGATAAAATGGTGAAGCAAATTACAACACGATACTTTGTTCTACAATATTTCACACTGAAGTTGGTAATAACTTCATCATACGAGCTTTGGAACTAATACTTTATACTTTTTACTCGCAGAATGAAATTTAAAAGCCATTAAATTTCATTTGGTGGTTATGAGTTACAGTAAACACATTATTGATAAATTCAATTGTTACTACGTTAATGCCATAGCTTATTGTTCCGGGATTGCTTTTAAAACCGCATAAACTAAATTGTCGTCGTCAGAATGTGTAAACGGATGACACATATTGGAGAAAAAAAGGCTCCGATAGAAGGATATTCATTTCTGAACGTCCAAAGAGTTCGTTTTCGGTGGAGGGACATGACGAAATGTGCAAAACGCCTTCCGATTGACTGATGACGAGTCTTTTATTAGGTGTAAGACTCGTCTATTGATGTGAAAGCGCACTGGGGGTTTATCCGTGATTCAGCAGTTTAAACATAAATATGGCAATGCTGTTCGTAGGTAGTCTTGAACTGCTAACACTAAAAACTAAAGATCCATTGTTCTCTGAGGAACGTTATTTAACACCAAATATACGATAAGTGAAAGTAAGAATAGTGGTGTGAAACCATCATTTTCAATAGGATTTATTTATTTCTAAACTTCTCAGTGAGCTACTTTATTTTATTTATTTTTTACTTAGAACATTTCCTCTCCTTCTCCAGCGTAGTGGAGAGGGCAGTCAGCTTGCAAGTTTGGTGACTAGTGAACCTTGTTCTGTGCTCGAAACGGACGGGGAGGGTCATTATGGGTGTGTTCCTTACAACCCAGTAAGCCTCTGATGAACTAAGCAGAGAAGTATGTACCTAGTTGTTAGTCGAACATTGTGGGCAGCAACTAAAGTTCCTGGGAGAGGTATTTCCCCTCCTACGGATATGAAACCATTCGTAAGATACTCAGGAACAAATTCCGTTGAATTACGGGAAGCTTTAATGAACACATGTTCTGATATTCAAAAAAACTTTACATAACACTGATTTCATGCATTATCCACTGTGGTGTTTGATAACAGTTGCAACAGAGTACTGGATTTCAGTTGCTTAGCAAAGTAAACTAAAAGCAGGTTTCACAATAATGAGACTGGAAACGCCGGTTTTCTGTTAACTAAAAATTTATTAACTGAAATCTTTTATTATCAATATATCCAAGAATGGTCATTAGAGGTAAGTTACTTTTTCTGGTTATACTAACAATGAGGATTGCCAGAGAAAATAATTTTACAGTGAAGAGAGAGCCTACGCCCTAGATTTTCATATATTCTTTCTGAACTACCAGAAATTAACGTCATTAGCCAGCACCTGTCTCTACTATATAACCAAAATCGAGGGGTATATTCACAAGGGTAACAATATATTATAGAGGCAACAACGCAAATATTCACCCAATTTTCAGCAATAAAATATTAACACATTTAAAAGGCCACGAAACATCGCACCGGGATAAATCCTTTCATTTTCAAATATCCAACAAATTAATACTTCCCTTATCAACGTGTACCAAAATACTTTCACGATAACAAAGTCATTTAAAAGATGACAAATTGCCTATTACATGACGCCAACGAACAGTAGTTGTGCGTGTGTGTGTGTGTGTGTGTGTGTGTGTGTGTGTGAGAGAGAGAGAGAGAGAGAGAGGTGGGGGGGGGACGGAGTCAACAGTAATTGTTGTATTTGTGAAAGTAGCTGTTTTGTGTTTAAGAGAGAGAGAGAGAGAGAGAGAGAGAGAGAGAGAGAGAGAGAGAGAGAGAGAGAGAGAGAGGGGGGGTGGTTATGGGGTTAAGATTGGCAAGATTAAAATAGAAGTGATAAGAAGAAACTTACTGAATTAATGTATTTAATCTTTTAGGAAAATCAAAACGCTAAACAGTAGAAAGCACCTAATGTCTTTTTCAGATGGCATAGGTCAACTTGATAGGCATACATCAATTGAAAAAAGAAATTATAATAAAGTGAAAATATAAAATGAAACAACAAATTACAGTAAATAATTCCTTTTGAAGAATATTACCGTAAAAATGTGAGACAGAATATAAAAATGATGAAAACAAGGAAAGAAACGGATATTCTTTCAAAAAACATTATTCAATAAATGTTCCTCAAAGGTAAATGGAAAGAAGAACACGCGCACCTGGCCAGCAAGGCATACGTGAAGTGTTGGGGATTTCGACATCTCCAAACAGAGAGAGAGACAGAGAGTATTGTGAGAGAAAAAGAAGGCATAACAAAAGGGACTGAAGTCCAGGGCAAAGAGAGGAATGGAAAACGCTCCAGAAAAAAGGGTTGGGTGATATTAAATCTGAATACAAAGGTATATATATATATATATATATATATATATATATATATATATATATATATATATATATATATATATATATATATATATATATATATATATGATGATTATTATCACTTTTGTACGTGATTCATTTATCACACATTACCACAGGTGAAAAATAAGAAACGGGGTGTAGGTCCTGACCGGTTTCGACTTTATTTCCAAGCCATTGACGAAGGACTGATACAGAGTGTGAGAAATCACAAATATATATACTACAAGAACAATACTGACGAACATACACAACCGTTAGAGGCTCCATATCCCCACTCAGGCCGGTGTCGAGGTAGGAGTGGCCTTTAAAACTCATTTGGCTAAAAATCACGATAGACTCTCAGGGGACATTGCTGATAAACAGACCATACCCCACCTCAGATCCACACCTGACAGGTGTCATGGAGGCGGAGTTTGGAAACTCATTAACATTACTACCCTCGTACTGGGTTTACAAATATGATAATCCTATTTTCATATATCTCTACTGCCTACCTTAAAGTTTAAACAATTTACAAATTTCTTTTGATATTAAAGGATCAAGTTTATACATCCCTTGACTGATATTCATATTATGGTTGTAACTTTCTTTTATGAAGCTAGATTCAATGATGTTCCTTTCCAGTGCATTATTAGAATATACAATCCTTTTTGCCCCCTTCCCAGTTGATAGCATGATTGTTCTCACTAACATGTACAAATATACCACTGTTCCCTTGTGCATATCTCACACATTTCTTATGTTGTTCAATTCTTTTTCCAGTGCTTTCCGGTTTGGCCAATATAAAAGTTGTCACAAGACTTACACGGAATTTTATATACACACCCTTTAATATTGTCTGGGAGTTCTTGATAAGTACATTTTTCATTGTTGTATTGTTCTTAAATGCGACATTAACACCAAAATTTTAAGAAGATGAGGAATATCTTTCATACTATTATTATAAGGCAGAACAAGCAAATTTTTGTGTTGTAAGGTTCTTTCTGGTTTTGATACATAGTCTTTTTTTGCCGCTTCAAATGCACTGTTTAATACACTATCAGGATATTTCAATTTTTTGCCTGCATTCCTAATCTTATCTATTTCATCATCAATATATTCAGGGCTACATACCTGTAATGCTCTTAAAAACATAGATGAAAACACTGACTTTTTAACCTTATTGCTTTGTCCAGAATAGAAATGCACATAGGAAGAAATATTAGTGGGTTTTCTATACACACTATATTTAAACCCACTACTATTTCTTCGTATGAGGACATCCAGAAACAGTAAGCACCCATCATTTTCCATTTCCATCGTGAATTTAATTGATGGTACTAATTGATTTAACTTAGCAAAAAGTTTTTTACATCTTAGTTCCCTGGCCATACACAAATTATGTCGTCAACATACCTAAACCATGTTACATTACGTGGGATTATGTTGTTTAACATCTTCTTTTCAAAAATTCCATATATAAGTTACTTAACACTGGGGATAGAGGGTTTCCCATTGCCATACCAAAATTTTGTGAGTAAAATTTACCATTAAATTCAAATTTACAATCTTTTACACATAATTTAATCAGTTCAATTAAAGTACTTTTTAGAAAATGGGATATCCAGCTGTGTG
The DNA here is from genome assembly GCF_040412425.1 of Macrobrachium rosenbergii. NCBI lineage: Eukaryota > Metazoa > Arthropoda > Malacostraca > Decapoda > Palaemonidae > Macrobrachium > Macrobrachium rosenbergii. Next base: position 61,920,288 of record NC_089748.1, read on the forward strand.
TTCTCTAACAATTCAGATAAAAACGCCATCAGATCATCTATTGGCACCTTTGTGAATAGTGATACAACATCAAAACTTACAAGCCTGGATTCACTATTAATCTCTACACTATTTAGTTTATTTATCAGGTCCACATTATTCTTGATATTTGCATTTGAGATGGTACCTACTAATGGGTTGA
>NC_089748.1:61925768-61959929 GCF_040412425.1 Macrobrachium rosenbergii
AGTCGGTAGAGCTGCGGACTGTCACTCGATGGCCGGAGTTCAATTCCCCGGCCAGCTAATGAAGAGTTAGAGGAATTTATTTCTGGTGATAGAAATTCATTTCTCGCTATAATGTGGTTCGGATTTCACAATAAGCTGTAAGTCCCGTTGCTAAGGAACCACTTGGTTCTTAGCCACGTAAAATAAGTCTAATCCTTCGGGGCAGCCCTAGGAGAGCTGTTAATCAGCTCAGTGGTCTGGTAAAACTAAGGTATACTACCTAGGGTGATTATCCACTCTTTTGAAGGAATGGTGAACCTTCCTTTATTACACCCAGTCCCCACCGACATCACTTTCCGACACCATTCACATGTTTAATATTTAATATATATATATATATATATATATATATATATATATATATATATATATATATATATATATATATATATATATATATATATATATATTTTTTTTTTTTTTTTTTTTTTTTTTTTTGCAACATCTGGTTATAATAAAAAGAAAATATGAGAAGTATAATCACATAGCAATAAAGAATAAAAAGTAAAATGACACTCAGTCTATTACCAGGCCAACAGATTAAATATCGAATGGATCAAAGGAATGTAACGGCGATGGTCATCCTGACAGGGCTCTAATAAAGGGCGACCAGAGGGGGGAGGGTGAGGGAGAACTTGCGCTGACGCAGGATGGAGATAATGGGAAATGGAGATTCGGGGGAGAGGGAGGGGTAGGAAGGATGAATGGATGAATTTGAGGAGAGAGAGAGAGAGAGAGAGAGAGAGAGAGAGAGAGAACAAGAATGCATAGAGAGGGAGTAAAGTCGATGGTGGAATAATACTCTCATTGACCTTTTTCCTTTCTGGCAGCAGAGGCAAACGCAGCTTTCAGTAATTATTAGAGACTAAATTCATTTTATTTTCAGAGGGTTACCGTACAAAGCATTCAGTTTCAACGGAATTTACCAGACTCCTTTGTACCAAAGAAAATCTTTCTCTAAGAATTATCCAATTTTAATATATGCTTAATACCTTCTTTCACGTAAAAAAAAAAAAAAAAAAGAAAAAGGAAACTGGTGAACACGTAGCGCTAGGAAAGCTAATGAAAGTAGAACATTGGAAAAGCCTATGCAATTCTGTTTTCACTTAACCCATGGCCAAATCATTTCAATAATTATTTTATAATTTTTTATTTTACTTTGAAAGACGTGCTGTAGTAATTTTATTTAACAATTGTGAATTTTTCACCCAAGACATAGTGTTCCATGTAAGTACATGTAGCAATATTCAATTCCGATATGAAGAAGTACACTGTATTTTGCTTAGGAGGGCAACCATGGTTCCTGAGCTTATGGTAAATTTCATGAGTGATAAGGTTATAAACAGCACCACTGACCAAAGCATTTCGATATGCTTGTTTGTCATTAATCGGCACTAACATAGAGTACATATCTTTTAATAACACTGGCTACATTCTAACGGCTGTCTACAAGTATCATCTGCTCTATTGACTGGATCCATAAAAAACCTCCAACGTGTCTTTGGCTATAATTTATCCCAACGACCAGCACACATTTGCCTCTCTCTAGTATGACTCTGTGGACTTAACTAGGTACGTAGTTGTTAGTTGACAGTTGTACCTTCCGGAGGACGAAGACGAAGCAGTGGTGGAGAGAGAGAGCAGTATGTATGTATATATATATATATATATATATATATATATATATATATATATATATATATATATATATATATATATATATATATATATATATATATATATTATATAGAAAATAGAGAGAGAGAGAGAGAGAGAGAGAGAGAGAGAGAGAGAGAGAGAGAGAGAGAGAGAGAAACGTCACATGTGGATGGTCATTACTCATTCAAAATGTATATCAAAACAGCAAGATTTCGAAGAGATGTTCCTATAGCAACGGAAACAAAAATCTTAAAATACTTTCAGAAAGAAATAAATCATATTAAAACGCATTGTGTCGGAGTATACTATAACTGCTATAAGACTTCAATCAATAGTCTGTGTGGTATCGGTGTCAGCACTCTACTAACGGCAGTATGAGCATTTTTATAGGAATGAAATATGCGTCCTGCTGATTAGGGTCACGGAAAGATATCCTAAAAGGCAGGATTAATAGAGTACTCTATTTAATCCTGCTGAAAGGCAGGTCGGACAGGCGGGATACGTGTGATCGTATGTATGTGATATATATTATCGATATATGATATTATTTATATCATATATCGATGCGTTGCCTTCTTATTGAAATAAGTAAGGATACAATACTGTTGAATTTAGTCATGTCGAAAACGTAATTTTGAATAGCGCTCTAATATATTCGAGTCAAATAAATTTTATTCTTACTTTGTATCCATTAGCACACATTAGCACAAAGCTGTAATAACAGAGGGAAATATGAGACTAGACGGTGACAACATCTTAGCAAGAAACTAGGAAGCACGTCAATCAGTATATCCATAAACTAAACGCAAATATGTCAGCAATGTCAAACTTTCCACACACCCCTTTAAATGTTATATAACCCGGGGCATAGGGGAAAATCCAAGGCATGCATCTTATGTTCTCATGAATATCCCTGGCCATAATTCCATCATTCCAGTGAGATTGGAAGCATATTCAACTTGGCCCTTTAAGCAAAAGCACTGGAAATTACCCATTGTTTCGCCGAACAGATAAGTGGAAATAATCTCAGGAATGTTCATGTACAGTATGTGCATGGAAGTCATGGGAATAAAAAAAAAAATTATAATTATCTCTCGCAAAACATAAAAGTAACCTTCAGAGAAACAATTTTCCCTTGGGGATGGCGGCTGCCGAGTTCTACTTTAATAGAGTTCATTTTCCTTACCATTGATAAGCCACATTCATTTTCGCCAAAAATTTGAAAATTCTGAAATGTGAGAATGTCAAAGCCAGCGATTGCATGTTCATAATAAAAAAAAAAAAAAAGGCAAGGAGTGACGATTCAACGTGAAAATATTCGCTGAGCTGTGGTGAAGAGGAAATTCATCCTGAAAATTGGCTGAAAATGTTGATTTTTGACGGTGAATCCGAATCAGAATCTAATTTCGATGGGGACAGATTAAAGGTTCTGCTCCGTAAATGACTTTTTGCGAGTCAGATCTATCATATGACTATCATAAATATAAGTTTTGTTGCTGCAGGGTATGGAGTGAAAGAATCTCCAAGTCCACCAGAAGTTTTATAAAACTACAAAGCAATACTATGCGAGAAGGAGTCTCTTACACGTATCATCGAGGTGAAGAGCTGAAAAAAAAGTAACAAATGCCGCGAAGTTTCTTTGGCGCAATCAAGTTTTCTATAAAGCGTATAATGTTATATGAAACTCTCAGTCACGGTCCATGAAACTTTCAGCCGCGGCCCATGAAACTTTCAGCCACGGCCCAGTGGTGTCCTGTGCTGTTGGCAACTATAGCAGTGCAAGACGCACGATCATTGCTAACTTTAACCTTAAATAAAATAAAAACTACTGGTATGTTTGATGATTGGAGGGTGGATGATCAACATACCAATTTGCAGCCCTCTAGCTTCAGTAGTTTTTAAGATCTGAGGGCGGACAGGAAAGTGTGGACGGACAGACAAAGCCATCTCAAATTCTCAATAGTTTTCTTTTACAGAAAACTAAAACCTGCTAGCCACGTCCACATGAATATTCCCGTTACAGCATGTTCGTAAATTCATTGCCGCGACAGTGAAGCAAGCATGGTGCGTGAGTGCCCTCAACAAAGCACTGAACTGTAGTGGACCTAGGCACATCGTGGAGAAGAGGAGACACTCTCTATGATCGGCACTTAGGCAAAAAGAGCTTTCAGAGTCAATTAGAGCTTACGATATTAAATGGCATGATACTAATCAGTCAGAGAATCATAAATTCCAAACTCTGGCTACTAAAAGCAAGGAATGAGGGGTAATTCTGTGTTCGGCGTTTTTGCCTCGAAATGAAAAAAAAAAGAGCAACCACATCTGATTTCCCATGAAAACTCAACATTGCAAATTCCACCTCCCACCAGAAAACTAATTTTGCCGTAAAAATGTCAAAGCAAGAGTACGGACGTTCTTAAATCAGGCAGGAAGCGAGTAATTCAGGGAAAGTATTGAGGAACTTTGACCTCCGAGTTCGGATTTGTTGCCCAGCTCATATCAAAATACTGATACTGACGCCAACCCTGATTAGTCGTCCAAATCTGAAGGTGAAAGATTTACTGCTTTTGCCAGCTGACTGATATTGTACTTTTATGAATGTATCATCACATATCTGAAACTGAGGCGCAATAAGGGATAAGTTTCTATGAGAAATAAAGAAAGAAATAAGAGAGAGAGAGAGAGAGAGAGAGAGAGAGAGAGAGAGAGAGAGAGAAATATTTACTTAACAAAGATATCTAATACCTCGGGATTTTTCCCGTATTTGTTCATGTAAAAGATTTTAACAAAGAACAGTCTCTCAGAAAAACCCTTGCGCTTCTATACAATCAACAGTGTATCTATCTTTGATCACCAATTATTGAAATTTCACTTTGTTTCATCTTGTGAGTAACAGCATCTCGATTCAGTGTCACGAACATCACTAGATAGTATATGAAACTATGTGGTTGAATTTAAAATGCTCGTCGAAGTCAGTGGAAGTGCTGATTACAAAACATGAAACTGGGCCTTCTGTCTTTAAGTTTTCTGTAAAAGAAAACTATTGAGATGGCTATTTGTCTATCCGTCCTTACTTTTTCTGTCCGCCTTTAGATCTTAAAAACTACTGGGGCTAGAGGGCTGCAAACTGGTATGTTGATCAGCCACCCTCCAATCATCAAACATACCAAATTGCAGCCCTCTAGCCTCAGTAGTTTTTATTTAATTTAAGGTTAAAATTAGTCATGATCGTGCGCCTGGCACCGCTATAGGTGCCAACAACGCAGGCCACCACCGGGCCGTGACTGAAAGTTTCATGGTCTGAGTCTCTTCTTTGAAACATTCAGGTTAACGGCAACGCCATTCTTTCTAGCTACCTAAGTAAACTGTTTTTTTCATTAGTTTTATTTAATTATAATTATACTTTTTTGTTGTCTTTAAAAATAAGATCAAACCTGTCGTGTCTTAGTAAGAAGCTCTTAAATAATAGTGTAAGCAATTGATTCCAGGTGATTGTAATATAACAATACAGTTCAACTACATGACACGATAGATTGTAATTTAGTAACTTTGGGTGCTTACATATCTGGCTTTATCTCTAAGATGAAGCTAGTAAGAAACCTTTAACTGATTTAAAACAAAGAGAAATCTGAACAGATAGCATAAAAACTAAGAGTTAAAGTTGTTGCTTTTACATTGATGGGTATATCATAAATGCAATAATCTTCCTTATTTTCTGGAGTTTAATTTTCAGGACGAATATATTATTATACAGCAGTTAACAGTATGATGTTGACAAGGTTTCGAAAACCATAAAAAAAGTTTTCAACATTGACTTAGTCACTTTAACACCCACTAAAGGTTTCGTTCTTATTGGGAAGAAATCATATGTTTTTAAGATGACTTACAATATATATTACAGACAGCCGAAGTGTTTCCTTTATCGGAAAACTGAGCAAAAGAGAAATAATAGCTTTTCAGAGATAAATGTATTCCTTCCCATTTGAATACAGGCTCATTTACAACTACAGTTGCATGGATATAACACTGGAAAAAAAAGAAACTCCGAAGAGACCACCCTGCAAACGGAATTTCATTTTATTACCTGGACTAGATGAAGTAAAAGTGAAATAAAACTGGAATTTCCACAGCACATTGCTACGTACTGACCACTTTGAAAGGTGTTGGGCAATCACATTCATATCCTCGTAAAGTCAATCGGAATTGGAAATTCTAAATCTAACAGACTGAAACACATTTTAAACGTCCACTTGCATTAAGAAACACACCACACACAACATACACACACACACACACACACACACACACACACACACACACACACACACACACTGAGAAGTTGAAGATTGTGATCTGAGTGCTTGACAAACTTCTTTCATCATAGTCGAGAAGTCGGCCTTTGCGGTTTGTAGAAATCGTAAAGACCGAGGGTGACAAGGAATTGAGATTGGTTTTCGCGTTACTTTCCCTTCAGTTTATGTACCAGCAAAAACTACGTTTTTTTTTTATATATATATATATTATATATATATATATTTATATATATATATATATATATATATGTATTTTTTTTTTTACCTTGCGATTACTTTGTCATCACTTTTCAGTCACTGAAGATGAGTAATGAATTTCTCTTTTGTTTCCGTTGTCTTTATTTTTTTTTTTTTTTGTCAACTACAGGGTCTGTATATTATTTAATGTTTATTATATACAGGCATCCATTAAGGAAAATATTTCTGTAAGCTTAATCCCAGTAAATATTACTTTTATAAATTCGCCGAGATCGAAATTCTTTTGTTGCTCTTTCATTTATAAAGACATTATCGGTCTAATTCTTTAAGCAGATTTTTATTTCAAATATCGGCTAAAGCTCTCACTATAATCCATCCGCTATCGTGCATGAGTCCGAAAATATCGTTGTAGTATGAATAATAAACCATGTTACCACTGAATATGGATTCAGAATGGCATTTCATGAATTGGTGCGTTGTAAATTTAGATAATAGCAAATGCTACAAGAGAGTTCAAATCAGCAATAAAGGTTTTTAACTAATTGTCATTGTTAGTCTTCAAATTTGTTTGCCTAAGATTTTCACTTTTAGTTTTCTGTAGAAGAAAACTACTAAGATGGCTTTGTCTGTCTGTGCGCCCTCAGATCTGAAAAACTACTAAGGTTAGAGGGGTGTAAATTGGTATGTTGATCATCCACCCTCCAATTATCAAACTTACCAAATTGCAGCCCTCTAGCCTCAGTATTTTTATCTTATTAAGGTTAAAGTTAGCTATGATCGTGCGTCCGGTACCGTTATAGGTGCCAACAACACAGGCCACCACCGGACAGCGGCTGAGAGTTTCATGTACAGCATTATACGCTGTACAGAAAACTCGACTGCGCCGAAGAAACTTTTTTACTTTTTTTTATTTTAGGTTTTTATCTGTCTTACAAAAACTGAGCTCGTTTTGTATGACTTTCCCACACATGTCGGGATTCTTTCTAGTGAGAATAGGTTATGGTTATTTCGTTTTTTTTTTTTTTTTTTTGTATTATCAAACTCATCACTGATCTAAATACATGTAAATAACGGCTCTGAAATTTCTCAATAACATACACTGTCTATGCTCGATAAAATCGTTTATTATAAGTGCATATGGTTCGATTGATATTCGTATAGGTTCTGACTCATTCCTTAGCTTTTGTGTTCTTGCTTGTGTAAGAAAATTCAAGTAAATAATCCGTAAAAGTAAACAAAATTGATCTGAAATATTAATGATTCCTTGTCGGAACATACTTATCCACTCCTTTATAGTAGTGTTTTAAATGTATACTTTCTTTCCTGGAGTGTAAAAAAAAATCTCTGAATAGAATGGGAACAGTGGACTGCATAACCTGGAAATATTAACAGAGCTTCAAAATATCACAAGGGATATCAATAATACGCAGGTATGTCATTAGTTATTCAAGTGTTCATAAAACGTAAAATGAATACCATTCCAAAATGCAGGATTCGCAAAGGGTTAAAGAGTCATTCAACCACACTTCTGAATTGTACAACAAAACGTGAATGTAATTTATGTAACAAAACTCAGGCAAATTGTAACCAGACACACAGTCGTAAGGGGCTCATGCAAGGTAGTATCACAAAAGAAACTTTTGGTACAACAATGACAATGAATAAACGAGTTGGCATTAACAAAAAACAGCTTTACAATGAATATATGCACCCACATGGCTAAGCCAGTATGTCAACTGAATAACAACTTCACATATATTTGTCCTACGTTACCAAGGAACTTTAGAATTGATTTGAAAGTGCTTTCAGTACTATTGGTAACAACAACAACAATCCTCAGCAATGAGATTATACAAGGCATAGTGCCCAATTTCAATAGAACAAAGATACTCTTGAGTTCCAGAAGCCATAACTATTCACATCAGTGAACTGGAAACAGATGTTTTGTTAATGATTTCAGTGTATGAATAGTTTTTTCTTCGTTGACTTGACGTTTAAATGCGGCAATTGTGAGTAATAATTTTTTTTAAAACCCAGTTTAAGATTTAAGGAGTGACATGCACTATAAGATTTAAGGTGTAACATGCACTATAATGGCATTTCATGACTTTACTGAATGTGATTGATAAAAAATTAACTCCTTGCGAAGAGAACAGCTAAGGCTTGGAAGTGTACAGTATATTTAGGAAAAATTAGAAGTGAGGAGCCAGTTATTTTACCATTGAACTGGGAAGCGTAGCATTTTGCCCAATTTTCACTTGAGAGAATCCGGAAAAAGGTAAAGAAGCCGTTGCATTATTTTGGAAAAACGCGTTTGATAAATGGTCAGTTAATTAAAGGGAGAAGATAGAGAATTAGAAATGCATCGGAAGTTAGTTAGGTTCTGTATGTTATACTCCATTTCCTGATTACTGATAATCTCAATTTATTTCCTGATGATCAGAAAGCAATGGGTGTTTTGATAAATGATGCTAGGAAAATATATAAGAGATACACTAAACATTTACCTTAAAAATTTGAAATACATTAGGTGAGCATTTTTACAACTACTATAATTTTTTTTTTTTTTTACAAAGATGTCAAAGAGAACAATGTGCTTTTGTCCTAATGAAAAATTTGGTAGTAGATGTTCTGATAATAAAAATCTGCAGTGAATTTCTCTGACAATCAAAGGATGAAAAACCTATTACGCAAAAGCAGCACAAGAAAGGAAAGGATCATCAAACACTGGCATCCGTAGCACAAGCCAGGAAGGAGAGAAATATTGCCATCCCGTATATCATCGTCCGTAAATCATCCTGCTATACCCAATCAATCATTCCTGTTACCCCATTCCATATAACACAGAACCCTGCTCTCATCCTATCCTGCAAATGGCCAGAACAATCCATCGATTTGTCAGGCACGTTAACAAAACTGCAAAGTCCTTTTAGCGCGATGTGAAAACATTGTTTCGGAGCATACCCTCTGCTTTGCACTTCCAGGATTTTAAAGAACGTTAAAAGCTGTGCCGATGGTGACGAGACTACGCAACTTTGTCTTTCTATACACATATTAGAAAACAACGGACCGAGAGGTTCCATGGATTATAAACCTTTACAGGATTACAGGAATATTTCTCCAGAACCACTCACAGAGATGGATAGACTCCCTCAGTAAAGTAGATACAAATGCACCATTATGACTCTTGATTGGATGGATACACATTGTTTCCTGTTGTCCATTTATAAGTACATATTTTAACATTGAGACAGCTCATGTTAATGTCCAAGTATAATAAAGCAGTGAAATGGTTCACTAATATTCAAATGAGATTACTATAAGCTAAGGTAGATTCTTGAGCCTATGATACGTTTGTTTGGTGGTCTCTGATTGGCTGGTACCGGGAGGTATGCAGCTCGCTCACTGTTTCATTTTAACGTCTGTAGCTCAGAAAACTTGCAATATGTTTATATTTCTTCATTTATCTCACGTTTTACACAAGATAGGAAAGTTCTGATCATATCATAGGATTCGGTATTAATTGTACAGCTAAATATGATTTCCTGAAATCAATAAGATAAAACACAAAGGAATTACAACGAGTAAAATTGAAGAGAGAAGCATTTCATTCTTTATACCTGTTCTTACATATCGTCGGATTTTGCATCATTCATGCGATCAAGATAAAATAAAACTTGTGTTTTCATACAGTAAATTCACCCTGAATACGCTGGTGCTTTCAGATTTCAGATGCGTGTGATATGTGAAGAGAAAATGGAGAATATATATGTCGTATTATGTTGCATCCGTTCTTGACTCGGTTTGCCAAGAGACGGTGATGATGATTGCAAGACACCGCGTTGGTCCTCTCAGCCGTTAACAGTTGCCAATTAGCGATATGAGAAGTTTGCAGTTTCGACAGTATTTGCTGTATTATTATGTCATTACATTTTCTGAAAATAACTGCACAGAATTCCCATTATGACTGTTGAACATTTTCAGTCCAGTATTATATACGTCCGTATGTCTGGACATATCTGATACGAAAAAAAAATTAATCAGATGGATGCATCTGGATGTGCTGGCTTCAATTTAGACATCGCCAACAGATTTTATGGTAAAAAATAGGAAATGTACTTACGTTCATTGAATGAACATATGAAAAATACCTTTTGATGATATTGACCAGAGAAACGAGTGGCCACAATAATGAACTCATCATTATGTAGGCCTGTTATTTATCATGTAGTCTACAGTATGTATGCAAATTTCTAGACTAAATTGAAGCCAGCACATCCAGATGCATCCATCTGAATTTTTTTTTTTTTTTTGTATCAGGTATGTCCAGACATACGGACGTATATAATACTGGAGTGAAAATGTTCGACAGTCATAATGGGATTTATGTGCATTTTTTTTTCAGAAAATGTAATGACATAATAATACAGCAAATATTGTCGAAACTGCAAACTTCTCATATCGCTAATTGGCAACTGTCAACGGCTGATCATCATCACCGTCTCTTGGCAAACCGAGTCAAGAACGGATGCAACATAATACAACATATTCTTCATTTTCTCTTTACATATCACACGCATCTAAAATCTGAAAGTACCATCGTATTCAGGGTGAATTTATTGTATGAAAACACAAGTTTTACTTTATCTTGATCGCATGAATGATGCAAAATCTGATGATAAGTAAAAACAGGTATAAGGAATGAAATGCTTCTCTCTTCACTTTACTCGTTGTAATTTCTTTGTGTTTTATCTTATTGATTTCAGGAAATCATATTTAGTTGTACAATTAATACCAAATCCTATGGTATGACCAAAACTTTCCTATCTTGTTCAAAACGTGAGATAAATGAAGAAATATAAAAACATATTGCTAGTTTTCTGAGCTACATACGTAAAAATGAGACAGTGAGAGAGTTGCCTACCTCCCTGTGCCAGCCAATCAGAGGCCGCCAAACAAACGTCTCGTAGGCCCAAGAATCTACCTTAAGTGAACTGGCTATAGTTAGATATAAAAAACATATTCCTGAAGTAGTCTAACTGTCTTTCCCTAAAAACAAATGGTATTACTGTAATTACACTGCAATTAGCAGTGTGTTAGTGCAGGGTATAAGAGTAAAATATATATTTTCTGCCATATTCTAAACTATGAAAAGATGGTACTTTTCAAAATCTGAAAACTAGTATGGTAAAAACCAAATTACAGCTCTCAGAGGTGCAATGAAGCATTAACCTTTCACAATTTTTAGATAAATACCTCTGTAGTATGATAAATGACAGTAAAATTAGCTCTTTAAAAAGCATTGTTATTTAGATTTTCTTTTAACTACGCACATGAATCTTTTCTGACCTAACGAAAAAGTTCCATCTGTTTATTTTTCATGCTCTTCCATACCTGAAAAACCTTTCACCACAGTTTACAAATCCCTCCCCTAACAAAATGCTAAACATTACCCTTACAAAAAATCAGTTACCATTAAAATGATAACGATTTGTTGTTAGTAAATCATTGTAACATACGACGAAGAGGAAAATATAACAATAACATTTAATCTAACCAACAAACACATGGGTGCAACAGGAAAATTGTTATGATTTGGGAGTGACAAGGATCATCCTAGTGCACACACACACACATATATATATATATATATATATATATATATATATATATATATATATATATATATATATATATATATATATATATATATATATATATATATATATATATATCGTCTTATTGCTGATGAAAGGAACAACAGAAGGATTATTGTTGCTGGAAATGCGCTTTTTGGCTACCAGCCAACTTGCTCTATCACTCACCGTGGTACTTAACCTCTCTCTCTCTCTCTCTCTCTCTCTCTCTCTCTCTCTCTCTCTCTCTCTCTCTCTCTCTCTCTCTCTCTCTCTCTCGGTATTGAATGTAAGTTCATGTCGAACTAACATAACGTTAGAGATAATGAATTATGAGGAATAAGGCATTAGTTGCTATCAGTACCTGATGCGTTGCTTAAGTAAATGTACCTTTCTACTAGTATGAGGAAATAAATAAATAAGAAATAAACCACATAAATAGAAGGAAAATGAAGAAACAAAATTAATAAGCCTTACAAAGGGAAAGGATTTAGTAAAGTTCACTATAAAACATCAACAATTTCTAGAGAGGAAGAAATGTTTCTTCTTTTCTGTCTGCGAATGTATGTATGTATGTATGTACATATACACACATACATACACACACACATACATACACACACACACATATATACACACACACACACACACACATATATATATATATATATATATATATATATATATATATATATATATATATATATATATATATATATATATATATATATATATATATGTGTGTGTGTGTGTGTGTGTGTGTGTGTATGTATGTATGTATGTGTGTGTGTGTCGAAACTATGGTTCCAGAACCAATTGTTTGCTCTGCAAAATAGATCTAAATTTAATTCAACACTCAGTTGGTTTCCAGGATCTTCTTTAAACTATTTGTATGGGTGAATTGATGGAAATCACGCGTTCGGGATCTATGCTACAGAGTCTGTAAAATACGAGAATTATGAGTTTATGTTTACTAATGAAATGCTGATAAATGTCAGAAATCAACAACAGCTCATTCCAAAATGACTGTGCGTCATTGCGAGTGCTTCTTCTTGGTCACTTCCTATAGACTATTCTTAGCTGTGAGAATAGTTTTGCCTACAGACTTACGGGTAGGAATCCTTCTCAGTTTTAACAAATTCCATATTTTATAGCCATCTGATCACAGTATAAAAATTTCCTTACATAACCATTAACCTCAAGCCCGGTTCTCCTCGGAAACTGGCGTAAATCAAAATGATACGGGTCATCATGAGGTGAATCTGAGTTGCACCCAGGGAGGGCCGGTTTAATTCCCAACATCCGACCTTTCAGAATGCGTTTCAACTCCCGGAAAACAAAGTGCACTGGCATCACGTTCCAAGCTGTGCTGATGAGTTTCAGTCGGGACTCCGCTACGCTTCTGGAACGATGGGGAGAAAAATAGACTTAATTATAGTCTCCCTCAGTCTCTCGAGTTGATACTATTCCCAAAATGACGCTGCCGGTGCGCTGCATTTATCCAGGAGGTGCCACCGTCTCTATTCCGGGTGGCACTCAAGCTTTAAGCCTTGATGGAGGTGATGGTATTGGTATTCGGGAATTTAGCTGACGATTTTGGGAATGTAATATAATAAAGGTGGTAGTATTGCCTTCAAAACAAGTCATGCCTTTCGAAGAAATTATTTCTATCGTCCATTGCATTACGAAAGCAGTGAGCGGATTTTTCAGATTGCTCTGAAACTAATTAGATTTGAGAATGATGAGAAATCAAACCATGGTGTTAGGAAGGATCGGAAACTTGACTGGCATTACTTTGTATTCTGTGATTCTTTATTCCTTAGATGCTTCGAGTCTTTTTACTGAATTTGTTCTTTATCAACAATAAAACTATATTTTAAACATTAACACGTATTTGAGATTTCTTAATGAGTTATCCAGATCCCGTTACATTTACATTATGTTGGTGAATATAATATCTAAAACCCTCAACAAAAAATTGCGATCAATTAACGAATCCATTAGAGTTTGAGAATGCGTTTTAGAATTATGATTTTTTTCTAAATCTGAAGATATTCAGTGTCGGTACAAAATTGTTACGATTATTGTTATTGTTTTCCATTTTCTCTTCCGATGCTAAAGGTTTTTGCACTATTAAACCACAAATTTCCAGTTCACTATACGTTGGGAATAACCTAAATCCAAGGAAACCTTCAGTTCCCCCTGTGTGTAAGTAATTCCCAAGTTATAATGAATTATATATTTTTAAATCATATTCATACTTCCCTTGGGTGCAGATCGTTGGCAAGGTATAGTGAACTGGGTATTTAAATTGTATTTGTGACTTATATTTGTGACCATAAAAAGTCACGCGTGTATAAGTGACAAAAATTTACACACACACGCACACATAAAAACAGATAAACAGGCAAACAGACGGACTACTGTATATTGTTTTAAAATGGAATAATCTATTAAGTGAACAGAGATAATAAAAAATCACGAATTTTATATCATTATTACAGAATATGGAATCACGAATTTTAATCTGTCACAAAAACTGAGAATCTAGAATCATTACCTCGGACAATAGGAACCTAAAAAAATGTAAAAATCACGATATTCTCGAAAAATGAGAATTCCAAATGTTTGCTGAAGGACATCGCCATGTTATGGAGTTAGAACAAACTGCGGAATGTTATTCACTGTGACATGTCTGAAACATAACTGATTTTGCTATGCTCTACGTCGGCAAAAGGTAAATGGATGAAGAAACGTAACAAAAAGAGCAATTTTAGATTTTGTGTCAAAAGTAATGAAGTTGTCAGGGATGTTGATACGCATGGGGCTGACTAAGATATCTTTTTTTCCTTTTTGGTTTATATTTGTTTTTTCCAGAGAATGTTCAAAATAGGTTAATGGTTTTTTTTATATAGAATCCTTTATTTGAGATTAAATTAAAGTGTAATTTTGAACGCCCGTGAAATAGATGCTAGATGGTTTAGTCGTCTACTGGGTATGTATAATATTCGGTTATATATATTGTTAATGAGGGAATTATTATCTCGTTTCACCTTTCAACCAAGCTCTAAAAGAAAAGATTGTTGTTCTGTATAATGTATGTTAATCATAGTTTGATCATAGAAATAACTTCGAAACTTGTATGTAAAAAACTGATTCGATAAACTGCGCATGATATTTTTTCCCCTTGGATACAATAAATTCCTACTTTATGACGGAAAAAAAAAATTTAAATGGGCCACTTTTGATAAAATTACTATAAACTTAATCACTCCTTTTCTCCCAGTTGTTTATTTAGCAATTATGACACCACTGTTACCAAAATGCATCGTTTTCCTAAGGCAAGCAAAACATGAAAATGGCCTAAAAATAGTCCTTGTGACTTTTACTGTTTGGCAGTGAAGGCCTCCATTAGCGACATGAAGCATAGTTTGGTTCCCATAACATTTTTCTTTCTTTCACTCATTTTAATGGATGTGATTGTCCAGGCTTTGTAAATCTTCATTGTAGCTTTAGTATCTCTAAGCGTGCACATTTTCTACGTCGTTGGGCTCATTTTCCATGAAAAACGCCGCTTAAATATTTTCTTCAGTCCAAGAACAGATAGTAAATGGTCAGATATTTAAATAATTGCCACCCATATGACAATACTGGATATAGAAATTCGTAAAATAAAAAGCTTCTCACGAAGGGATGAAAAGATGAATAAATTGAGAAATAGATACCAACAAACAAAGAGAGAGAGAGAGAGAGAGAGAGAGAGAGAGAGAGAGAGAGAGAGAGAGAGAGAGAGAGAGAGAGAGTCGCGTGGCTTTGTGTTACCTGAAAAATTGAGTGTCTTAGGTGTGTTACCTCAAACCTAGGACGCTTGGTTTTTCATTGTCATATCTGCATCAATGGCGTTCGATATCTGTGGTAAACTGCAAAAACCATAATAAAGAATAACAGACTGGCAAAGAGAAAACCACGTATACAAGTAGATTGTCACCCACACACAAGCAGATATTGCTTATGGTTTAATTGATTTTTGTGACTTTAAAATGACAGGATTGAAAATATTATAGGCACTTTAGATACATTCATGAGGTATGTACAATATGGTCGGGGAAAAAAAAAAACAAGTAAAATATGCAACGAAGTTTCTTCGGCGCAATCGAGTTTTCTCTACAGCCGCTGCAGCGTATAATCAAGGCCACCAAAAATATATCTATCTTTCGGTGGTCTCGGTATAATGCTGTATGAGCCGCGGCCCATGAAACTTTAACTAAGGTCCGGTGGTCTCCCATCCTATATAGTTGCCAGAAGCCCGATTATAGCTAATTTTAACCTTAAATAAAATAAAAACTAATGAGGCTAGAGGGTTGCAGCCCTCTAGCCTCAGTGGTTTTTAAGATCTGAGGGCGGACAGAAAAAGAGCGGACAGAATAAAGAGCTGACGGACAGAAAAAGAGCGGACAGAATAAAGAGCTGACGGACAGAAAAAGAGCGGACAGAATAAAGTGCTGACGGACAGACAAAGCCGGCGCAATAGTTTTCTTTTACAGAAAACTAAAAAGGGATTCCGTTGTCCTCAGCTTGAAAACAGAATTTTTGGCTGTGTCTTGTTTTGCTCTTGGTGGAAGTAAACACTTCAGGAGCTTTCAGTTGATTTGTTCCCGGTGCCAGCATCACTCGACTCTGCTGGGATAACGCTCTCTTTCAGGTCCAGTGCATACGCGCGCATACACGTGCTTATGATGTGGAGGATTTGTGTTGCGAGAATACGTATCTAGTCAATCAGTTAACGACGGAATATTGCAGTGATTAATGTGCTTGAATGTCCAAAGCCACTCCCTGTATGCAGAGAGAGAGAGAGAGAGAGAGAGAGAGAGAGAGAGAGAGAGAGAGAGAGAGAGAGAGAGAGAGAGACTTAACCATCATGTGAACCCTCAAAATGCTACTAAAACGAATGAATGATAAAGTACGGAAACACTGTCCTATCCCTCACCGGGTTAACCATTTTATCGTTCCTTCTGCGTATTTCTACCCTTTTCACTTAAGATTTAGTGCACAGAAATGAATGTGAAGTCTTTTTTCACTGCTATTCGGGACGTACACCAGGTGCCGTTATACTGCAGAGTTTCATATGATCATATGGGAACACAAGTAATACTACCTTGTACACGATGTATATAGTTATTCAAACTATTCTGCCACTGTTAAAATAACTTATAGCATTTTACTTTTACTATAGGAATGAGAACGTTCGGTCCGTTACCCGGATGTTATTATAATAGTATTACTCACCCAAGGGTTTTGCCTTTAACCTTGCTTTATTCTTCTGGTATGCTGTCACATGGTCTACTCTTATCACGGCAAATCCTAAATAACGAGCTTCTTGGGGTGGGTGGCTGCTGTTTCATGTCTCCCCTACTGTCACCTGTCACCAGGGGAGGGCAAATGTCAAGATCCCCTTCCCATTTTTATTTTTATCGAATCTGACAATATTCACGGGGTGGTTACCTCATTCTTAGACATCATGCGTATTGTTTTTATATGTTTCATAAAAACCAGGATTCTACGGATATGGGGAAATAAACATTTTGGAGTCCAAGATTTATTCCTCTGAGGGTCCTGTCTTCGCAGGAAGGTCACAGACCATCTGTCACGTGTAAGATTTGTTTAATCCGCCAAGATGCTCGACGGTCTCCCTTGCCTCGCAAGAGGAAGCGAGAAACTTATGTATATGATAATGCCACCGACTCTCCTATCTGTCTTCCTTTGTCTCAAAGGGTCCGACACTCGGATATTATAACAAATGAACTTTGAAACATGTACGATGAAACTCCAGGTCCCTCTTGACCATTTACTGTGTTCCCATCCCTCTCTCTCTCTCTCTCTCTCTCTCTCTCTCTCTCTCTCTCTCTCTCTCTCTCTCTCAGGGTCACTCCACCAATATCCTTCTCAGAGATCTCTCGACAGGGGCATGCTGATGACTGAATTTTTCATGTAAGTCTGTTCTTAGTATATGGAGGTCAGGTTTCGGGAATGTATTTTTTTCCTTAGGTTCTGTACGTGAGTTTTGGCTGTGTTTGCGAACTGGAAAGAATTTTTACTGTTCTTTTTTTTATGAAATTGTTTTTTATGAAATTCATCATTGTTGAAGCGTAACGAAGGTTCCTTTTATGGAATGGGTGTGTAATATTTCTGCATTCATTGTCATTGGAAGTTTATGTAATATATATACGCCTTCTCTTATTCTGCTGACAAATTTGATATTTTATACGGGATGTTGTTCTTTATAATCTAATTGCTTATTTCTTATTATAATTAAAAAAAAACATAAAAGTAAGATAAAATATAACAAATCAATACAGTTTCAATGACAAATATAGTTTTATTTTCTTGACGATGACAAATATAGGTTTATTTGTGTAATTGTCCCTAATTAGGTGCCCTGTTTAATATGTGCAGAAAAAAATAAACCCTATGTCACGCGAATAAAATTGTCAAAAAATACCCTGCCGTATTGTGCCTTCCTTGATGACATCACAATTACGTTTTCAACTCTTACCATGAATATACAAATAAAAGAAGAATAATGTGAATTGAATTTAGGTTCTGTCTAAAAAACCGAACAAGAAAATTCCTTGTCTAAGAGTTGCGTTGCGAACTTGTGAATTTCTCAGAGCATATCACCTGTCAAGACAGCCTTAGGATCTATACAGAATATTGCAGATAAAATTCTAACGGGGCCAATGTATGATGTTTGTGATATCCAAAACATCAGATTCCTAGCGTCCACGAATATACCTTTCCTCGAGTTCTTACAATTCCAATATATTCAAAGATTTTCAGCTTTCGACGACGACGTCCTTCGAAAACTATTATACATAGAGAGAGAGAGAGAGAGAGAGAGAGAGAGAGAGAGAGAGAGAGAGAGAGACAAATAAAAGGAGGTGGTGTATGTTTCAAGAAGAACACTTTGATCTTGAGTGTTCCTCTGGTCAATCAATTGCCATTCTTTGAAAGGTAATTTTAAATATAAATATATATGCTGTATATACAGCGTTATACCGAGACCACCGAAAGATAGAGGAATTTTCGGTGGCTTTGGTTATACGCTGCAGCGGCTGTACAGAAAACTCGATTGCCCCGAAGACACTTCGACGCATTTTTTACTTGTTTCTTTCTGTAAACTGTCAGTGACGTCGAAACCTGGTATTCTACCTCGAACAAACATATTATTTCAAACTAGAAACAACATACTTGTATTGATGACATAATTACATTGCAAACATGAAAGTAACTCACCTGCTATGTTGATAAACTACCCCAGTGATGATAACAACAACTTTCTGATGCTGTTGACCTGGAATTGCGTGTATATTATTATTATTATTATTATTATTATTATTATTATTATTATTATTATTATTATTATTATTATTATTATTATTATTATTATTATTATTATTATTATTATTTCAGTTCTTCTTGAAATAAACGAGGAAAAATAATTGGAGGGCAAAAATGGACTGAAGAGAAAAGAAAAGAGAGAAGAGAGAGAGAGAGAGAGAGAGAGAGAGAGAGAGAGAGAGAGAGAGAGAGAGAGAGATGGGGGGTTAGACAATAGCAGAATAATTAGATATACTGGATATATATCTACTCCAGGTAATGCACTGTTGTCCTTAGAAGAGGAAATCGGCAATGAAGTTTCCTAGGATTAATATAATTATTCAAATAAATTCCATTTGCATGATAGAAAGCTCCATGTAGTACTGGACGCACCATATAAACAGATGCCTAAAGTTTTAGGGATGACGCTCGGAATCAAAAAGGTTTCAGTGTTATAAATATAATTACACTTCTAATACAAAATTCATTGATTGGTACATCGCAGTCGTACGTATTCGGCTGGATATAATAGTCTTCCCTACATTGAGCAAAACATTTGTAAATAAGCATTGGTTAAAGATAATAGAGTATCTTTCCCAAGCCTCAGTGTTGAAAACATTAATATTCAAATGAAAGTTATGTCGGAGCTGGTAAGTACATAACCCTCCATTTTTATTTAAATAGAGCCTCGCACAGTAGACAAATTAGGTTGATCTTATAGGTTGAAGCTTAATCTCGTCAAACAAATATAATCACTTGAAATAAAGATATTTAGACATGTTCAAAGTTAACCAGAGTAAAATATTCAAAATTTATATTAGTACGGAGAACAACTCTCTCTAAAAGGAAATCTACGAACAGAAATCGTCCCGTCATCGGAATAGTGCCAGAGTTTTCGTGCCTTTGTCATGTGAAATATATTTACATTTACAATTATGTTAAAAATGGGTAATTTATTGAAACTAAAATGGCAAATTTTTTATTAAACACAAGAGATAAATAGAACTGAATAAAAAATAACATCACTCAAGACGGCAATAGGAAACCAGCGAGTGGTTAATAAATGAACTGTATAGTATATCATTGAATCCAGCCACACTCTCACAGAGAAGGACATGTCCAAGCCATCTCCATTTCTCTTTTAATATATTATTTCATTTACTTATGATATAAATTCTCAATCATTCCTGTCATCTGACTAAATATTCTTATTAAAGCTTTATTTTCAAATCGAAAAAGTCAGTTGGGTATTGTTTCATTTTCATATGATTCATGTCCGTGCCAAGCTTGTATAATCTTACTTCTACAATATACAAGGATTAATTAATTTCTCTCTCTCTCTCTCTCTCTCTCTCTCTCTCTCTCTCTCTCTCTCTCTAATTACTCAAATTATTTCAGCGTCTTTTAATCACACCATGAATGTGCTGTGTGTGTGTGTAATTTTTTAAGCATTGAAAACTTATAGTTTGCACTTATTAAATTCAGAGATGTCACCCACCGCTGCGATAAAAACGGTTACCGGGCAAATTATTTCAGCGTCCAAATTTTAATCACATCATGAATGGGCTTCAGAACACAATTGACTACAAAATGTGTTAATTCCACTATTATGTCGAAAATGCTAACATTATATTAGCACGTTTTAAGCACTGTCACTGCAGCAATTAATTGCTTATATTTTGCACTTATTAAATGCAGAGATGTCACCTACCGCTGCGATGTCATAAAACGGTAAAGTTACTATAATTACTTGTTATGACTGCTATCTGACTGTAGAGTAAGGGTCTGGTATAATTTTTATATCTCTTTATTTCAGTTTTATATATATATATATATATATATATATATATATATATATATATATATATATATATATATATATATATATATATATATATATATATATATATATATATATATATATATATATATATTTTTTTTTTTTTTTTTACTTGGTTGATAGGTACCTTGGAACTCGGTGTTTAATTTCCTAAAAAAAATCCTTGAATTACGTTCATTTTTCAAGTCACAGGTCAACTTGAAATATTTCAGCCTTTTTTGTCTTCATATCTTCAAACTGTGACAGTTTTAGGTCTGTGGTCTTAGGATTTCAGCAGAATGTGTCAAAGAAGTTCAGTCAGCAATTCTTTTATTTTACATATATTAATTAAAACTTTGCAAGTACTTAGCTAACTTAGTTTCCTATTCAGCAACCATGCTCAACTCCCAAGGAAAACTAAGCCTCATGATCTTTTTATACAGTTGGTGTTCAGTCTCAAGAAGTCCACCAGATCTTGGTTCCTCATTTATGTAACCTTGCCTTGTGATTGCGAAGAGAGGAAAATAGTAAAGTACAAAAGAACAGGAACAGGGACGGCAGACCTAAATGCTATTTCATAATTGAAGATATTTCCAAGGCGTTCGACCTGTTTTTTCTTTTTTATTTGTTTCATAATGTTTCCTTAAACGCTTTTCAGCTCAAAAAGTGCATAGCCTTATTGGGATACCTGAATTTTAATATCCGGTGAAAAATTACTTGTGTTTATTCGGTTTTTTAATTTCAGAAAAAACTTGTTAGGGTACTTATTCTGAGTTGTCGTAATTAATCCGAAAATATAATTTACTTCAATTTATGAACTGGAATATAATGTAAGATGTTACATTTCATTTTTTATGTTAAAGTGTTCCTATGTTAAAGTGTTCCTAGGTTCATGGGTGGCTGGGTGAATTAAAAATAATCTGCATCGAATAACAAACCAATGAGAATTTCCGCCTTCTTTATCGGATTTTAAATGAAGTACGAAATATGACACCTCCTTTATGATTTAAAAATATTCAATCCTCTCAAAACAATCATCATTAAACTCTCTCTCTCTCTCTCTCTCTCTCTCTCTCTCTCTCTCTCTCTCTCTCTCTCTCTCTCTCTCTCTCTCTCTCTCTCCAGTTGAAATTCAATGCTAGACCGGAGTTTTATTTTTAGTCATGGTGTGGAATGACGTAACAACATAGCACACTTTAGCCATTCAGTCATGTAGTAGCACTATAATTATGAGTGAATTTTACACTTTACTTGTTATTGCCTTTGCTTTTGAAACTCAAACTCTAATTGCAATTTAAGATTCTTGAAATATTGATTTAAATAATTTGTTAAGAATTTTTTGCAGATGCAAGTTGTTTTATATTATGTGATGTAGGCAGCAAATGTGTAGGTGGAAGAGCCAACAGTTAAATAAATTAATACTTTAACGGAGGAAGGATAATAATATTAATTCAGTTTAACGTCTCACTACACTTCAGCATGATGACTAACTTGAAATATTTTACGATGTTCTTGAAATTTTTCACTGTCCGAAAGTTGACATCTAAGTTTTAATGAAACAAAGGGATGCCCAAAATGTACAAGCTTTTTTAGATTTTTAAATTTGTTAGTTTCAGTAAATATTTTATTAGTCAAAAGATAAACTTATGAAATATTTCAGTCCTATTTCATTCAGGAATGAGACTATAACGCTTGCAAATTTTTGTAATATAAAATATATAACAGAAAAATAGAAAAAAATTGTATCCCCTCAAGCAGTAATATTGCTATCCTACTATCCCTTTGTATCCACAACGCGTAAAGAAAAATAGTAGAAATATGAATAATTATGAATTAATAATAAAGTAACCATATCAAAATGTGGACGTTCCCATAACAAAGAGACAAAACGTTGTATGAAATCATCTGATGAAGTTTGTCTCGCAAAGATAAAAATGAGAAGTGTCTCCTTTCAGACTGGAAGGATCAAACCCAAAATGAAATAGTGAAACCAATTTCGAAAAGATGAAAGAAAGAAAAATGTGTTCTGGGAGATTTGCGCCGCCAAGATTTATCTCATGTTTTCTTGACCTTTCGAAAAGCCTCGGCTCATCCGTTACCTGATATAAAGACTTTTTCTACCATTCATTCGGTATTACGTGGAAGGTTTGTATGTCCTCACATTTATCACCTCAGCCTTTTGACATGGGAGGCAGAGTATGAAATATTCCGCTGCAGTTCAGGTCTGGAAAATGACGGAGAGAGAGAGAGAGAGAGAGAGAGAGAGAGAGAGAGAGAGAGAGAGAGAGAGAGAGAGAGAGAATTATGAAGAATGTAGTAACTTGTGTCACAAAGTATTAGGCAACACGTTTTCTTTATGAGGAATAACAGTCGAAACCGTAATATATTTGTTTTTGTGTAATATTATTCTAGTACAAATTTAATATGCTCTTGAAGATCGCCATAAGTTGATAGCTGAAACTGTTGCCATATAAGATAAGTTTAATAAGCAGCAGAGTAGCAGTAAATTTTAGAAGTGTTTCCATAAAATAGTGATGCCACATCTGCATTAGCAATTATATCTTTCTATCTATCTATCTATCTATCTATCTATATATAAATATATATGTTATATATATATTTATATAATATTTATATATATATATATATATATATATATATATATATATTTAATAAACTATATGATACATACATACATATACATACTGTCTATACATACATAAATACATACATAAACACACATAAAATACATGTCACATCATTATATATATATATATATATATATATATATATATATATATATATATATATATATATATATATATATATATATATATATATATATATATATATATATATATATGTATTATATGTGTGTGTGTTTGTGTGTATGTGTGTGTGTTTTTGTGTGGTATCGATATTTTAATTATAGCCTCTTCACTAATATCTAGATATACAGCTATTGCCAGAAGAGCAATCATGCTATTAACACTGTTTGAACGACTAATACTGCAACTACAACTACTAATAATAAAATCAACGATTACAAAAAAAAAAAAAACGAAGTGAAACCCTAAACCCCGATGTATTTATTTAAGCATGAGGATGATTGCAAACCTCTTTAGAGATATAACATGGACTACATATTTACTCAGTCTTTGAATAACAGTAAGTCAAACGAAAGTTAACAGTGTTAAAATCAATTATTTACTTGACAAGACAAACTTGAATTATTTACTTATACAGATACCTGATACTAGACAAACGTGTGTTGAGCTCACACCGTAAAAAATTTCTTTTGAAATTAATAAAAAAAAAAATTACTTCTTAAGCATACTCTAAAATAATTTTCCGCCTGTAATTCATTATATGTTAACGTAATTTTTTTTAGCCACTTTGTCTGGTGTTTTGCTTCCAGGTTTAGAGATTTTCTAATATATCTATTAGTCATATACACATATACAAACACACACACACAACACACACACACACATATATATATATATATATATATATATATATATATATATATATATATATATATATATATATATATATATATATATATATATATATATATATGTATGTATGTATGTATGTATGTATGTATGTATGTATGTATATATCGAATGGACTAATTCCAAAACAAATTGTGAGTGAGATATAATTCTTGATCTCGATTTTTATCATAGATTATATGTTACAGTAGAAGTGTGTGTGAGTGAGAGAGAGAGAGGTGGGGGAAATTTATTCTGCTTTAGTTAATATCTCTTGCAATTATGAATTAAAGCTATAATGCCTTTATACATACATTAACGAGTAGCAAAACTATGCCTGATTTCATTAAAATCGACATGGCTTTCTTTTATTTTAACGAAAGATGCAGTGATTTGATAAGAGGTACTACGGAAGCTAGATGAAAGAGAGAGAGAGAGAGAGAGAGAGAGAGAGAGAGAGAGAGAGAGAAACAGAAGCGTCAATCTCTTCTTTTTCCTAGCACTAAACCATATAAAGCAGCAGCACGTTGTATGGAGTACCTGCGAAGCCTTTCCGCTCTTTTCATTCAGTATCAAAGAACTACATTAAGCTGAATATATTTTCGCTATGCTTGTTAGTTTTGCTTTGCACGTTTCATGAAGAAGCAAGTCCTCAATAGTTACTATAAATGACGGCTTGCATTATTACACTTAAGAGATAATTGTTTCGCACTGGGTTTCAATTAAATAAATTTGAAGACCTTCAGTGCCACATTGCATAAGTTGCATTTCAGGTCCTTGTACCAGTCTCATTTCTATTTCCACTTCATCATTCGACTTTCATTTTTCCACAAAACTTTAACCTATCTAATGTATTCTCGCTAATTAGTGGTGAGGGGAAGAATGCCAAACTTATTGGTAAGGCCCATTTACGAAAAAAATGTAACGCCGTTTCTTATTAAATTACAAAATCTCCTTAAGTTTTCTTTCCCTCATAGATATAAAAAAAAACATGACGCACAAGTGCATATGAATGCATTAGACAAATAAATGTAAATGACTCATGAATGGAAGTTCGAACGTAAATCCAAAGCTGGGCATATAAAAGTTTAATAAAAAAAGTTTCACCGAAATCCCTGAATTTTCCTTGAAACCGAAAGTAATATCGGTTTAGAAGCAAAGCAACTGTGGTTAAGTTAAATATATTTTAGTTTAACCAGACCACTGTGCTGATTAACAGCTCTCCTAGGGCTGTCTCGAAGGATTAGATTTATTTTACGTGGCTAAGAACCAATTGGTTACCTAGCAACGGAGCCTACAGCTTATTGTGGAATCCGAACCACATTACAACGAGAAATGAATTTCTATCACCAGAAATAAATTCTCCAATTCTTCATTGGCCGGTCGAGACAGTTGAGACTTAGAACTTCCCCGCCGATCTTTTCCCCGCCAGGTTTCAAGGTTGAGTGCTATACGTTCGTGAAACTCGAACACCAAACTTAAACATAAAGCGATAACATTCCCTTGGTCAATTACCGATATGGTTTCATAACAGCCAGCGGGCATAGGAACAACAGTATGTGACTTCTACAGTATGATGAAATATAATATACATAAGGTATATTTGACATTTTCGTTTGAGCTAAGAACCTTTCCCCTGGAATTGTCTGTCCCGCGACATAGTTATTCAGGAAATCATATTGATAAGACTGCGCGGGTTTCTGTGTCTTTATATATGCAGGAAACATAATGAAATAGACCTTTTATTACAGCAATCGCTTTAGTAAATAGTGAGAAGCTCTTACTTCTAGAAATAGTGACTCAGTTTCATCATCTGAAATATGCAGCCAGTTTTCTCATGACAAGAAACTTTCTAAATGATGAAAGGAACGATTTACGAAAGAAATTAAAACATGACCTTTGACTTGCATGTGAAGGAAATACGAGAAAATAAACATTGAAGAAAAGAGTGGGAAGAGAAACATACAAATTCCAAAAATTTCTTCTTATGAATGATATGAGGACCCTCGCAAATGAAAACAAATCTATTTCTTGGAAAACATATTTCAGACTAACAGAAAAAATGGGATATTCTAAGCCCAATGTAATGAAAGAAGCTCTTACCCATAGACAGTATCTTTGAGAGAAAAATTAAAGCTTTCATTTTATGAATATGCCTTCCATTCACTGAACAACATCTTTAATGGTTGTTTCCTCCATTCAGGGAGCTATTTTAATGAGCCTCTCTTCCATTTACATAACTCCTGTGATGAATGTATATTCAAATCAGGGCACCTATTTAATCGGAGCTTCTACAGTTAACATGCCAACTTTAATGGATGATCCATTCATTTAGAGAATTTGTCAAGATATTTTGGTAAGGTTAGATAGATATATAGTTAGACAGATAGGCAGATAGTTAAACAGATTAAATATGAATTCACTAAAAATTTTACATTATATCAGAAAACTTTTATCATGCCTGACAGAAAGACAG
The DNA here is from genome assembly GCF_040412425.1 of Macrobrachium rosenbergii. Lineage (NCBI taxonomy): Eukaryota > Metazoa > Arthropoda > Malacostraca > Decapoda > Palaemonidae > Macrobrachium > Macrobrachium rosenbergii. The sequence goes on from NC_089748.1 coordinate 61,952,783, forward strand.
CCAGACAGATAGATCGACTAGTTTATTTATTTAAAGATTTTTCATTTCAATTGAAGTTCAGCATCAGGGACAAGTCTCATTACTTTGATCGCCTCCCTTTATACATTCCCCAGTTGGGTATAAATGGTTGAAAAGTCTATAGAATAACTTTTTTGTAGCTAATTAATTTTTTTAGGTTTTAAACGTATGTGCAATGAAAATTAGTGATTTTGTCGAAAACCTGAACAACTTCATGAATGCTTTGAATTTAATTATTATCCTACCACCCGTAATTACAGTGTTACTTCTGTAATATGAAACTTGCTGTCCTTGATTTTCAAAAAATATTGCATGAGATATTGCACGAATTATAAAAAAAGACATCTGAGTTTTAAAATCATCTGCTCAGAAATTTGCAAGTTCCCAGTAATCAAATGATGAATTGTAAGTGTTCACAATATTTGAGGTGTTAACATCCATCAGTATCATTTGTATGTATAAAACTCGAGTTCCATAATTTATTTTTCGTACCAAACTTAATTAACTATGCACACATGCTGTGAAAATTTCTTCTTCTAAATTACACAGTTTTATGGGTAAAAATATATGTACTTTCCGGAGAAGAAAAAATTTTTTCGAACTAAAAATACCTTATTTTCAATCTTTTCTCTCTTTTAGCCAGCACAGTGAAAACGGAATTTTTAATGTAATTTCTCTGTTGGTTTCATCTGAATATAAAATAGTTTTGAATAGAAAGTGGAGTAAAAAAAAAAAAAAGCATCACAGCCGTTAAAAACCTGCTAAACTCCATATTTGTTTATATGCTTTTGATATTAGCACAGTTTCATATTATCATTACAAATAGCCATAACAGATCTAAATTAGATTTTATGGAAAATATGTCGCTATGAGTGAAGTATTCATTGCAATGAATCCAATTACATTGCAAAATTGCGTTCTCCGATTCCCCTTCCTTAACAATATCGCAATGGTGAAATTAAAGCTATGAAATATTAAAAGCAATTGTCCTGGTATAAAACGCCCATGTATACTTCAAAGAAATATATCGAAGATCCAATAACGAGACATATCGATGAAGCTGCAAATGAGTATGAGAGTAAACTAGAAAATATGTGCTTCCATAACACGCGCATCAACCTCAGAGCTCCTTAATAAGACGTTTGTTTGTTGGAAGACGTTGCGATGGTGCGGATCTTTACATTCAAAAGCAATATTGACTCGGCAGGTTTAATCACATAAGCATCTCAGCAGCTGGGTACGCCCCCTCCCCCCCTCTCTCTCTCTCTCTCTCTCTCTCTCTCTCTCTCTCTCTCTCTCTCTCTCTCTTTGTCGTTGTTGCCCTTGGTCTTACGGCTGCTCATAAGATTAAGAATCTCTGCTGGCATAAGGCCAACTTATTCTAATAATAGTAATTGGTCTCAGGCACTAGTGGTCTGTATATTATAGATAAAAAACTGCCTTTGTGAAACGTTAATCTAAGGTAAAGATCTTCCATACCATACCATAATTCATTGGCTCGATCTCAGTGGCTTTCATTATACAATTCTACTATTCATTTGGATGGATTATGATTCGAAATTCTGAAAATACCGAGCAGAATTATGATTAACATTTGTCGTTTTAGTTCAGATGACAACGAAAAAGGAAATAGTTTTTATTACAAATATTGGTTTACTGGTAAATTGATGTTACAAAAAATTACTCATAAAAGTTTTATGAACATGTACTTGCATTATAGTTTTTTATAAATAGAGCATATTTAAGCCCACAACTTGCAAGAGATGGGTTTCGGGAAGCGCATGCCGAGCTTTTGCTTCCTGCTAGATAATTTCACTCTAAACTTTCTTGAAGAGGTTATTTCCGCCTTACATAGCAGTTTCGAAGCATAACAGATTTTTTGACATTTAATTTACGCAGCCCACACGTCTTCCAGCCTTGAGCTTATTATGTCTGCTGTTTCCGCATCCTAGGGACTTTTTTCCCATTCTCTCGCAGTGGGGACAGCTGGGCTAGAGACCAAGGTCTTACAGACCCCCAGAGAGCATAAATCAGGATAAATGTGTTAACTCTGCGGGAGACTGTTACAGATTAATGACAGAAACGTGTCCGATTGTAAGCACCCTAACATTCATTACGTGATAGGTATCGAGATTAAAGCATAAATCTAAAGGTCCATCGCCCTCCATGCGTATAAGAATATGACCTTTGATCACTTTTTCCAGCAAAAGGAAAGGAATCAAAGAATTCACTTTGAGAAGGCTTTGAGATGCGATTCTATGGGACCTCATTCATCCCCTGTTTTCTCTTATCGTAAGTTTTTTCTTATCACTTGCCAATTTCCTGAAATACTGCGAGGTTGCATCTCTGACTTTCTTTATGTGTGATTTCGCTATGAAGTTTTTTCTTCTTCGTTTCCTCTTAACTTTTAAACCTTTTCTCCCATTTTTGACATTAGATTTTCGGACTTTTGAATCGCAAAGTTTTTCTATAAAATCCTACTACTCTTAATAGTCGATTTATTAATGGTTTTTGGTAATTGATTTTGGTAGTGGAATTATCTATTACCGTGCTTATTTGTTTGAATTCATTTAATTTGTTTAGTTCTATGTAGCATAACACAGTTATTAGAGAAAATGAGTGCACAGTATTCTCTTTTCCAGTCGCTCTTGATCTTATTAATTTTGACCCAATTTCATCATTGACCATTATTGAGCCCAATACGCAGAGGCTTTTGGACGAGTTCTGATGATGTTTCTTTGAAAGTCGTCCTTGCATTTCGGTGGTAGCCTGTACCATAAGGATTGCGAACAATTGCAAACTACTGAGCCAGCTCGTTACATACTTGTTGTCCATACATCTCCTTTCGTTTCGGACTTAAAATAAGCCTAATTTTTATAGACATGAAAAAACAAAATATTAAAATACCAATGAGATGCTGTCAGAGCAGACGAAGAAAAACTGATCTGAGGAAATATTTTTATTGGCAAACAAGCTCGTGAACTATTTAAAAATTCTGAAGTGGAAAGAAAAAATCTGAATAAAAACTATGGGAATGTAACAATCTAAAATCAAAGTAAAAAAAGACAGGTTTAATGAAAAACCAGGAATAAAGAAAGTCGAAATCAAGACAGAAGTAAAAAGCTAAAGGCAATGGAAGAAGTTCCTGATGGAGGATTTCAGTGCACTTGGGCGTTGACTGACCTTCCCAGGCCATATGTCATTAATCCTGCCAACAGCAATGAAAGGTGAAACTAGATTACCTATTAAGAGTACATGCCCATTCTATACTCTTACTTCAACCTTCCTTCTTCTTCCTCCTCTTTACACGCTTGTTCCCATTTTCCTGTCCTCAGCTCCTTCTGCCACAAGATTTAATATTATGGTGGGAAAAGGCATAACAGAGAACTGAAGAAGAGGCACAAAATCAGAGGGGACAATAGAATAATAACCATGACCTACGAAATGAAAATAGAAAATACGAAATGAAAATAGAAAATAGAATGCATTAGCATGTACGGCATTACAGGAAAATTAAAATGTTTAGTAACATCAAATACAAAACTACGGAGTCTTTCACGAAAAGAAAATATGAATAAATAATGATGAAAGATAAAGTAAATCGAACATGACTGAAAGAAAGAGAAGCATAATACTAGAAATATGTGGATAAGAATACGAAGAAATAAACTCGGCAAGGAGATTCATGAATCAGTCTTTTTCATACCAAAAACAGGAACGCAGCAAAAGACTTAGGAGTAGAATAGGCGAAGACACACCAGGAAAAATATGGTCGCTCTCCCTCCCGAATTTTCCCTGAATCCTCCTGATCTGTTATATATTGAGGCACAAGTATAATCTAAGGTGGAAAATAAGAAAAAGCGACCCGTAATAAACCTGCCGTCTATATTTTCCCCACAAGGAATTAGCTTTCCATTAGGATTATGATTCCTGCGCAGCGTTAAAAATGGGTGAAAAATTCACCATTTATTTGACGTAGACTTGAACAGTATTACCGCATATCTGAAAGACTTTTCTTAATTGCCAGCTTACCTCGTCAGTTTTACCCTTTCCAGAACCAAGATAAGAGATTACTGCACTAGGAACTGCTAAGGGATTGTCAGTATATATTTCCTTAGCGTAAAGATAATGCCAAGCGCGGAACATTTTTGTGTGTTCGTGGCGCAGCAGTAAATATTGCTTTCGATTCGCCATAACAAAGAGAATGTGGTATTTACTGCGGGAACTTTGGATGCAAAACGGTTTTTATTTTCTCGCTGAATCAGCTAAGACACAAAAGGCGGGAAAGAAAATTATTATTCTGCAACCATATTACTTAAGGAATCACGTCACCAGGCAGATCATGCAGATAAACACGTGTGAGTATAAACAACTGTCAAAAATGAATATTACCCATCTTTAAAGATATCGATATAAACAACGGAACAAAAAAAAAAAAATTCATAAAGAATGAGGAATATTGTAACAGACTCTTCAGAAGAACATTTGAAAAGGTGTAGAAGGGAAACGTACTTTACAAAATTTCAATCTAAACGCCTCTTGTCAACTGTAAGGCCTTCAACCAAATTACAACATCCTTTATAAACTTTCTAGACACATCATGAATTATCAGCAGTCTTCCTCACTGAGGTTCTTCCCTTATGAAGAGATCATTATGACAATAATTAAAGAGTAAATACATATCGATTATTATTGTTTTCTTCCGGAAAAGTGTAAGGAACACAAAGATGTTATTAAGAAGTTAATTGATTTGACTACTGAAAAGAAGTCTGGAGATACCTCAATTATGAAGAGATCATTATGACAATAATTAAAGAGTAAATACATTTAGATTATTATTGTTTTCTTCCGGAAAAGTGTAAGGAACACAAAGATGTTATTAAGAAGGCAATTGATTTGACTACTGAAAAGAAGTCTGGAGATACCTCAATTGAGGGAAATTTCCATGCACATAAATTTCGGAAGAGACTAGAAATTACGAAAGTATAAAGAGGAAAAGACAGAAAAGAAAAAAAAAGAGCAAGGAGAGGATAGGAGAAAGAGATTTCATTTGTTTCCCCACAGGAATGAAAACTTGCGGTAACATGCGTTTCCGGAAAAAGCACGTGATCTAACAAAAATGAACAAAATTACTTTTTCCTTCCTCTTTTTTTTCTTTTTTTTTAGTCTTTATCTCTTTATACTTTTGTAATTTCTAGTCTTTCCGGAAATTTGTCTGTATAAACATTTCCCTCGACTGAGGCAAGATACAGAGAGAGAGAGAGAGAGAGAAAAAGTATACGAACAAAAACTAAATTTTACCCAAGAATTAAATTTGAGAATTGGTTCTGAAGCTGAAAATTTGATTATTCATCAGTGTCTTTAAATGGAAAAACATCGACATCTACTTCGATTCTTTCTTCGTCTGGCAAGGGAGTCGTATTGAATATAGGAAAAAGAGGGAGACTGCTATCCAGGGAGAGGTATCTAAAAATACGTTATTCTCCTTTCGTGGTGTAACCGTAATTTTGTCTCATTATATTTCAGTTATTTTGATCTGCACGAAAAAAAGTAAGTGTTTTAGCTTTACATATCAAAGGAATATTTCGTCATTATTCTGTTAGAAAATGGTAAAGACAAGAACAAGCTCATGAGGTAATTTATTCACCATACGTTTAGATGATAAAACTTTATTTTTGATGAACGTGTTCATAGGAATTTTAATGACAACAGCTTGCTGGGAATTCATTGAATGATCTTTATTATCGTTTTGGGAAGCATAACCTTATTTTTTAATTTGCTTAATGGATAAATGGTACTAGATACGTCGGTAACGCCTAGCCCCATACTCGTTACGGCAATATGTAATGAAATGCGAATAATTATTTGTACATCGCTGCTGATAATTGTAATCTCCAACCTCATACCAGTCGAAAATAGTTGCCACTATACATCTGGTTTGTAAGTGCTCGCTAATTGCTTAACTTATGCCTCATGCCACAAAAAAAGTTTGAATAAGTAAGTTCAACCTTGCTTTTCGTAAGCAGTCACTATGTCCAAAAGCGTCTAGATCAATAAAGTAACGTAAAAGCTTCAAAGAGTATTGCATTTTTTGATTCATTGGAACTTGACTGTCACAAGTACAAACCATAGATTAGCAATTATTTCTTCAGATCGAAAAAATATATATATATTGGATCTTTCTCGTGTATTCTGATTTTACTGCACTAAATGTATTAACATCTGCAAAATTTACAGGCGAGCAAACGCACTCACATGCACTTGCATTTTTGCAAGAGAACAGAGAAAACAAATTATTCATGAAATAGATAAAATCGCAATATCCAATCATACTTGATATCCCATGAGTCTCCAGCGAGAGAACTCAACAATCACGAACATTTCTCCAGTTACTCTCAATGGAGGCGATTCCTGAGTAAAACGCAGCGAGTCTGAGTCCATTCAAGTTTGTTTGCCAGGGATATTTTTCTTTGAAATGATGCAAGCCTTTCCATACAGAATGAGGTGGATATCTTTTGGAATCGACGATTTCTTGCACTCTCCACTGGAAGAATGGAACCTAAGGACTTGTTACTTTTGTGTTTATCAGTTTTTCTTAATAACCTAAAATAACTTATTTTGCTATTATTTTTATATGTATGTATGTATATATATATATATATATATATATATATATATATATATATATATATATATATATATATATATATATATATATATATATATATATATATATATATATGAAAGTCCGTCTCTAAAATTTTCGTTAAAATAGGAATTCAGATTTAATTCCGTTTCCAATCTTCAACACATCATCAAATAAAAGATAAATTTCATGATCACATTTCCATGACGATTTATGATAAAAAATATATCCTTAAGTATACATACGCAGGATCTGTGACAAGGAAAACCGCAGTAAGGAGTAGAATTCTTACACAGCTATTTGGAAGCAGCAACAACTATTAGTTGTATAATGATAAAGAAAATTAACAGAAAAATTGCTAAACATGAGTACGAAATTTTTCATTTCTAACTTATATGATGTTATTAAAACATCTTGCTTTCCCGGGAAGTTTCCGGTGCCGTGAATACTTTATATTTTGTTGTAAAAACTGCACTTTTTATA
>NC_089748.1:61960429-62012929 GCF_040412425.1 Macrobrachium rosenbergii
AAAAATGGCAAGCGTGTGTAAGTGACGAAAATTCATAACTGGTTCTTAACCTTCGAATCTGATGGAAGTGATAGAACTACGCAGGCTCCTTCCTGTCCGACTCATTATGAGCATCCTGAGGACTTAATTAAGCTGATAGCTGAGATGTAATTGGACTTTAAAATTGATAATTGAAATTTAACTCAAAGACATAATCAGGGACAAGACCACTGAGATTCGAAATAATCGGAGCTGATGAATTCCGTTCATGAATGCATTTGAATCCGTCCGACGACAGCTTACATCTTTCTAAGTTCTGCTGCGGAATTTATAAGAACCTCGAACTCATTTTTGGTAAATATTCTGGGATGCAGTTGCAAGGAATCAAAGGTTTCACTTGTCCTTATTTGTTCCGTGTCTTAGAGGTAACCTATTTTTGTATCTTTCTACAAGAAAACAAAAATAGCATTATCATAACTGATAATGAAACTTGTTGGTCTTCTTTAGAATAATTGTATTGTTTCTGCTTATTATCTTGATGGTATGAACTTAAAAATTTAAGGAATATTCTCACATCAGTCTTAGCTAAGAAATAACTATATCCATCACGGTTCACCTTTTGTCAATAAAGAATGACACCATCCAACTCCAATGTCTGCTTTTCACCTGTATTGTTCTTGCAAAAACAATCAAATGTTGAATTATTCCAAAGACTCAACCTTTGCATTTCCAGCGATTTTTTTCTAATACAAGATGTTGGACAACAAGCGCCTTGTCAGATTCTGTTGCTTTATTTCACTGAAGGAAAAAGCTCCATTACCGCTGGCTAAGGAAAAAGGTCATTCGCCATTTCTCCCAAAAAGTTGTCAAAATTTATGAGTTATGTTTGCTAACTGGTACATATAGGTTGAATGAAAAAAAAAAAGAATACTGATTACACATAGTTTTTCTGATAAATGGAGATATGGAAACAAACAAAAGAAATAAACTCTTTTGGCCCCTCTTTTTATTCACTATTTCCTTCCTTCCCCAGAGAAAATTATTGACAAACTTTCCATCGTCGTTTGTCTTGATTTAAATAGACTAATCTTTCTTCCCTTATCGTTCCCCACTGCTTGATGAATACCCAGATTGTGTTTAATATAACTTCTTTACAGCAAAAATGGTTATAATAAACAGAAAATAGCTGCGGGTAATGAATAAAAAGTAAAATGACCGGAGTCCATTACCAGGCTGACAGATTAAATATCGAATTTATTTCAATGGAGAAATTCATTTCATCCTGAAGGGCTCTAATTAAGGAAGGTGAAAGGGCGACCAGTGGGAAGGAGGGGGTGAGAGAACGTGCCTGACGTAATGGAGATAATGTCGAAATGGAGATTCGGGGAGAGGAACGGGCAGGAAGGATGAATGGATGCAGTTGAGAGAGAGAGAGAAGAGAGAGAGTATACTAGAGAGAGAGAGAGAGAGAAAGTCTCAAACAAGAATGCAATGCATAGAGACCTTAAAGTCGGTGGTGGGAATGGATACTTTCTTTGACCCTTTCCTTTCTGGTAACAGAGGCGAACGCAGCTTTCAGTCATTATATATAGACTCATTATTAGAGACTACAAAGCATTTTTTTTCAGATTTGTACAGAATAATTTTCTCTGTAAATTATCTTCTCGTTAATATATGCTTAATACCTTTTCTCCTGTAAAGGAAAAAACTTTATGAAAAAAGAAAATAGTGACCACATAACGCTAGAGCTAAGAAAGTAGAGCATTGAAATGATAACGGAGTTTATCTTAATCCAGGTCGAATCATTTCAATAATTATCGACATATATTTTTATTTTGAATGACGATGCAGATGGTAACTTTATTTAGAATTGTGAGTTTTGTAATTAAGACATAGTGTTCCAGAGATATAGTATTCCATGTAGGAGAACATGTAGCAATATTCGATTCAGACATAAAAAGTATAATATATTTTGCTTAGGAGGGCAATCGTGGTTCGGTAAATTTGACAAGCAATAAGGTTATAATCAATACTACTGACCAAAGCATTTCAATATGTTTGTTTGTCATTAATCGGCCCTAACGCAGAGTACATTTCTTTTAATTACACTGGCTACATTCTAACGATTGTTCCCAGGTAGCATCTGCTCTATTGACTGGATCCATAAAAATCCTCCAACGTGTCTTTGGTTAAATTTTATCCCAGTGATCAGCAAACATTTGTCTGTTACAGAAAAAAAAAAGAGCACCGTAAACGTAAAATGAGGCCTCTCCTGGTCTCCACTACCGGAGGAGGAAGAACGACACAGGCATGCTCTAGTATGCCTTGTGGACTTAAAAAAAAAAAAAGGTAAAGTTGTTAGTCGACAGTTGTAGGACGAAGCTGCAATGGAGAGAGAGAGAGAGAGAGAGAGAGAGAGAGAGAGAGAGAGAGAGAGAGAGAGAGAGAGACGCCACATGTTCGTGGTCATTACACCTTCAAAATGTATATCAAAACAACAAGATATCGAAGAGCTGTTCTTATAGCAACGGAAACAAAATTCTTAAAATACTTTCAGAAAGAAATAAGTCATATTAAAACGCATTATGTCGGAGTATACCACAACTGCCATAAGTTTTCAGTCAATAGTCTGTGTAGTATTGGTGTCAGCACTTTACTAACGGCAGTATGAGCATTTTTGTGGCAATGGAATATCCTGGGTTGATTAGGTCCTACTGATTAAAAGGCAGGATCACGGAAAGATAAGATCAAAAAGGCAGGTCGGACAGGCGGAATACGCGTGATCGTATACATATGATATATAATATCGTAATATGATATCATTTTATATCATATCAATGTGTTGCCTTCATATTGAAGTAAGTAAGGATACAATACAATTGAATTTAGTCATGTCGAAAACGTAATTTTTGAATAGCGCTCTAATATATTCGAGTCAAATAAATTTTATTCTTACTTTGTATCCATTAACACACATTAGCACAAAGTTGTAATAAAAGAGGGAAATATGAGACTGATGGTGACAACATCTTAGCACGAAACTAGGAAACACATCAATAAGTATATCCAGTAAACTAAACGTAATTATGTCAGCAATGTCAAACTTTCCACACACTCCTTTTAAATATTATAAACCCTGGGCATAGGGGGAAAATCCAAAGAATGGATCTTGTGTTCTCATGAATATCCCTGGCCATAATTCCGTCATTCCAGCGAGATGAGTATATTCAACTAAGCCCTTTAAGCAAGATCATTGAAAATGCCAGCGGCAGTGCCTCAAAAAGACCCTGAAATTACCCGTTGTTTCGCCGAACAGATATTTCGAAATAATCTCAGGAATTTTCAGGGTACAGTTGTACAGTATGTGCATGAAGTCATGGGAATAAAAATTTAATTTATCTTCTCATTAAACATAAAAGCATCCTCAGAAAACAATTTTCCTTTTTACAGTTCTACTTTAATAGCATTCATTTTCTATTGATAAGCCACATTCATTTTCGCCAAAAATGAAAATTGGAAATGTGAGAATGTCAAAGCCAGAAATTGCATGTTCATAAAAAAAGGCAAGGAGTGACGATTCAACGTGAAAATATTCGCTGAGCTGTGGTGAAGAGGAAATTCATCCTGAAAATTGGCTTAAAGTATTGATTTTTGACAGTAAATCCGAATCATAATTTAATTTCGATGAGGGTAGATTGAAGGTTTTGCTCCATGAATGACTTTTTGCACGTCAAATCTATCATGTTACTATCATAAATATAACTTTTGTTGCTGCAGGGTAAGGAGTGAAAGAATTTCCAAGTCCACCAGAAGCTTTATAAAACTACAAAGCTACAAAGGAATCTCTTACACGTGGCATCAAGGCGGAAAGCTAAAAATAATACCCACGGTAGCCCTGTTTAGCCACGGCCTGAGTGTTCCGTTACAGCAAGTTCTTAAATGCGTTACCGCCAATACGGAAACAAAGCATGTTGTTTGAGTGCTCTCAACAAACCACACTTGAACGCAGCATGGTGTACTAGGCACTTTATGGAGGAGAAAGTAGGCTCTCGAAGAAATGATTGGCACTTGAGTAAAAAATGTTTTTCAGAATCAATTAGAGTTTACGATATTAAATGGCCGCGAACTAATCCAATCAGAGAATCATAAACTCAAACTGTGGCTAAAAAATGCAAGGAATGAGGGGGTAATTCGGTGTTCTGCGTTTTTCGCTCTAAGCAAAACAAACAAAAAAAAACAGAAAAAAGAAAAAACAACCACCACATCTGATTTCCCATTAAAACAAAACATTGCAAATTCCTATCCCACCAGAAAACTAATTTTGCCGTAAAATGTCAAAGCAAGTACGGATGTTCTTAAATCAGGCAGGAAGCGAGTAATTCAGCGAAAGTATTGAGAACTTTGACCTCCGAGTTCGGATTTGTTGCCAGCTCATATCAAAATGCTGATGCTGACGCCAACCCTGATTAGTCGTTCAAATCTGAAGGTGAAAGATTTTCTGCTTTGCCAACTGACTGATATTCATTTTTTATGAATGTGTATCATCACATATCTGAAACTGAGGCAGCAATAAGGGATAGTTTCGGAAGATGAAATAAAAGATTAGAAAACTATGAGTTTACTTAACAAGATATCTAATACCTCAGGATTTTCCCATATTGTTTCTGTAAAATATTTTAAAACAGAACAGTCTCTCAGGAAAACCCTGCGCTATACAATCAACAGCGTATCTATCTTTGATCACCTATTATTGAAATTTCACTTGGTTTCATCTTGTGAGGAACAACATCTCGATTCAGTGTCACGAACATCACTAGATGTATATGAAACCATGTGGCTGAAGTTGGTATTTTTCATCGAAGTCAGTGGAAGTGCTGATTGCAAAACAAAACTTACGAAACTGGGCCTTTCTGTCTTTGAAGTTTTCTGTAAAAGAAAACTATTGAGATGGCTATTTGTCTATCCGTCCTTACTTTTTCTGTCCGCCTCAGATCTTAAAAATTGGGCTAGAGGCTGCAAATTGGTATGTTGATCGTCCACCTCAATCATCAAACATACCAAATTGCAGCCCCTGGCCTCAGGTAGTTTTTTTATTAATTTAAGGTTAATGATTAGTCAGTAATATGATAGAGTGCCTGGGTCACCACCGCCGTGGCTATAGGTGGCTGAACAACGCATTACTGTATACCGGCCGAAAAGCTGAAATTTTTATTTTTTTTTCACAAAGTCTGAGTCAGAATTACAAAGAGATTATCATGGAGTTTGAAACATATAATGGCGGATACAGTCCAGTTAACGGCCTCCCTCTGAACATCACGTCTGAATCTCTTCTTTCTAGCTACCTTGATTTTGGCCGTTCGCTAAACTAGTAAACTTTTTCGTTAGTTTTATTTAATTTTTATAATTATACTTTTGTTTTCTTTAAAAATAGATCAAACCTGTCTTGTCTTAGTAAGAAGCCCTAAATAATAGTGTAAGAAATCTTCTAGTGATTGTAATATAACAATACAGTTCACATTACATGACACGATAGATTGTAATTTAGTAAGTTTTTAATTTATTTCTGATTTTAAATTTATTCCAGAAACTTTGGTGCATGCATTACTTTATCTCTAAGATGAAGCTTGTAAGAAACCTTAACTGATTTAAAACAAGAGAAATCAGAACAGATAACATAAAAACTAAGAGTTAAAGTTGTTGTTTTTACATTGATGGGTATATATAAATGCAATAATCTTTCTTGTGTTCTGGAGTTTAATTTTTAGGACGAATATATTATGATACAGCAGTTTACATATAATAACGGACAAGGTTTCAAAACCACAAAAAAGTTTCAACACTGACTTAGTCACTTTAACTTACCCACTAAGGTTTATTCTTACTGGGAAGAAAGCATATATTTTTAGATGAATTACAATATATATTACAGACAGCCGAAGTATCATATTTCTTTTTATCCAGAAAACTGAGAAAAAGAGAAATAATAGCTTTTCAGAGATAAATGTATTCCATCCCCATTTGAATACAGGCTCATTTAGCAACTGAGTGCACTGGTTACAACAAACAAAAAAAACATGAAACTGAAGAGACCACCTTGCAAACGGAATTTCATTTTATTACTGGACTAGATGAAGTAAAAGTGAAATGAAACTGGAATTTCCACAGCACATTGCTACATTATACCTGACTACTTTTGAAAGGTGTTGGGCAATCACATGATATTGAAAGATCAATCAAGCATTCCGAAATGACTGAAACACATTTTAAACTAACGGACTGAAACATTAAGAGAGCCAGAAAGCCTTCCAAATATACACAAACACACACACACACACACACACACACACACACACTGAGAGAGTTGAAGATTGTGATCTGAGTGCTTGACAAACTTCTTCCATCATAGTCGAGGTCGACCTTTACGTTTAGAAATCGTAAAGACTTTGAGGGTGACAAGGAATCAGACTTGGCTTTCGCGTTACTGTCCCTTCATTATGTACCAGCAAAACTACGTTTTTTTTTTTTTTAATTTATGAATACTGTCATCACTTTCAGTCACTGAAGATGAGTAATGACCCTCTTCTTTTGCTCTGTCTTTATTTATTTTTTGTCAACTACAGGGTCTGTATATTATTTAATGTTTATTATATACAGGCATCCATTATGAAAATTATTTCGTGCTTAATCCCAGTAAATATTACTTTTATAAATGCGCCGAGATCGAAATTTTTGTTGCTCTTTTCATTTATAAAGACATTATCGGTCTAATTCTTTAAGCAGATTTATTTCAAATATCGGCTAAAGCTCTCATATAATCCATCCGCTATCGTGCATCGAAAATATCGTTGTAGGAATAATAAACCATGTTGCAACTGAATATGGTTTGAGGTGGCATTTCATGAATTGGTGGGTTGTAGAAATTTAGATAATAACAAATGCTACAAGAGTTAAAATCAGTAATAAAAGGTTTTTTTAACTAACAGGCAATGTTAGTCTTCAAATTTGTTAGCCTAGTCTAAAACACTTTTGACTTTTTGTAAAAGAAAACTACTAAGATGGCTGTTGTCTGTCTGTATTTTTCAGATCTGAAAAACTACTAAGGTTGGGCTACAAATTGGTAGGTTGATCACCCACCCTCCAATTATCAAACTTACCAAAATTGCAGCCTCTAGCCTCAGTATTTTATCTTATTAAGGTTAAAGTTACTTATGATCATTGCGTCAGCACCGTTATAGGTGCCAACAACACAGCCACCACACCGGACAGCGGCTGAGATCATTATTATACGCTGGCAGAAAAATTCGACTGCGCCAAAGAAACTTTTACTTTTTTTTATAATTTTCAAATTTTAGGTTTTATCTTTCTTTTAAAAACTGAGCTCGTTTTATATGACTTTCTCCCTGTCGAATTCTTTCGTTTCCATAGGTTATGGTTATTTCGTTTTTTTTTTTTGTAGAATCAAGTTATTGTCTAAATTTGCAAATAACGTTTCAGTTTTAATAAACGCAAAAGTCACTGTAAATAAAATCGTTTATTATAAGTGCATATGGTTCTTAATAATTTTCTATCTATGCTCGATAAAATCTCTTATTGTAAGTGCAGCTTTTGCGTTTTGATTTTTGTAAAGAAAATTCTGGCTCATCATAAAAAGTGTGCTTTTTTACTTGTCTAAGAAATTTAATAAATAATCCGTACAACCTATACAAATAGATCTGGAATTTAAATGGAAAATTTCTTTCCTGAGTGTAAAAAGTGTTTAAATGTAAATCTTCCCCAAGTGTAAAATAATCTTAATAGAATGAACAGTGGACTGTATAACCTGGAAATATTAACAGAGCTTCAAAATATCACAAGGGATATCAATAATACTTTGGTACGTCGTTAGTTATTTAGGTGTTCATAAAATGTAAAATGAATACCATTCCAAAATGCAGGATTCACAAAGGGTTAAAGTCATTCAACCACACTTCTAATTGTACAACAAAACGTATGAATGTAATTTATGTAACAAAACTCAGATAAATTGTAACCAGGCACACAGTCAATGGGTCTCATGCAAAGGTAGTATCACAAAACAACTTTTGGAACAACAACGACAATGAATAAACAGTTGGCATTAACAAAAAACAGCTTTACAATGAATATATGCCACATGGCTAAGCCAGTATATCAACTGAATAACAAACTTCACATATATTTGTCCCATTACCAGGAACTTTAGAATGATTTGAAAGTGCTTTCAGTACTATTGTTAACAACAACAACAATCATCAGTAATGGGATTACACAAGTCATAGTGACCAATTTCAATAGAACAAAGATACTATGAGTTCCAAGCCATAACTATTCACATCAGTAAACTGGAAACAGATGTTTTTAATGATTTCCAGTGTATGAATAGTTTTTTCTTCGTTGATTTGGTGTTTAAATGCGGCAATTGGTAATAATTTCTTTTTAAGCCCAGTTTAAGATTTGGCGTAACATGCACTATAAGATTTAAGTGTAACATGCACTATAATGGCATTTTCATGACTATACTTGGGTGATTGATAAAATTTAATCCTTGCAGAAGAGAACAGCTAAGGCTTGGAAGTGTCCCAAACATACATTCTCTGTACAGTAAAAATTAGAAGTGAGGGCCAGTTATTTTTGAATTCATTTTTCGTCGGAAGCGTCAGCATTGGGAAGCCCAATTTTCAACTTGAGAGAAGTCGGAAAAAGGTAAAGAGCCTAAGGTTTCATTATTTTGGAAAAAATGTTCTTTGATAAATGGTCCAGTTAATTAATCGGAAGATGAAATTAGAAATGCATCGGAAGTTAGTTAGGTTCAGCATGTTAAACATACTTCATTTCTGATTACTGATATCTCAATTTATTTCCTGATACATCAGAAATGCAATGAAAGTTTTGATAAAATGATCTAGGTGAATCGGTACGGCTGAACTACATAAGATCGATTTACCTTAAAAATTTGAAATACATGGCTGAGCATTTAATACCATAATTTTTTTTTTTTTAAAAGATGTCAAAGAGATTAATGTGCTTTTTGTCCTAATGTTAAAAATTTGGTAGATGTTTTGATAATAAAAATCTATTTAGGAGTGAATTTCTCTGCCAATTATTTTATGAAAAACCTATCACTTTTGAAGCAGGAAAGAAAGGAAAGGCATTATTTTGGAAACGCGTTTGATAAATGGTCAGTTACAAGCCAGGAAGGAGAATTAGAAAATGCATCAGAAGTTAATTAATCTGTATGTTAATCATTTCTATTACCAATCATAATTCAACTTACCCCATTCCTGATGATCACAAAGAACCCCGTTTTGATAAATGACTGCAAAATATATAACAATACCAATCGATTTGTCAAAAATTTAAATAATTGTGTGAAAATTTTTACAACTGATGTAAAAATTTTGTCTTTTGCTGCCTAGATTTTAAAAACGTTAACAATGTGCTTTTGTCTTAATAAAAATTTTGAAAGTAGATTTTTGATAAAAAATCTACAGTGAAACAACCAATCAAATGATGAAAACCTATTACGCAAAAAGCAGCATTGAAAGGAAAATAATCAAACACTGGCATCCGTACAGGAGGAAGGAATATTTCTCCAGATACCATCGTCCAGTAAATCATCCTGCTACTCCCTCAATCAAGTTATCCCATTCCATATAACATTATGACCCTTGATTGGATGGAAAATGGCAGGACAATGTTTCGATTTGTCCACGTTTAAAACTGCAAAGTCCTTTAGCGCGATGAAACATTTAATGTCCAGCATACACTCTGCTTTGCACTTCCAGGATTTTAAAGAATTAAAAGCTGTACCGATGGTGACCTTCTATGCGTTTGTTTGGTGGACTCCATTTATAAATTTTTCTCTCTCCAGAACTACACAGAGATTATATTCTCAGAACAATCATACCGATTACACCATTTGGATTTCTGGTGGTCTCACTTGATTCTGGTATTTTCTTGAGACAGCTCGAAAATGTTTCCATTTGATAGACTCCTCAATAAAATGAATATAAATGCACCATATGACTGTTTATATTGGATTTCATTTATTTCACTGTTTACCATGTTATAAAGTTCAGATCATTGGACATTGCATCATTCATGTTTAATTCAAGATAAAAATAAAACTTGAGTTTTCTACAGTAAATTCAATAAGATTACTAGTGCTTTCAAATATTTCAGAAAAAAAACTGTGAAGAGGCATTTCATTCTTTATTACCTGTTCTTATACCGTATTATTTGCATCGTTCATGCGATCAAGTAAAAACTTGTGTTTCTCTGTCATGTTATGTTTTCAGATAGTGATGATTGGAAGAGAAAAAATGGCACTTTTCCTCTCAATTTCAGTCTCTGCCAATTAGCGATACGATAAATGATGAAAAGTTTCGACTGTATTGCTTCTCCGTTATTTGATTAGTGCTATTGAAAATCATGACAGATTACAGAATATTTTCCCCATTATGACTGTTGAACATTTTCAGTCCAGTATTATAGCCGTTCTGGACATATCTGATTTGAAAAAAATTAATCAGATGGATGCGTGAGTATGTCATTACATTTTTAAAAATTAGCTCCTTTAATTTTATGGTAAAAATGACTGTTACCACGTTCATTGAATGAACATATGAAAAATACCTGGATGATATTGACCAGAGAAATGAGTGAAAAATGAATTTATTCAGATTATTATTTATCATGTAGTCTTCAGTATGTATGCAAATTTCTAGACTACAACACCTATAAAAAATGAATGATATCTGATTTTTTATTTTTTTTTGTATCAAATCAGACATACGGACAGTCATAACTGGGAAAAATTTTTGTCAGAAATGGGAATTATGTGACAATAATAATAAAAATATTGTCGAAACTGCAAACTTCATATCGCTAATTGGCAACTGTCAACGGCTGATCATCATCACCGTCACTTTGCAAACCGAGTCAAGAACGGATGCAACATAATACAACATATTCTTAATTTTCTCTTTATATATCATATCAAAAATCTGAAAGTACCATCGTATTCAGGTGAATTTATTGTATGAAACACAAGTTTGATTTTAATCTGATCGATAATGATGCAAAAACTATGGATATGTAAAAACAGGACTAGGAATGAAATTCTTTCTCTTCACTTTACTCGTTGTAATACTTGTGTTTTATCTATTTATTTCAAATCATATTTAGTTGTATAATTAATACCAAATCCTATGACCAAAACTATAAACTTTCCTATCTTGTTCAAACGTTCTAAATGAAGAAATATAAAAAATATATTTCTGTTTCTGAGCTACATTCATTTTCAAATGAGACAGTAAGAGAGGTGCCTATCTCCCTGTTGCCAGCCAATCAGAGGCCATCAAACAAAGGTCTTGGTAAAAAGAATCTACCTCGCCTGCCAGAGGGAACTGGCTACATAGTTAGATATAAAAAACATATTCCCTAATCTAACTGCCTGGACTTTAAAAAAAAACAAATGGTATTACTGTAATTTACTGCAATTAGCAGTGTGTTAGTGCAGGGTATAAGAGTAAAATATATATTCTCTACCATATTCTAAACTAGGAAAAGATGGTACTTTTTCAAAATCTGAAAACTAGTATGGTAAAAACCAAATTACAGCTCCCAGAGGTGCAAGAAGCATTAACCTTTCACAATTTTTAAATACCTCTGTAGTATGATAGGACAGTAAAATTAGCTCTTTAAAAACATTGTTATTAAATCTTTAACTACGCGCATGAATCTTTCTATAACGAAAAAGTTTCATCTGTTTATTTTTCATGCTCTGAATACTTGTGAACCTTTCACCACATTTACATCCTCCCCACCAAAATGCTAAACATTACCCTTACAAAAAAATCAGTTACCATTAAAAATGATAACGATTTGTTGTTAGTAAATCATTGCCAACATACGACAGTATGGAAATATATAAAATAACAATCTAACCAACAAACAAAAACAGGAAAATTGTTAAAATGACAAGGAGCAAAATCCATACAGATATATTATATATATATATATATATATATATATATATATATAAAACATCATATATAT
The DNA here is from genome assembly GCF_040412425.1 of Macrobrachium rosenbergii. Classification (NCBI taxonomy): domain Eukaryota; kingdom Metazoa; phylum Arthropoda; class Malacostraca; order Decapoda; family Palaemonidae; genus Macrobrachium; species Macrobrachium rosenbergii. The sequence continues at coordinate 61,972,487 of NC_089748.1, forward strand.
ATATATATATATATATATATATATATATAATATATATATATATATAATATATATATATATATATATATATATATATATATATATATATATATATAATATATATATATATATATATATGTCTGTTGATTGCTGTATCAACAGAAGGATGATTGTTGTATGAAATGAGATTTTTGGCTACCAGCCAACTTGCTCTATCACTCACCGTGGTAACATATAACCCCCTCTCTCTCTCTCTCTCTCTCTCTCTCTCTCTCTCTCTCTCTCTCTCTCTCTATTGAATGTAAGTTCATGTCGAACTAACATAACGTTAGAGATAATGAATTATGAGGAATAAGGTATTATTACTATCAGTACTGATGCGTTGCTTAAGTAAATGCACCTTTCTACTAGTATGAGGAAATAAATAAATAAGAAATAAACCACATAAATAGAAGGAAAATGAAGAAACAAAATTAATAAGCCTTACAAGGGAAAGGATTTAGTAAAGTTCACTATAAACATCAACAATTTCTAGAGAGGAAGAAATGTTTCTTCTTTTCTGTCTGTGTATACACACATACATATGCTTACACCCACACACACACACACACCCACACACACACACACACACACACACACACACACACACATACATATACATATATATATATATATATATATATATATATATATATATATATATATATATATATATATATATGTGTGTGTGTGTGTATGTGTATGTGTGTGTGTGTTTTGTGTGTGTGTGGTTCCAGAACCAATTGTTTGCTCTGCAAAATAGATCTAAATTTAATTCAGCACTCAGTTGGTTTCAGGATCTTCTTTAAAACTATTTGTATGGGTGAAATGATGTCAAATCACGTTTCGAGGATCTATGCTACAGGTCTGTAAAATACGAGGATTGTGAGTTTATGTTTACTAATGAAATGCTGATAAATGTCAGAAATCAACAACAGCTCATTCCAAAATGACTGTGCGTCATTGCGAGTGCTTCTTCTGGTCACTTCTTCTATTCTTCAGCTGTGAGAATAGTTTTGCCTGCAGAACTTACGGTAGAATCTTTCTCAGTTTTAACAAACTCCATATTTTATACCCATCTGATCACAGTATAAAATTTTCCTTACATAACCATTAACCTCAAGCCCGGTTCTGCTCGGAAACTGGCAACCAAAACCACAGGTCATCATGAGGTGAATCTGAGTTGCAGGGAGGCCACGGTTTAATTCCCAACATCCGACCTTTCAGAATGCGTTTCAACTCCCGGAAAACAAAGTGCCACTGGCATCACGTTCCGGGCTGTGCTGATGAGTTTCAGTCGGGACTCCGCTACGCTTCTGGAACGAAGGGGAGAAAATAGACTCACTGGTTTCCTCAGTCTCTCAGTTGATACTATTCCAAATGACGGCCGATGCGCTGCATTTATCCAGGAGGTGCCACCGTACGCCCGGGGTGGCACTCAAGCTTTAAGCCTTGATGGTGGTGATGGTATTGGTATTCGAGGAATTTATTGACGATTTTGGGAATGCAGTATAATAAAGGTGGTATTGCCTTCAAAACAAGTCATGCCTTGAAGAAATTATTTCTATCGTCCATTCCATTACGAAAGCCGTGAGCGGATTTTCAGATTCCTCTGAAAACTAATTAGATTTGAGAATGATGGAAAATCAAACCATGGTGTTAGGAAGGATCGGGAACTCGACTGTCATTGCTTTGTATTCTGTGATTATTTATTCCTTGACTCTTCGAATCTTTTCCTGAATTTGTCTCATTATCAACAATAAAACTATATTTTAAACATTAACACGTCTTAGAGATTTCTTAATGAGTTATTCAGATCCCGTTACATTTACATTATGTTGGTGAATATAATATCCAAACCCTCAACAAAAAATTGCGATCAGTGAATCCATTAGAGTTTGAGAATGAGTTTAAAATTATGATTTTTCTAAAATCTGAAGATATTCAGTATCGGTACAAAATTGTTACGATTGTTGTGTTATTGTTTTCTCCATTTTTTCTCTTCCGATGCTAAGCGTTTTTGCACTATTAAACCACGAATTTCAGTTCACTATACGCTAGAATAACCTAAACCCAAGGAAACCTTCAATTCCTCCTGTGTGTAAGTAATTCCCAAGTTATAATGAATTACATTTTAAATCATATTCATAATTCCCTTGGGTGCAGATCGTTGGCAAGGTATACTGAACTGAGTATCTAAATTGTATTTGTGGCTTATATTTGTGACCATAAAAAGTCATGCGTGTATAAGTGACAAAGATTTGGACACACATAAAAACAGATAATCAGGGAAACAGGCAGATTATAGTTTTAAATGGAATAATCTATTAAGCGAACAGAGATCATAAAGAATCACGAATTTTTATATCATTATTACAGAGTATGGAATCACGAATTTTAATTTATCTCACGAAAACTGAGAATCTAGAATCATAACCTCGAACAATAGGAACCTAAAAAAAAAAAAAAAAAAAATCGAGATTCTCGAAAAATGAGAATTCGAAATGTTTGCTAAAGGACATCGCCACGTTATGGAGTTAGAGCAAACGGCGGAATGTTATTTATATACTGTGACATGTCTGAAACATAACTGTTTTTGCTATGCTCTACGCCGGCAAAAGGTAAATGGATGAATAGACGTAACAAAAAGAGCAATTTTAGATTTTGTGTCAAAAGTAATGAAGTTGTCAGGGATGTTGATACGCAAGGGACTGACTAAGATATCTTTTTTTTTTTTTGGTTTATATTTGTTTTTTTCAGAGAATGTTCAAAATAGACTAAAGTTTTTTTATATAGAATCCTTTATTTGAGATAAAATTAAAGTGTAATTCTGGCCCATGAAATAGATGCTAGATGGTTTAGTTGTCTACTATATATGTTTAATATTCGGTTATATATATTGGTAATGAAGGAATTATAAGAAAAATGTTATGTTCAGCAAAGTGGAAAATTCTCTGAGTAACAAAATATGGAAACACATCGTTGTATTTCGATCAATAGTTTCATCTGAGTCAATATATTAGTAGCGCCTTTGGTAGTCATCATATAATAAATGGATTAGTTCTTTTAATCCTACCACTTTCACTTACTTTCAACGTTCTCTTTCTTGGCTTTACCACTGTTTGAATTTGCAGTTCAGCCGCATCAGTGAGAGAGGATGCATTGATCCTAAATCTGTGAAATAAATCTTACCTGCCTTGGAATGTCAAATAATATTTTCTTTGACGCAGAATTTCTCTGAACATTGTACAGAAAATGAGCGTAAACGTCATTTTCGGTTTTCCTTTGAGCTCCTTATTTATAACAAACGGAGATAACTAATTACTCACCAAAAGTGTTAAGAGCATGGTGATATATCTTTTCTAGCCATCAAACAAAATAGTTATTTGAAATAATAAAGAGAGCAAAACACTCACCCAAGGTCTAAAATAATAGCATTATATTTGTATTGCATATGAACATGAGATGGAGATCTTCATTTTCTCAAAACACTATGTCAAGCACGCCCCAATTAGAATATCAAGTTTTTCCTCGGAAGGTTATCTGAATTTTCTTTTCAGCTTAATCCCTAGTCCAGGCCGTGGCTTCTATAGAACCTTTTTCAGGTGTCTCTTACTTGTGTCCTTCCTTTCTTAGTCTCTCGTGACTTCCGAAATTAAATATCTCCACCTTCTCTTAGTCTTTCTCCTTCCTGCCCCCAGCACTTGTGTTTCCATAATCTCTGCTGCAACATGTCCTTCATCATCGTCCCTCCTTGTCAGGTGTCCGAACCAACTCACTCTTGCCTCTTGGGCCTTCATTCAGAAAGGCGCTCTAAATGGTGCTTCTAATCATAGGGTTTTCAACAGATATTGTTTATTTATCTCAGTTAATGCTGTGACAGCAAATAATGAGACAGAATTTGTTAGGAAACATTTCACCGTATTTTAATCCCAGTAATTTTTAATCAAGAAGGTAAAGCAGGTTCAGAATAACTGACAGGTCATGGGCAATGTAATGAAGAGGGTTTTTGGATCAAGAAATTATTATGAAACAGTTATGTCGAAGGCTTGAAAGTAAAGAAGGAAAGCTTTACGTAGTCTGGCGACCTTAGAAAAATTTTATGGTTGAACTGACTGGAAAGAAATTTGGATCTGGTTGTGGAGGTGTGGTATCAATACATTGATGCCACTATATTGATTAGAGTCTATGTTGATAAGAGTGGCCACGTTTTGAAATAAAAATGGGTATGAGATGAGGATATGTTGTGACTTCAAGACTTTAGTATATTATTTAATAAATATAGTAACTGTTGTGAAACATTCAAATGAAATATGGAGTAAGGAGGTAAGAGTTGTCCATTGTAGTTCATACCTGTATTAGGTATGATGAAGAAAAAGAGGGAGTGTTAAATCGATCAAATGAATCTAGCTAAGGAACGTGGTGGCTAGCCAGGTATGTTTCCTATGTAGCCCAAAGATACAAGTGAATAATAAGTGACAATTGCATAAGAGGTATCCAGTGTTTTAGAGTGCGTCAGTTAAACCCGAAGAGGTTTATCATGACGATTATTCCTAGAATCTTCTATTGTTTCATCTGCCATACTTTAGTAACCTGAAATGCTTTATACCTCCTCATGAAGATATTCCATTAGAGTCATTCATTATTCCTCACATCCTGCAGAATGGAGAATATGAAAGGAGAAAAGGAATGATAAAAAATGATATATGAAGCGTAATTGTCTATAAAAACCTTTCTTAAGGCATGTTATTTGTTTACATGGATCCCAAAACATCAAGAACTCATCAGATTGTCGGTTTTATTTTCCAAAGGACACTTTTTCCACATACACAGTCGAAAGGCCTGTAGTACCTCCATTGTTTCTCTTCCTTCCTTCATTTGTTGTCTTTATATATACATACATATATATATATATATATATATATATATATATATATATATATATATATATATATATATATATATATATATATATATATATATATATATATAATATATGTGTATGTGTGTGTTTGTAATGTCATTTGTAGTGTGTGTGGCACTAGATTGATGGACGTAAGTTTTTCTAGAACAGTTTCTTTTGATTGGCATTAGTTATATGTTGGGAGTAATATCCGGTAGGGATGGGATATGAATCATATTCAAAAACATATACTGTGAACTCAAACACGTCCTGTCAAAATATAAAATAAATGTTACAAAAAGTGGAATCATCCTCATTAAAAAATGTTACCAAGTATTTAAATATCTAAATGCTCCAATTCCTTCTGTACTCGATTTCTTCGTAAATCCCAGGTATCATTAAATACTTGATGGGAAGCATTGCCAGAATTGATTTGCAGTAGTAAAATGAGAGGGATATACAGATTTTTCGACATGTATGAGAAATATAATAATCAGAATCTTTATGCTATTCGAAATGTATTTTAGTATGACTTTACTATAGTTGCAATCCTTATACAGTACTATGGATCTAGAGTAATCCCCTGATTTTCTCTTACAAAAGAGCATAACCTTTGTTTTATTCAAATATATATCATAAAGAAATTATAGTTCGTTTCACTTTTCACCCAAGCTCTAAAAGAAAAGATTGTTGCTCTGTATAATGAATGTTAATCATAGTTTGATCATAGAAATAACTCCGAAAATTGTGTAAAAAACTGATTCGATAAACTTCGCATGATATTTTTCCCTTTGGATACAATAATTCTTACTTTATGACGGAAAAAAAAGTAATTTAAAATGGGCCACTTTTGATAAAATTACTGTAACCTTAATCACTCCCTTTCTCCCAAGTTCTAACTGTTGTTTATTTAGTAATTATTACACTGCTGTTACCAAAATGCATCTTTTTTCTAAAGCAAAAAAAAAAAAAAAAACATGAAAAAATGGCAAAAAGTCCCTGCGACTTTACTGTTTGGCATTAGGGACAGAAGCATAGTTTATTCCCATAATATTTTCCTTTCTTTCACTCATTTTAATGGATGTGATTGTCAGTCTTTGTAAATCTTCATTGTAACTTTGAGTATCTCTAAGCGTGCACATTTTACGTCGTTGGGCTCATTTTTTCACGAAAAACTTAACTTAAATATTTTCTTCAGTCCAAGAACAGATAGTAAATGGTCAGATATTTAAATAATTGCCACCCATATGACAATACTGGATATAGAAATTCGTAAATAAAACGCTTCTCATGAAGGGATGAAAAGATTAATAGATTGAGAAATAGATACCAACAAACAAAGAGAGAGACAGAGAGAGAGAGAGAGAGAGAGAGAGAGAGAGAAAGAGAGGGCGGGGGTGGGCGTGTCTTACCTGAAAAATTTAGTGTCTTGAACTGTGTGTTGCCTCAAACCTAAGACACTCAGCTTTTCATTGTCATATCCGCATCAATGGAGTTCAATATCTGTGGTAAACTGCAAAAACCATAGTAAAGAATGTCAGACTGGCAAAGAGAAAGCCACGTAAATGACAAGTAGATTGTCATTCACACACAGGTAGATATTCCTTACGGTGTAATTGATCTTGGCGACTTTAAAATGACAGGATTGAAAATAATATGGGCACTCTACATACATTCTCGAGGTTTGTACAGAATGGTCTAAAAAAAAAGTCAAATTGCACTGAAGCTTCTTCGGCGCAATCGAGTTTTCTGTACAGCCGCTACAGCGTATAATCAAGGCCACCAAAAACATATCGATATTTCGGTGGTCTCGGTATAATGCTGTATGAGCCGTGGCCCATGAAACTTTAACTATAGTCCGGTAGTGGCCCATCCTATATAGTTGCCAAAAGCACGATTATAGCTAACTTTAACCTTAAATAAAATAAAAACTGCTGAGGCTAGAGGGTTTCAGTTTGTTATTTTTGATGGTTGGAGGTTGAATAATCAACATAGCAATTTGCAGCCCTCTAGCCTCAGTAGTTTTTAAGATCTGAGGGCGGACAGAAAAAGCGCAGACAGAATAAAGTGCGGACGGACAGAGAGACAAAACCGGCACAATAGTTTTCTTTTACAAGAAAACAAAAAGGGATTCCGTTGTCCTCAGCTTGAAAACAAAATTTTTGGCTGTGTCTTGTTTTGCTCTTGGTGGAAGGAGCTGTTAGTTTATTTGTTCCAGGTGCCAGTCTCACTCGACGCTGATGGGATAACGCCCTCTTAAGGTCCAGTGGATGCACGCGCATACACGGGTTTATGTTCCGGAGGATTTGTGTTTCGAGAATACGTATCTAGTCAATCAGTTAACGACGGAATATTGCAGTGATTAATGTGCTTGCGAATTTCTATAGCTGAATTTACTTCCTGTATGCATAGAGAGAGAGAGAGAGAGAGAGAGAGAGACTTAACCATCATGTGAACCCTCAAAATGCTACTAAAACGAATGAACGATAAAAGTACAGAGCTATCTGTCCCTCACCCGCGTTAACCATTTTATCGTTCCTTCTACGTATTTCTACCCTTTTCACTTAAGATTTAGTGCAAAGAAATGACTGAAGTTTTTTTTACTGCTATTCGGGATGTATACCAGGTGCCGTTATACTGCACAGTTTCACATGATCATATGGGAACAAGAGTAATACTACCTAGTACACAATATATATAGTTGTTCAAACTATTCTGTCACTGTTAAAACAACTTATAGCATTTTACTGTTACTATAAGAATGAGAACGCTCGGTCCGTTACCCGGATGTTATGATAATAGTATTACTCACCTAAGGGTTTTGCCTCTGACCTTGCTTTATTCTTCTGGTGTGCTGTCACATGGTCTACTCTTATCACGGCAAATACTAAATAACGAGCTTCTTGGGGAGCGCTACGCGCTAGAACCAAATAACGACCTACTTCCCCCACTCCTGGGGCGGACAAACAAGTTGCAGAAGGAGGGTGGATGTCTCCCTACCTCCCCTTCCTGCCCTCATCCCGCTCCCACCAGGGCAAACAAGATCCGCTGTTTCATGTCTCCCTATGTCACTAGGGGAGGGCAAACAGATCCAATCTTTTTTTAATGAATCTGTAATATTCACGGAAGGTTACCACATTCTTAGACAACCTGCGTATTGTTTTTATGTTTCATAAAAACCAGAGTTCCTACGGATATGGGAAATAAACATTTGAGTCAAAAATTTATTCCTCTGAGGGTCCTGTCTTCATAGGAAGGTCTGAACTCATCTGTCGTATAAGATTTGTTTAATCCCACCAAGATGCTCGACGGTCTCCTTGCCTCGCAAAGGAAGCAAAACTTATATGTAATAATGCCACCGACTCTCTATCTGTCTTCCCTTTGTCTCAAAGGTCCATCGGATATTATAACAAATGAACTTTCAAACATGTATGATGAAACTCCAGGTCCCTCTTGACCATTTACTGTGTTTCATCCCTCTCTCTCTCTCCTCTCTCTCTCTCTCTCTCTCTCTCTCTCTCTCAGTCCTCCACCCAATATCAGCCTCTCAGAGATCTCTCGACAGGGCATGCTGATGACTGCATTTTTCATGTAAGTCTGTTCTTACTATATGGAGGTCACGTTTTGGGAATGTATTTTTTTCCTTAGGTTCTGTACGTGAGTTTTGGCTGTGTTTGCGAACTGGAAAGAATTTTACTGCTCTTTTTTATGAAATTGTTTTTATGAAATTCATCATTGTTGAAGCGTAACGAAGGTTCCTTTATGGAATGGGTGTAATGTTTACCATTCATTGTCATTGAAGTTTATGTAGTATATATAAAACGTTATTCCAGTTTATCTGACATTAATGAATTTGTATTTCAAATGCTTTAGAGCCAGTTTACATTATTAGTTATTCGGTCTCACATTTATTTTAAAATACTGTGGGAAGCCGAGCTCTCTGATTTTACTTATCAAATGACAGAAATACGAAACGCATTACCGGCTTACTAAAAACAAATAGACAATTGAATACTGGGGCGCTCTAATACATAACTTTTAGTAAAGGGTACATACCTAAACACACACACACACATATATATACATATATATACATACGCAAATTAGGAAATGTAATAAAGAAATTATTCCTTTACTTGTCTCTCTCTCTCTCTCTCTCTCACACACACACACACACTTGTATATGTTAAAATAGTAACAAAATGCTTACACGAACAGTCCTACAAGTTGTGTCAGCTTAAATCAGGAACTCTGCTTTTGTAATATAATTTAAATGAAGGATTGGGGCCAAACAACTTGACGTCATAATTTTGCCTAAGACTAAATAAATGGGGACGGAAAACACTGTAGCTTGAAACCAACGAAAATTATATATTTCCTTTTAAAAGTAAATCTTCTAAACATTAGCATAAGTTAGAATTCACTTATATTTCAAACAAATTAAATTGATGAAAGAGGAGAGAACAAAATAGGTAAAGCGAGCAATATAGGCAAATGAGCTAGTAAAAGCTTTTTTTTTTTTTACCCTGAAGTAGCTGCGAAAGTGACGGATCTCAGTCCAAATGTGTTCACAAGATCAAAGCTGAAAGGCTAAGAATGAGCAGTTTGAGATTTAAGGCTAACTATACAAGTGGTGGTGGTGGTCGCGGGCGGGGGAGACTGTTGTCATCGAAAGCAGAGCCTAAGAAACTACTGGAAAGATGGAAGGAGCAATTGCTGTTGTTGGTAACAACATCAGACATGAAGTGATTAGATAAAAAGCTGAAGATCAGTTTATAAAGAGAAGTAATAGAACAAATGTCACATGACTGACAGATATCATGAATCTCCATAGTTCGCATACATCACTGAGACAGGAAAGCGGAAGATATGATGTGGCTTTTAGAGAGCAATGATGTTGGTTCGAAAAAGTGATCTAGAAAGAAGTTAGGAAAGTCATTATCATCCATGTCACACAGCAATTACCACCTTGAATGCGGCAGTTAATAAGGCTGTTACGGAGAACGCGAGGAGAGGGCACGTAAATACCTTATCATCATTCATTTTAAACCACCCGATTAATTAATTACATGACTGCTTCAATGATCAACCACTTCAGTGTCATCAGATGCTGGGAACTCGGTTTCTGGGACAAAGACATCTAGTTAAGTTAACCAGGTCATCTGTGCTTAGGGAATCCAGGCTATTAGGTCGGATCAAAGCACCTCTTGAAGTTTAACGTCCTTGCCTTAATGGTGGAGAGAGGAGGGACAAGTCGTGGGATGGTGGAGAGAGGAGGGACAAGTCGTGGGGAACTAAGGAGGAGGAGGAGGAGGAGGAGGAGGAGGAGGAGGAGGAGGAGGAGGAGGAGGAGGAGGAGGAGGAGGAGGAAAATTAGTACAGTCACCAAGTTTCTATTATTACATAGAACGGTTGATTTAAGGAAATTACTTTCAATATTTCTGAATATTAGCCTATGTAACTAAGAAATATAAGATGCTTAATTATAAAAGCCAACGTTTTCAAGAAAATTTTTGTCCAAGGAGCTAACACAACAGATGTTCATTAAAGTATGGAATAAAATAAACTAAGAACAAGATCTGACCGCGGATGGCCAGATTATAATATTCTTTATGTACTGAATGAAAAGAGAGAGAGAGAGAGAGAGAGAGAGAGAGAGAGAGAGAGAGAGAGAGAGAGAGAGAGAGAGAGAGACCGTAAATCACATTTGTCATTTAATACTGCCTCTACGAAAACGGCCCCCTTCTCCATAAAATAGAGGACGAAAGATGTTTTCAAAGTTAATACTGGCCCTACTGACAGTCGACGAAAATCGAGAGTATATGGAAAAAGCTAGGCGTGTGGTAAGAGAGAGAGAGAGAGAGAGAGAGAGAGAGAGAGAGAGAGAGAGAGAGAGAGAGAGAGTTGGGGTCATGGACGTTTATCATCCCACCGTCCCCGAACAGAAAGCTGAATCTTGCACAATTTTCCCAACGACAGAAGCAAAAATCCGAGATCGTTTATGGGGATGCCATCTCCCTCACCTTCACGAGGACACACACACTTCACTTCCGCCAGCCCGAAGGCAGCAAAGGTGTTGAGACGCAAAAAAAAATGATGGTCATACATCTTATACCTGGATTATGGGTTTCAAACCTTTTGGAATCCTTTTCGTCTCAGGTCCTTTCAGGTCTCTCTCTCTCTCTTAAGTCTCTCTCTCTCTCTCTCTCTCTCTCAAACAAACACACACAAAGGTCTGTCATTTCTTTGGGCTCTGAGTCATTTGTTACGAGGAATTTTCGAATACTGACACATCATGGATAACGGTACTAGCTAATCTGAGGCTTCTAAATCAGCTTGAATTAACCTTGTCTGAGATGAAGGTTGTTGGATAATTAAAAGGGAAATGTCAGTCCAGAATGGCGCAGAAACAGCAAAGACTGGGAGGGAAAACACTCGGACAGGATGGGATGGAATCGTTACAGTTACATCCATAAAAGGGAATGAGCAGGGTCATCCCAAGCTTTTTCATGACCATCCAGTGTGCTGGTTTTCAAGTTTCGAAGGATGCGATGCATGCTGAGAAACTGCCCTTTGGAAAATGATGACACATTTGATAAAATCTGACAGCGCTGATAAAGGAAACATTAATTAATAAACTGTTTAAAAGCTTAAAATTCTACCGAAAGAGCACTTGAGTACGAAAGCAACTGATGAAACAGAAACGAGGAGTTTTTCTACAGCCCGCGATTTTTGGATGTTTTCGTTAATCACAGAGATCTGCGCCATATTATTATTTGATAATTGAAAAGTCCTCACTTTTTTTCAGGAGAACTGAGATTCTATGACATCCGGTAGGTAGGTAGGTAGGTAAACTTGTGTGTCAATACTATTCTCCATAGATAAATTTAATTTGCAGCCTGCTGTTCAACAGCAAGGTGCATGACATGCGCACAACGGAAACCGAAAGCAGTTATGCAGATTAAATTGTCCACAATTCCTCACATGCTGAATAAGGCGATTCTTACGGACAGGCAAAAATGTTTCGTGAGGTGTCATATTGGACATCTTATTTGATACGACAAGGATGGCGGAATGAGAAAAATAACGAGGGAGAAGAGGAGGAGAAAGAGAAGAAGGAGAAGGAAAAGTTCCAGGAAATCGTTTTTGAGTATCGACATGAGGTGGGCTGCCAGAGCAGAGCGAGAGGAATTCTTCTTATTTTACAAAATAACTGATTTTAAGAAAATGTAATTATGGTAATTTATAATTTCTACAAGAGAGATGTTAGCTGTGTCTCAAAGGAAAACTTGCAAAAGAAAATATCAGGAAAACACGAACTAAAGAACTGACATATAGGGGACTACATAACTAGGAGCTCAGAAATATGAATTTAAACTATTGCTGACGTGAAAACTCATTTTTCCCATTTTGTAGAGGTACAAATCTCATATGAAAAAGAACAGGAAGACTATTAAAGGAATACTGATGCTAACGGAGGAACAGAGCCGTTATCAAACTTTTCAGCTGTGGAAGAATGCAGGATCATCTAGTTTCTACCTGCAGCGCACAGTTATATATGTCCTCATCTAAGGTCGCGTTCTCCGTTTCATCTAAGTGTGAAAATCAACTTTTAATCAGTTAGTTCTTATCCAAAATGTAAATTTCATTAAAGACATTAAGACATTTTGCATGAGTAATTATCCGTACAATACAAAGTGTTTGTTTCTGAAAGAATGTTCTCACATGTCGTTTGTTGTCACAAATTTCTTCAATTACATTTACTGACTCTAAGAAAGATGAAAATTACGTGCGGGTGTCACACAGAGAGGAAAACAGTCTCGTGCAGAGATAATTCAAACGACGAAAAACCTTAGGAAACATAAAGCCAAATAGATTTTCAGAACTTTCCACGACCTTACAGCAGTTTGTTTATAGTAAAGAAACCTTTCCAACGAACATAGCCGACATATGGGTCACTTTAAGTGCCCATCCAGTCACTGAACTTCCCCTCTTCCTTATTTTCTCATTTATCTGCTCCATTGCTTTTCCTGGCGCCGTATAATGTCTGAGAGACTGTCAGTATCTTACGTATTCCATTAGGATAAGAATGGCCACAGCAACAATCCATCCAACCAGAGAGAGAGAGAGAGAGAGAGAGAGAGAGAGAGAGAGAGAGAGAGAGAGAGAGAGGAGATTACTGATCTCATACAAAGTCTACATCCACTCGGTTTTCCAGATATCTTTCAAGGAGAAAGAGAGAGGTGAGAGGTGAGGCGAGGGAGAAGGCGGGGTTGAACAAGGGGTTCAAAACTTGAAAATCCAAAATGACAATCATAAGTCTTCTAGCAACCTTTCATTTTAAAAGGATTTCTTCATTTCACATGATTTCTCTCAATAACCTCTCTCTTCTCTCTTTGGTTTTAAATGTCCTCACAGAGGGAATCGTATCCATAGTCCAGAGCCTTTGATCCTTAAAAGAAGCTGTATTTTTTCTCTATCCTCTTCTGAGAACATTGTTTCTATCCTAGTATTCTTCTAATGGACTCAGATCGTAGTTCTTTTGCGTAAAGAGTTCACAGAGCATGATTAAAGAGGGAATGAGTTACCCACGAACTCACATATTAAAACAGTCTATAAAAATCTCGCTCAGTCTCTATAAAATCTTCTTCTCTCTCTCTCTCTCTTTCTCTCTCTCATCTTCCTTTCCTTTTCACCTTTTCCTTGTTACAGAAAATGCAGTTCCTCCTTCCTGTCACGGCAAGAATATTGCGGACCAAAGAACTTATCGAAGGGAAAGAAGGACGATTAATCCACTCTATTACTCGAAAATATTTCGCTAGAGTTTTGCACACACACCTGGCCCATGGGAACAGGAAATGGAGGATGAAAGGAAATAGAGCAAAAGAAGAAGAAGAAACAAACTCACGTTATGAAAGCAAGATGTGACAGTTAAAGGAAAAGAAACATGAAAAACAAGATTTATCTTCTGCTTCAAAAAAATACTTTGAAGAATGAGTAATGTACTGGTTATTTTCTGTTCTTAATGTGAATTACGATTCCTAATGGCTGCAAAGAGCTTGAGTTCCAGTTCAAAGTCGTGATGTAACAAGTGGCAAAGGACTTATGTATCTGTTCTTCATTCAGAGTAAAAAAAGTGAGAATTTTAATGGGGATGGTAACTATAAGAGATTAGTTCGACAATAAATGATAAACTGGGATACAAGAAACATTCAAAGGTCACGAACAAAGAGGGACATGAAGTAAAAATTTCGGAATTTACAATAATGGTAATAAACCTCCCAAAGCACTTTCGATAAACTTCTCTTCAAAATTCTAGCCAAGCTAATGTTTTGAGATGACAGTCGATATCTTGCTATATTTTCGAATACTGCATTATATCAGTGAATATCCACATTGGTCATCTTAGTATCATTAAACTGTATATTTTTTTAAACTAACAAGACGATTAAATCAATGATTACATACTCCATTAACCCTTTGATTACGGCCGAGATGAGACCTCACACTTACCACAATCCGGAGGGTTTTCAGACGGTAGTCACCCGTAGCATGCTACCAGACGCACGAAATCGTAAACAATCATTGTAATAGCGTTTGTATTTGTTGTTTTGCTGCAAATTAACCTGTTTTATTTATATGATAATATTGTGATAGTAGCGATCCGTGATATAGATATTATGCAATTAATGTAACAACACAAATAAATAAACATAGGATAAGTACTATATATCGGGGTTTAGTGTTGCCAGAGGTATAAGCACTGCACTGATTGAGGATGACAGTCTTCTTTTTTTTTTTTTGTCATTTTCTAATTCTGTTTGAATCCGTAAAGGACAGCTACATCACAGTTGTGTATTATAGTTAAAAATTATTTGTATATTCGTCAGAAAACTAATCATAAAGAATGTTCATCATTTTTATGGTTCCGCTTACTATTCCACTAGCTGGGCAAAAAAAAATGAGAGAGAGAGAGAGAGAGAGAGAGAGAGAGAGAGAGAGAGAGAGAGAGAGAGAATAAAAATTTTTACCTATGATTTATTCCTTCTAATTGTACATCAATAACATTGGAGAGTAAGTAGACACAATCACAATATTGGTTGCAATATTAACCACATTTCTGGGTAATATTTTTATCAATGATCAAGCACCCAGCTGACAAGGGATACGCAATCTAGAAATTCAGATGAATTCTGCAGTGTTTGAAAAATGGTTTAAAACCCAGCTTCTTCCCAATATAGGGCCATCTGCCATCATAGTGTTGGATAACGCTTCTTATCATTCAGTTCGAATTAATAAACCTCCGACAATGTCTGCCAAAAAGGATGAAGTTAAAGACTGGCTAATAAAAATTAGTAAAGTTGCAAAGACATTCATGTAAAGAAAATGATTACGTGATTGACAGACTGGCAAGAGATCATGGACATAGTGGTTAGGCTGCCTCATATCACTGCCAGTATAATGCAACAGAACTGATATGGGCGCAGGTGAAATCATACGTGGCAAAGAAGAATCATTTTAAAAAATCAGACCTGCTTCCTTTGGTCAAAGAAGCAATTGAATCCATATCTTCTGACAACTGGGCTAATGATGTGAGACATGCCGAAGATATAAAAAGAGATGACGCTTCAAGAGATGTTTGCATTGATAAATATATAGATTCTTTTGTTATCGATTTAGCATCCTCTGACGAGGATTCTTCATAAGTAATGTCTCCTCATACTTCGATTGTAAATAAATTTATTGCTTTCCCTTGTTGTGTGATATCCTGTTGAACACTGAAATTGAAATAAATTGAAATATAGATCTGTTTTTTCGACAGAAAGTGGCAGAAATATCTTTAAAAATCTACATATAACAGAAATGCCACAGCAGTGATGAGTATCATATGACAGTGCTTTAAAAGCACAGGTAAATCTAATACTGTATAAATGTGTAATATATATATATATATATATATATATATATATATATATATATATATATATATATATATATATATATATATATATAGTATATATATATATATTCTTTAATATAATATTTAAAGAATGTTTATTATAAAATAGCTCATAATTTTCTTTAAATATTGTTACACCTATATATATATATATATATAATATATATATATATATATATATATATATATATATAAATATATATTTAAAGAATATTTAACAATATTTAAGCTATTTATATAGCTATTTTACGGAAAATTCAACCTTGATACAGCAAGGAGGTAAAGACGGATCAGGCATACACGAAAGAAAACAATTCAAAAGCTCAAAACTATATCACAATTATATGACTTCGATAACAGCAAAGGAACAGTAATAAAAACTATAGTAGATGACGTAACTCAAGAACATTGCTCAGTACAGCATCCAAATAAACAAAACTGAAAATGAAAGCACATCTAGGTTTCCAAATTTCTTGCATCTATCATTTTCATATATTGAATTTTTTTTTTTTTTTATCTAAAATTTAAGTGGGACAACAAAACTTCATTCAGAACTTTCTATTATAGTACACGTGCTTGATAACAGGCGCAAACAATGAGAGCTTGAAGTCAGAAGGTTAATGGTCAGTTTAAGAGGGGCAAAGTCTCTTCCTAAAACGGTCGTACTATAGTAACCCCCCCCCGGCCTTTCTTGTTTACTTGCTAACCTTGTTTACTCTTATTCAGTTTTCATCCTCTGGACTTTACTACTGAAGGTAATCTATTTCTTGTTTTGTCATTGTCATTTTTCAATCTTTAAAGCATTTTAATTTTGTAAGCTCTGTTGTCAGTTTTAATTAGTGTTTTTGTATCTTTTAGCCAGAAAAGATGGGATATGGGTGATCCTGAAGTGCACCTATTAATAAATATATCAATGATGAGCTGACTGTTCTTCCTATCCGTACTCCCTACTATATATATGCATATATGTATATATATATATATATATATATATATATATATATATATATATATATATATATATATATATATATATGATATATATGTATATATATATATATATATATATATATATATATATATATATATATATATATATATCTATGCATCTATCTCTGTGTCTAACTATCTGTTAATACACACACTAACACACATATATGTATACATACGTATATATTAACTTTATCACATACACAATTGTTCTGTGCATTAACTAAATTACTAAAAGGACCTCATTCAAACTGGATGGTATCTATAGATACCATGCAGTTTGAATGAGGTCCTTTAGTAATATATATATATATATATATATATATATATATATATATATATATATATATATATATATATATATATATATATATATATCACATCAAGGAAGCAGTAGGGAAAGGCATCCTCATCATCTACAGTTTATTTTCAATGCCGACGTTTCATGACGAATTCCAAGTCGCATTTTCAAGGCTATAAAATATAATATAATTTGCGAACATCAATAACAAATTAATGCAATGGCAACAGCTCTTTATGTAGTAAAAATATTTAAAACAAAACACCTCATTCCAAGACAAGTCAATAATGAGTAAAAGGAGTTCACTAAAATCTTAAAACAACCTACCTATATGAAAGAAAGAACAAGACTAACATAAATAAGTAAAACAGAGTGAGGAAAACCAGTTGCCCAAACTAGGCTATAAACAATTTCACTGAGGACGATTGAGTATTTAACGACGGCACAGTCTTCCTGATAATTATGGATTCTAGGATGGTTAAGTCGTTGTTGTTCTGCACTCGGCCTAGGATGGAAAAATCCTTGCTGTCAATATAAGTTTTACATAATTTTGAATGATTTCGTATATTTGATTGCTCAGGATTAGATAACCTGCTACCTGTTCTATGACTTATGCCCCTGTGGGAATCTATGCGGACCTTCAACAGCCTCCTCGTGCATCCCACATATGTATATCCCGTGATCACATCCCGGGCAAGTGTACTTGTAAACAACGCTGGACGAAAACAGAGGACTGAGCCGGTCTTTGACTCTGAACAGAGACCCTATTGTAAAGGGATTTTTCGGGATGATTTTCAGATTTAAAGCTGGAAAACTCTTTTTGAATAATGGCTGTGCATTTTCTCCTAAAAGTATCATCATGCACGAAAGGGAAACTTGCATACATCTTTAGTTTCGGCACAGTCGATTCAGGTGTTGCCGAGTCATTTTCTGTAGTAGCAGTTTATTTAGGGATCTGAAAAAGTCGTGATGGAAAACAATTATTATTGAAATATTTCACTAAAAAGGATATCTCATCGTGGAAACTCTTCCAGTTTGACGAGTGGGTGTAAGCCCTATGGAGGAGGGTTAAAATAGAGTTCAGTTTAAAATGAAAGAAACACGAACTATAAAAATTCATTCCCAAACCAGTAAATGTATTTTTCTATACACACCTGTGTAAAAACCTGAGTCACCTCTGGAAATAATAAGATCAAGGAAGGGGAGTTTGTTATTTACCTCCTTCTCCATAGCGAACCTTATGTTTGGATGTTGTCGGATGACGAACTCCAGAAAGGACTCTGCATGACATTCATGACGAAATAGGGAGAACGTGTCGTCAACATATCTTCGATAAAATAGAGGGCGGAACCTAATGGGACATTCTTCTATTATGCGCTCCTCCAGGAGCACATGAAGATGTTAGCAAAAATTGGACCAAGTGGTGATCCCATGGCCATCCCTTCAGTTTGTTTATACAAACTGCCATTGAAGGCAAAGGTCGTGTCCAGCACGGCCAGCTCTAAAAGTTGTTTAAAAAATGTTCTACTAAAATTATTAAAAATTGCATCTTCATCAGTAAAAGTTTGCTTAATATTATCTCAGTATTATTATTATTATTATTATTATTATTATTATTATTATTATTATTATTATTATTATTATTATTATTATTATTATTATTGGAGAAGCAATTCCACAGTTATGTATATGTACATATATTTAAAGATAAATATACAACTGTGGATTTGCTTCTTCATTTTAAGACTCATGCTACTATGAGTATTTTTTTTATTACTATTATTTTTTTTTTAGAATATGAATCCAATTCATACGGGACAAGCATACAGGGACCATTGACTTGAAATACAAGCCTCCAAAGTATATGGTAGACAGGTTTTCCAGGAATACTGGAAAAGTTTTCCGTGCGTCTTTAATTGTGTTCTTGAAGACTCTAAAACTTATTTCTTTTCCGAAGAAGAATTTTTCTTTAAATAAGACAAGCGATTTAAACTACTCTGTATCCTTCAAAATCTACTATTATAATTTGATGCTGGTACCATAAAAAAACTATATATTTATAACTTACTCTGCTATGCGAAAAACTTAATCATTCCTTGCTGGAGGCAGCCATCTCTCTCATCTCTCTCTCTCTCTCTCTCTCCCCTTAATAAGGTGATCAATGGCAATGGAGAAGCCTTGTTAAAACAAAAGGTCACTTTTCTCTGAAGCTGACTGGATTACTGGGACCATTTCAGGAAACAGAAATTGACCACAATTTTTAACTATTGGGAAAATTAACGCACAAATTTTCAGATTTACACACAAACACAAACCAGTGTATACACACACACACACACACACATACACACACACATATATATATATATATATAAAATATATGTATATATACTTATATATACATATATTTACGTATATGTATCTATCTATAATAATAATTTCCAAGTTGATCTTGTCCTCCCCTGGGATGAAATTTTCTAGAAAGCTTTATTGCCACGAAAATAGCATTTTTTTAAAGAAATAAATGTAAATGTAGGAAAAATCATCATCATCGTATCCTTTTCCCTCGTCGTCGGGAGGAGATATCTATCTATCTATCTATATATATATATACATATATATATATATATATATATATATATATATATATATATATATATATATATATATATATATATATATATATATATATATATATATATATATATATATATATATATATATATATATATATATATATATATATATATATATATATAACCAGTGTATATATATATATATACATATATATATATATATATATATATATATATATATATATATATATATATATATATATATATATATATATATATATATATATATATATATATATATATATATATATATATATATATATATATATATATATATATATATATATATATATATATATATATATATATATATATATATATATATATATATATATATATATATATATATATATATATATATATATATTATATATATATATATATATATAAATATTATATATATATCTATTTCTATCTATATATCTATCTATCTATCTATATATATATATATATATATATATATATATATATATATATATATATATATATATATATATATATATATATATATATATATATATATATATATATATATATATATATATATATATATATATATATATATATATATATATATATATATATATATATATATATATATATATATATATATATATATATATATATATATATATAAATATATATATATATATATATATATATATATATATATATATATATATATATTTTCACCTTTTTAATTTATTTCTTTTTTAAAATGATTTTTCACTAAATTTTTAATTTATTTCTTTTTTTAAAATATTGATGTTTTCGTGGCAATAAAACTTTCAAGAAAATTTCATACCTTCTGCTGCGAGAAAGAATCATTGTCGCCTGGCGCCGTAATATCTTCGTGTTTTTCCTGCAGACGTTTTAGAATTCTTCCGCTCATGCGTTATAGCGCCATCACTCAGTAGGTGCACTGACACCAAGGACTACAGTGGCCATCTCAGGGATCCTCCAGGAAGACGTCTTGAAGCCTTCAGAGACAGCATGTGAGCAAAGAAGGCGAAGTTTATGGTTAAAATGAACTGGATGACGAAGCAGATCGACTAAAAGAGATTTTCAAGAGGGAAAAGTACATCACGAGAATGGCAGATAGCTTCAGTCTGTAATTGTTTACTGCTGAAAATATGGACTACTTCGCGGAGCAGTATGAAGTCGAGGTTCCCGCCTTCTGCGATTATTCGGCACCTCTACAGTCGTATTGTCACTCACGGACGCAAGCTCTTCATTCGAAATAAGGAAGGAAATAATCAAGAAGAGAGGAAGACAGTGGAACGGAGGAACTGAAGAATTTATACGAAATAAAAGGTAGAGAACTTGAGGTGTTTTCTAAGCTGATTGAGAGGGGATTTTGGATGCCCAAAATTACCGCTTGGAGCAGTTCTTCGCTCGAAATAAGAAAGAGAAGGAACAAAAAGAGACGACATCGGCGTGGAGGTATACTGAAGAATGCTGACGAAGAATAAAGTAGATAACCTGAGGTGTTAGAAACTACTTCAAAGATTTTGGATTCACAGAATTACTTTTCGGAGAAGCAAGGAAGAATCGAAGGGATGATCAATATCGTCAGTAAGAGGGAATCTCATAAATTTATAGAAGACGACTCCTTAAAGCAAAGAAGCTGTTTATGTGCCAGAAAAAGAACTCCAAGTAATGGTTATCGCGATGTTGAAATGATCTAAAACATTCGAGAATTTCCTTGAAGACATTTTGGAATCCTTCAGTCCTCCGGCTCCTGGAAGGACGAGAGAAATGCCATTCGCGCATGCGCCGAGCTTCAAAGTGTCCAAGAACAATCTCCGAGATGCTTCAAATCGTCTGGAAGCCTTCGGAGACAGAAAGTGTCAGATTTGAAAAGTAGGGTAAGAGAAAGCAAAGAGTATTGGTGAGGGGAAGGGTCCGACCCAGAGGCCGCTTCCTTCCTCCAAGGAAGCAGCCTATGGGTCTGACCCTTCCCATGGAAAGGGCCCAAGCCCCTTAAGGATTGGCCCCAAAAGCCTACAAGGCTTGCCAGTCTTTTGAGGGCAGCCTTGAAGGGAAGGGTCCGACCCAGAGGCTGCTTCCTCGGAGGAAGGCAGGTATCCTGTCAGGCTGGGGAAGCAGGCCTGGAGAGGGCCCAAGAACTTCAAGGATGAGGCCCAAAGTCCTCCAAGGCTGGCCAGTCTCTTGAGGGCAGCCTTGAAGGGAAGGGTCTGACCCAGAGGCTGCTTCCTCGGAGGAAGGCAGGTATCCTGTCAGGCTGGGGAAGCAGGCCTGGAGAGGGCCCAAGAACTTCAAGGATGAGGCCCAAAGTCCTCCAAGGATGGCCAGTCTCTTGAGGGCAGCCTTGAAGGGAAGGGTCCGACCCAGAGGCTGCTTCCTCGGAAGAAGGCAGGTATCCTGCCAGGCTGGGGAAGCAGGCCTGGAGAGGGCCCAAGAACTTCAAGGATGAGGCCCAAAGTCCTCCAAGGATGGCCAGTCTCTTGAGGGCAGCCTTGAAGGGAAGGGTCTGACCCAGAGGCTGCTTCCTCGGAGGAAGGCAGGTATCCTGCCAGGCTGGGGAAGCGGGCCTGGAGAGGGCCCAAGAACTTCAAGGATGAGA
The DNA here is from genome assembly GCF_040412425.1 of Macrobrachium rosenbergii. Taxonomy (NCBI): domain Eukaryota; kingdom Metazoa; phylum Arthropoda; class Malacostraca; order Decapoda; family Palaemonidae; genus Macrobrachium; species Macrobrachium rosenbergii. Next base: position 61,994,882 of record NC_089748.1, read on the forward strand.
CCCAAAGTCCTGCAAGGATGGCCAGTCTTTTGAGGGCAGCCTTGAAGGGAAGGGTCCGACCCAGAGGCTGCTTCCTCGGAGGAAGGCAGGTATCCTGCCAGGCTGGGGAAGCAGGCCTGGAGAGGGCCCAAGAACTTCAAGGATGAGGACCAAAGTCCTCCAAGGATGGCCAGTCTCTTGAGGGCAGCCTTGAAGGGAAGGGTCTGACCCAGAGGCTGCTTCCTCGGAGGAAGGCAGGTATCCTGCCAGGCTGGGGAAGCAGGCCTGGAGAGGGCCCAAGAACTTCAAGGATGAGACCCAAAGTCCTCCAAGGATGGCCAGTCTCTTGAGGGCAGCCTTGAAGGGAAGGGTCCGACCCAGAGGCTGCTTCCTCGGAGGAAGGCAGGTATCCTGCCAGGCTGGGGAAGCGGGCCTGGAGAGGGTCCAAGAACTTCAAGGATGAGGCCCAAAGTCCTCCTAGGCTGGCCAGTCTCTTGAGGGCAGCCTTGAAGGGAAGGGTCTGACCCAGAGGCTGCTTCCTCGGAGGAAGGCAGGTATCCTGCCAGGCTGGGGAAGCAGGCCTGGAGAGGGACCAAGAACTTCAAGGATGAGACCCAAAGTCCTCCAAGGCTGGCCAGTCTCTTGAGGGCAGCCTTGAAGGGAAAGGGATGGGTCCGACCCAGAGGCTGCTTCCTCGGAGGAAGGCAGGTATCCTGCCAGGCTGGGGAAGCAGGCCTGGGAGAGGGCCCAAGAACTTCAAGGATGAGGCCCAAAGTCCTCCAAGGATGGCCAGTCTCTTAAGGGCAGCCTTGAAGGGAAGGGTCTGACCTAGAGGCTGCTTCCTCGGAGGAAGGCAGGTATCCTGCCAGGCTGGGGAAGCAGGCCTGGAGAGGGCCCAAGAACTTCAAGGATGAGACCCAAAGTCCTCCAAGGCTGGCCAGTCTCTTGAGGGCAGCCTTGAAGGGAAGGGTCCGACCCAGAGGCTGCTTCCTCGGAGGAAGGCAGGTATCCTGCCAGGCTGGGGAAGCAGGCCTGGAGAGGGCCCAAGAACTTCAAGGATGAGGCCCAAAGGCCTCCAAGACTGGCCAGTCTCTTAACAGCCTATCTGGTCCGACAAGGCTGGGTCTGGAGCAGACCCACCCTACGGGCTTTTTTTCATTTTTGATAATTTTATTTAATAATCGTTTTTAGTTGATTCTATGATTACCAAAATATGGCCAATTATTAATTATTTTAATTTTCATTAGCCCTTTGATTACGGCCGAGATGAGACCTCACACTTACCACAATCCGGAGGGTTTTCAGACGGTAGTCACCCGTGCAGCATGCTACCAGACGCACGAAATCGTAAACAATCATTGTAAAGCGTTTGTATTTGTTGTTTTGCTGAAATTAACCTGTTTTATTTATATGATAATATTGTGATAGTAGCGATCCGTGATATAGATATTATGCAATTAATGTAACAACACAAATAAATAAGCTGCCAGTAATAAAGGAATATTCCAAAATCGGCAATTATTCCAACGGTCACGCCAACCAAATTCGACAAAGTGGAAGGTACAGCGAGCTGAAAACAAAGCAGGTCATTTCTGTCAAAGCACACTTCTTCAATATCACCTCATACATACATACAGTATATGTACAACACACACACACATCTATATATATATATATATTCCCCTATATATATATATATATATATATATATATATATATATATATATATATATATATATATATATATAGACTATATATATATATATATATATATATATATATATATATATATATATGAATCCATGACAACCCCAACAATGATTACACACCCTGACACAACAATACATTTTGGACACTAGCGAATATGGACATTTGGAAGGTGACAATCGTATTTCCATGGCTGAGACGTGGGTGGTACGTGAGATGCCGGAATCCTTTTGATGGAAATGACCGGTCGTTGTTTTCTGCTCTTGCTTACCTTCCACCTGTGTTGAGTTTGGTGGCCCTGAACGCTGGAATACTACCTTGGGAATAGGGCCTGGAGGGGCCCATCCCATGTCCTTGGGACAGATTCCAATTCAATGTTTGATTGACGATGGCGGTCAAAAGTCAGGGGAAAGTCCACCCAACAACTGCTCCTTGAATGGAAATCGTATCCTGCCAGGCTGGAGGTTCCAGAATCCTGGATTTGTCAATGAAACAAGGAATTGAGACCTGCCAGGGCCCCCAAGGGGCCCATTTTCTTGAGGGCAATATTCCAACGGTCACGCCCACCAAATTCGACAAAGGTGGAGGTACAGCGGCTGAAAACAAAGCAGTTCATTTCTGTCAACAGGACACGTGCATCTGAAATGCCACCTACGGAAGCGTCGTCTGTCACACTTGCATGTGACATGTAAACACAATTGCCACCTCTCCACATTCACTAGGGATCAGCCTTATAAATCACATTGCTGATCAAAATCCTCGGAGGAAGATGTGGCTGTGGAAGTGTATGTATCAAAGTTTATTATATACCCAAAAATCTAACAAGTTTTGTCTATCAAACTATGTATCCAGATATATATATATATATATATATATATATATATATATATATATATATATATATATATATATATATATATATATATATATTATATACATATATACATATATGATATATATATATATATATATATATATATATATATATATATATATATATATATATATATATATATATATATATATATATATATATATATATATATATATATATATATTGTATATGTGAAGGCAATGCCCGGAAGGAAAGAGAAACCATCTGTCTAAGACTAAAGGGTTTAAAAGATTAAAGCCTTGCAATTTCTCCCATGTTGATTCTCTTTCCTTCGTGGAATTGTAATTATTTATATATTCATCACGTTCCATATTCTCGTGATTCAGTTATATATAATGAGTAAATATCTGTGATGGATATATATGCCCCATAGGAGGATAAATAAAAGCCCACAGGTCTCGACCAGCATATATGTGTGGAAGATATGGAGTGAACTTGTGTAATATAACACCTACAATTAATTACATATATACGTGAGCCCTTTATATATATACTATATCGTATCGATGTATTCCTGAGTGCCATTGTAAAAGTTTCGAGGAGTCCCCATCGCTTAAAAAAGCCCTAAATCTCACCACGTGGAAGAAACTCGTTCAAAAAATGAAGTCATCCACGGACCGCCTTCTATCCCTATAAAAATCTGCTAAAAAATTGCCCTGGAAAGCCCCATTTCAGTTACTCGTAATATTTTCTAAAAAGAATAGCCAGAAATCTCCCTTGTCTAATGTCCGTATCTTGCATCATATTAATATATACTATTTGGCATATCATATATATATATTCTTTGTCTATATATTTTCATTACTATATATATATATATATATATATATATATATATATATTATGCATATCATAGGGATGCTATTTCGTATAGCTACTGTGGCTGAAATTCCCCATACATATATATATTCCTCTTTATATATATAATGTCATTTATGTAAATATTACTTTAAATGTGCCCATATATATATATTTATATATTCAGTAACCAGATATGCTCATATGAAATTCTCCTTTGTTTTCCTCTTTTTATATTTCCCATATTCAGAATCACAATTTAAATTACTAAACTTTTGGAATTTGTCTCAATTGTTTTTCAACCTAAAATTCACGGAAAAACGTAAAAATGGGTTTTGTAGATCATTTTTTTGTGTTATAGTTTTCTAGTGATTTTTTCTTTTTGCATTTGCAATTCTAGATCAGCTGTTTACTTAATCTTATTTTTGAGAAACATCTAATGAAAATGTCAGCAAATGCCAGCATGAAAGTTGAAAATTGTTCTTAAGTCCTCATATACTTAGCAAAAGTGATTAAATCAGTGCAACATTTTTAGGTAATTGTCCTTCCTTTCACTGAGAGAAAAGAACCGCTGTTCTCCGGCATGCCTGTTAGGTAGTGCCAGAGATTTAACCATCTTTTGCTTCGAGGTGGAAGGTTTCTTTGGCAGCTATGCCTTGACTATAGAAACAGTGGTCTCTTGTTTGTCACTTTTTCATATTTGTATTTTGACATATCTTTCACATTTAGGCAGTTGATCCCTGAAATTCCCACTGTTGCTGTCGAGAGCAACCAGACATTCTCTCAGCTGAACAGCAGCATTAATGTTAGGAAGTAAATGTAAACTCGCCTTCGAAAATTACTAGTTCCAGGGGACCTTTATTCCTCACGCCTTACGACTGTGGAACAGCCTCTTTACTGAGTTGTTCACCAAACGGAACTTCAAAAGTTCAAGTGAATGTAATGCACCCTACCCATATGCAATACATCTTTTATTTAATACTTTGTTTACATTTTTTTCTTTATTTATTGTTAGTAATTTCATCTGTTTTCTAATAACTGATCTCCTCTTTCTGTATTTCCTACTACCTTCTGTTATTTCACTCCTAATGAACACCATTTTCTTAGTATGCTTGAATTTCTCAAATTAGTTACTCCCTGTGGGTCTTGTTTCATATGGATAGGGTTCATCTTCTGAATAATAATAATAATAATAATAATAATAATAATAATAATAATAATAATAATAAATAATAATCCTCAGATACTCATAAAATTTGTCTATATTCATTAATCTCATGGTAACGGTTAAGATTGTTATTATGATTCTCATATATCATAAATCATCAATACCATGATTATCAGATTTACATTACATCCGACTCATTTTATATTTTATGATATCCAGTCTTCAAAGGACAGAAAAAGGAACATTAAACGCAAAATAGTAATTTTAGAGACTCTCTCTCTCTCTCTCTCTCTCTCTCTCTTCTCTCCTCTCTCTCTCTCTCTCTCTCTCTCAATCTCTCTCTCTCTTTCAGAAAACTAAAGCCATAATTTGATGAAGAAAATTATAATACGGATGAATTTCAACATTTATTTTTACAAAAATCTTTTTGCTGTAGATAAAAAAGGACAAAATCAGAAAATGTATAAACACATAAGACTCAATATGATTGGAAGAAGCCAAGGCGGAGAGACATAAGTTGAATGAAATCAAACAATGTGAATAACAAATGGTTATGAATCTGAATATTTAATAAGCTGAACATAATAATCTTGACAAAACTTTTACGACAGAATTCTAGTAATTCAGAACAGTGGGATTCTCTGAAACAAGGAGCGACACATAGATCCTACATTGCAGTCTTTACAAATGAAATATGTCTGCTGGCCTTTCTTGGGCCTGGACTATGTATGCGAGCACACAGGTGACATCTTAGTCTAGGTCGCAGTTGTTTTTCTGTTGAGGGAACTGGATCAGGAAAGTGTCTTTCTGTTAGCCGAGCCTTGGCTGCGTTATTACGGTGCGGGTAATTATCTTGTTAGGTGCTGGAGGGTACCAATCAACTGCAGAACGACTGACTTAGAAAACTGTAAATATGACCCTTTCTTGCCAGTAACAAATCCATGCAAGTGATGACAGTTTACTAGTATCATATCAAGCAGACGGAAAAATAGTTTTATGTACCATCTCGTGGTTTTACGGATACACTTCACAGAACTAATAAGCATGTCGTTCTTGTCCACAATCCGAGCATTTTCTTATTATAGTCAACAACGCATGCAGGTTTTTGCCACAAATTCCCCTGGTCGAAACCTTTTTCACAGTCTACCATTATATTTTCATGTACTGAAGATAACATATACACTGTCCTGTTATCCTCCATTTTAAACCTAATATTCCATTGCAGTTTTGAGACGAAATCTCAGATTTGTTCACATCAGGAAATTTAGGCATAAATTTCCTATTTTTCCGGACTGTTCCACATGCTCCTGTTTCGTTGTCGCCCAAATACTTGAGCAGTTTTGGGCTGCAACAGTTATCGAAATACAGGATGTGATGTTTTCCGAGATGCGAGGCCATAAATGTTTTTACCACAGAACCAGATACCCCTAGATCCTCATCTACCAATATCTCTGTATCTTTTCCAGTATAGATTATAAAATCGACAATATAATCCGTTTTGGCATCACAAAGTTCAAATATTTTCACTCCAAATCGACCCTTTTATCTGGAATGTCCTGCCACGAAACTTAGCCTTCCCTTCCATAACATTAAACTTTCATCTATGCATAAATCCTGGAAAGGTTGAAATTTTTCCCGGAATTTTCTACGCACACTGTCGAGCACGGGTTTAATTTTTTTTTAGTTTATTATCTGGGCTTGTTTCCTGTGAATTATCAACGAAATGTAGAACCCGGTAGAATTTGAAGAAATCTGTCCCAAAAATTTGCAGCCTTGCAGTCCCTCCTTTTGTCTCGAATGTCTCAAGCGTAGTCCAGTAATCTACGATGCGATGTTTACTTATATGCGACATGATCATAATCACACAAAGGAACCGTATCATTCCTCCACAGTAACCTGAGCAAATTTTCAGCAAAATTCAGCCAAGACTTTGGCACTGCATCTCCTAGCGTATCAACAAGGAATCTCTGATAACGGTTTGTCTCTTCAGCAATCAGCCCCATAAATTCCTTGTCGAAAAATTCAAAAAAATAGTCTACCCTTTGAATTTTCATTCACATTACATTTCGACCCTGTAATGCCACTGCCAGGGCTGTCAAATCAAAAATCCCTCAGGGATGCCACCTGAAATTGCTGGCAGCCCACTCCCACATCACCTGAGTCACTTCCAAGCTGTCTCCGACCGGTGAGCCTTCTTTTGACACCTTGGCTTTCATTTGTAGGTGGCAGATTTTCGTCATTTTCACTGTCGGTTGATATTTCATCACTGTCTCTTGTACCAGGACCATAATTATCCATTTCATTTCCTTCTAAATCATTCATTTTCATATCCAGAAAATGAGTCGAGAAGGGTCTATAAAATACCCGTTATCCTCGTCGGTGCTCTTCTCTCGATCTGCCGGCGGTCAACTCGAGGATGTCGTACCCTTGACCCGTCCTCCTGTGACATCTTGATGAAGACTAATGAATTTTAGGGAAACACGTGAATTTATATGCCATTCACCCTTGGCAACTGAACTGTTACCATATCAAGAAAAAGAGGCCATTATGGTTCAATCATCAGTCCTTCACATAAAGTTACCGGCTGCTCGCATCAGCAGGCAAGGTGTTCTCGTGCCCAGTTTATTAAATGCGTCCTCCGTTACAACCGAAATCAACTGTCCCATTAAGAAGACTCGAGGCGAAATTACCACGGGCGTGGGACATTCCAGGTAATTTACAAAGAGCTCTAGAGCTCCCATGGCACCTGTGCCGCCATTTCATCTTTCGAAGGTCTTGGCACCCCTAATCCAGAAGGGGATGTCAGACCCTCCTCTATCTTCTTCCGTTCCTCAGGAACTCTATCTCTTATCATCTTCTATTAATCTTCCTTTAAATTATCCCCACAAGAGGCAATTAAATACGGGATACCATTCCCCACACAATGTATAAATCATTAAGAATAACAGAGTGAGAAGTGGCACGCCCTTGCGCCCATACCTTGGCACCGGGCGTGCGTGTCAGCCCCTCCTGAAGGAGTCGCGCCCTTCGGGTGCACTTTCCTCACCCTGGGACTGAAGTGATAGTCCGGGCCGTAATTTATAGGCAAAGGACGATAAATTCCCGCCTAACACAATAAAACCCTCACTCTTTTTCCTTAGTTCTTCTGCCAATATCATTTACTTTCTTTTAGTCATTTATTTATCTTTAATTTTAATGAATCGCGAGTCATAAACTCTTGCCCTTGTGATTTAAATGCCCTTTGTAAGCTCTGAGGGACGTGTCCCGCCTTTCATATGCGGTCAAGTTTCATTCGTAACGTCTTGGTAATTTTCCTTTTGTTATTATTATCCCTTTTCCCCCTTCCATTCCTTCCAAGAGTGCTGTTTGTCCTACCCCACATCTTTTGTCTGCTCGCCCCCGTCATAACATTGAGTAGGCAGTGGACGCATAAAATTAGCGTAGTTTAAGGTTAGCGAATTAAAACCTCGCGAATACTCTCGCCCGCATACGGCTGTCAAAATCCGTGTGTGGGCATCCTAAGCTCGCGTTGAACGTTAAAACGTTAAAAAAGATAAATTATCAATGCGAATATGTATAGTCATTACAGTATCGCGTAAAAGGGGATGTCATTTACAAAAATAAACGCTGTTTTTCATTTACACAGCCTCTTCAAGGCAGATTGTACTAACCGCATGCATTTTATCTAAAATTAAGTAACTGTGTATTTTAATTCTTGAACAATAACCTTTCTTTTTCATTTGTTGGCCATAGCCTCATATACGTGGTCCTATAATCTTAATTAATTCACAATTGTTCGAGTCACTTTATAAAGTTACCAAACCAAATCTAAAGTAATTATTCTTTTGCAAGTGTTTAAATCACTTTGCGTTTTGTTAACGAAAATTGTCCCAATGTGTTATTAAAAGTAATGTCACAGCTTCATAAAACCCTTAGGAGTAAAGTTCATTGCAAGGCAGAATGTAGAGTAACGTAAAGCATTTGCCGCTCATTCTTGAATATCGATGTACACACCCGAAGGAGGTATGTACATCATCTTGTATGGGGAGGTATTATGATTAGCAAGAATTCGCTAGCAAATTGCCTCCCCTCCCCCTCCTTTGTTGTTGTTGGTTGTTCTGTCGTGTTTCATTTACTGCCAGCCGGCCGATCGATAGACCATCTGTCTATCGACTTAAAAACAAGGGTTTAAAAGATTAAAGGCGCTCCCATTTTTGATAAAGATCTTTCCTTCGAGGCAAAAGTAATCTGGCTTGGGTGTTTCTCCTACAGGCCAAAACCTCCCCTGCGGGCAGCAGGTGCAATGAGTCAAAGCATCTGTGTTGGACGCACCCCCTGCCCCATAGGAGGGGATAAAAAGCAAAAGCCCACGAGGTCTCGACACACACGCGGGCTGGAAGATATGGAGTGAACTTGTGAAGACGTCCTCAACACCTGGCCCCACCGATGCCCTTGCATCCTAACCACGTGGCCCTTTCCAAAGTATACTTTCCTCGTGCCCCTCGACCGTATTCCTCGAGCCCACACGCCATTGCTTGGAGTTTCGAGGAGTCCCCATCGCCTTGCCCCTTTACGGAAGCCCTTGCATCTCACCACGTGGAAGAAACTCGCCCTCGAAATCGCAAGTCATCCACGGACTGCCTTCTACGCGCCCTCGGAAAATCTGCTAAGGTAAAGTGCCCTGGAAGAGCCCCATTTCAGTCACGCTTTTGTCTCGTAATATTTTCTTAAAGAGAAAGCCAGAAATCTCCCTTGTCTAATGTCCGTGCACCTCTTGCATCGGCAGTATTAATTCTTTATTACTCCTTTGGCACCCTCAGTGCAGCCTCGAATTCATTATTCTTTTGTCTATTTTCATTACTGGCGTATAATGTGCATATCTCTCATTTCAGAGGATCCTGTTTCGTGGAAGCTTCTCGGACTGTGTCTGGAATCCCCAGTTTCATTCAATCCAGTTTCATTCCTTCAGGAGTAATCTACTTGAGTTCCTCTTTCCCGTACTAATATCATTTATGTAAATACACTACTTTAAATTTGCCCACGTGTTTTACGTAATATTTCCCTCAGTAACAAGAGCCCTATGCTCATATGAAAATTCTCCTTTGTTTTCCTCTTTTTACGTTTTCCCGTACCCACAAGTCAGAATCACAAGGCTAAATTACCTTAAATTGTTGCTACCTGTCTCACAGAGCATATTTCAAACTAAAACCACGGAAAAACGTAAATATATATATATATATATATATATATATATATATATATATATATATATATATATATATATACACACAGAAGAATAATTGCAAAATAAGTTATTTTAGGTTTTTAAGAAACATCGATAAACACAAAAGTAACAACTCCTTATGTTCCACTCTTTCAGTGGCAAGAGTGCAAGAAATCGTCGATTGCTAAAGGTATCCACCTCATTCTGTATGGAAAGGCTTGCATCATTTCAAAGAAAAATATCCCTGGCATACAAACTTGAATGGACTCAGACTCGCTGCGTTTTACTCAGGAATCGCCTCCACTGAGCGCAATTGGAGAAGTGTTCGGGACAGTTGAGTTTTACGGGAAAAGTTCGGCATTTTGACCTCTCGCGGGAGGCTCATGGAATATCAAGTATGATTGGATATTGCGATTTTATCTGAACATTTCATGAATAATTTGTCTTCTTTGTTCACTTGCAAAAATTCAAGCGAGTGTGGGTGCGTTTGCTCGCCTGTAAATTTTGCAGATGTTAATACATTTAGTGCAATAATATTATAAAAACCGAATACATGAGAAAAATCCAATATATATATATATATATATATATATATATATATATATATATATATATATATATATATATATATATATATATATATATATATATATATATATATATATATATATATATATATATATATTCTTTCAATCTGAAGAAATAATTGCTAATCTATGGTTTGTACTTGTGACAGTCAAGTTCCAATAATATTTGAAGCTTTTACCGTACTTTATTGATCTAGACGCTTTTGGACCTAGTGGCTGCTTACGAAAAGCAAGGGTAAACTTACTTATACAAACTTTTTTGTGGCAGGAGGCATGAGTTGAGCAATTGGCGAGCACTTACAAACCAGATAGTGGCAACAGTTTTCCGCTGGGAAGGGTATGGTGTTGACTAGTTAGGTATGGGGTTGGAGAATACAATTATCAACAGCGATGTACAAATAACTATTCGCATTTCATTTCATATTGCCGTAACGAGTATGAGGCTAGGCGTACCCGGTACCATTTATCCATTAAGCAAATTAGAAAATAAGGTTATGTTTCCCAAAATTAAAAAATAAGGTTATGCTTCCCAAAATGATAATACAGAACATTCCGTGAATTCCCAGTAAGCTGTTGTCATTAAATTTTCCATGAACACGTTCATCAAAAATAGTTTTATCATCTAAACGTATGGCGAATAAATTACCTCACAGATTTGTTCTTGTCTTTACCATTTTCTAACAGAATAATAACGAAGTATTCTTTGATATGTAAAGCTAAAACAGTTACTTTTTCGTATTTTTAGATGCCACTCCCTGGATATCAGTCTCCTTCTTTTTGCCTATATTCGATATGACTCCCTTGTCAGACGAAGAAAGAATCGAAGTACATGTCGATTTTTTCCATTTAAAAGCACTGATGAATAATCAAATTTTCAGCTTCAGAACTAATTCTCAAATTTAATTCTCGCAGTTGGGCGAAATTCAGTTTTTGTTTGTATACTCTCTCTCTCTGCATCTTGCCTCAATCGAGGGAAGTGTTTATACAAACAAATTTCTGGAAAGACTAGAAGTCACAAAAGTATAAACAGACAAAGACTAAAAAAAATAAAAGAGATAGAGAGAGGAAAAAGTAATTTGGTTCATTTTTGTTGGATGTAATGTCAAATAGCCACAATGCCGTCTTAAGTTCTAGACGATCACGTACTTTTTTTTCCGGAAACGCAAGTTTGCTTTCCCGTGGGAAACAAATTAAATAACTTTCTCTCATCCTCTCCTTTCTCTCATTTTTTACCTTTTCTGTCTTTTCCTCTTTAAGAAAACAATAATTTCTAGTCTCTCCCAAAATTTATGTGCATGAAAATTTCCCTCAATTAAGGTATCTGCAGACTTCTTTTCAGCAGACCAATCAATTCTCTTCTTCATAACATCTTTGTGTTCCTTTCACTTTTCCAGAAGAAAACAATAATAATCGGTATGTATTTCATCTTTCTTTATTGTCATAAGGATCTCTTCATAAGGGGAGAAGCTCAGTGAGGAAGACTGCTGATAATTTACGATGTGTCGAGAAAGTTTATAAAGGCTGTTATAATTTGACTGAAGGCCTTACAGTTGACAAGAGACTTTTAATAGAAATTTTGTAAAGTACGTTTCCCTTCTACACCGCTTGAAATGTTCCTCTGAAGAGTCATTCAATTACAAGAATCCCCATTCTTTCTTAAATATTGTTTTCGGTTTCGTTGTTTACATCGTTGCCTTCAAGATGGATAATATTCATTTTTTACAACTGTTTATATTCACACGTGTTTATCTGTATGTCTGTCTGCCTGGTGACGTGATTTCTTAAGTAATAATGTTGCAGAATAATATTTTCTTTTCCGCCTTTTTGTTTCTTAGCTGATTCAGCGAGAAAAAAAAAACCTGTTTGCATCCAAAGTCCCCGCAGTAAATACCACATTCTCTTTGTTATGGCGAATCGAAAGCAATATTTATTGCTGCGCCACGAACACATAAAAATGTTCCGCGCTTGGCATTATCTTTACGCTAAGGAAATATATACTGGCAATCCCTTAGCAGTTCGTAGTGCAGTAATCTCTTATCTTGGTTCTGGAAAGGGTAAAATTGACGAGATAAACTGGCAATTAAGAAAATCTTTCAGACATGCGGTAATAGTGTTCAAGTCTACGTCAAATAATTGGTGAGTTTTTCACCCATTTTCAACACTAGGCTGGAATCATAATCCTAATGGAAAGCTTATTCCTTGTGGGGAAAATGTAGACGGCAGGTTTATTACGAGCCGCTTTTTCTTATTTTCCACCTTAGGTCATACTTGTGCCTCAATATATAACAGATCAGGAGGATTCAGGGAAAATTCGGGAGGGAGAACGACCATATTTTTCCTGGTGTGTCTTCGCTTATCCTGCTCCTAAGTATTTTGTTGCTTTCCTGTTCTTGGTGTGCAAAAGAATGATTCATTTACTTTCCTTGCAGAGTTTATTTCTTCGTATTCTTATCCACATATCTCTAGTATTAAGCTTCTCTTTCTTTCAGTTGTGTTCTGTTTGCCTTATTTTTCATCACTATTTTCTCATGTTTTCTTTTCGTGAAAGACTCCGTAATTTTGTATTTGATGTTACTATACATTTCAATTTTCCTGTAATGCGCTCCATGCTAATGCACTCTATTTTCTATTTCTATTTCGTTAATCATGGCTATTATTCTATTGTCCCTTCTGATTTTGTGCCTCTTCTTCAGTTCTCTGTTATGCTTTTTCACTCCATCAAATTAAATAGTGTTTTTCAAATACGCCGTGATATCCATGAACCTACAAGTTCTTGTAGCAGACGGTGAGACAGAAGGAGTTGAGGAAGGGAAAATGGGAACAAGCGTGTAAAGAGGAAGAAGAAGAAGGAAGGTTGAAGTCAGAATATAGCTTGGGAATATACTTTTAATAGGTAGTCTAGTTTCCCCTTTCATTGTTGTTGGCAGGATCATTTGCATGCGGCCTGGGAAGGTCAGTCAACACCCAAATGCACATATTTTCTATGCAATCTAATTTAAGTCTGCCATGGCTATCAGTAATGACCAAGTGAAACCCTCTGTGAGGAACTTCTGCCATTGCCTTTAGCTTTTCACTTCTGTCTAGACTTCGACTTTCTTTATTCCTGGTTTTTCATTAAACCTGCCTGTTTTTACTTTGATTTTAGATTGTTACATTCCCATAGTATTTATCCAAATTTTTCTTTCCACTTCAGAATTTTTAAATAGTTCACGAGCTTCATTGCCAATAAGGATATTTCCTCAGATCAGTTTTTCTTCATCTGATCTGACAGCATCTCATTGGTAGTTTTAATATTTTTTTTATGTCTATAAAAACGAGGCTTATTGTAAGCCCGAAATGGAAGGAAATGTATGGGCAACAAATATGTAACAAGCTGGCTCAGTAGTTTGCGTTTGTTCACAGTTCTTATGGTACGGGCTATCAACGAAAACCAAGGACGATTTTCAAAGATATGTCATCAGAATTCGATCAAAAGCCTCTGCGTATCGCTCTTAATAGGCAAGCATAAAACGTTGTGAAAGGGCAAATAATTGCGATTTTTTTTTCAAAGACTTACGTCAATAATGTTCAGTGATGAACAAGAGTCAAAATTAATAAGCTCAAGAGCAACTGGAAAAGAGAATACTATACACTCATATTCCCTGATAACTGGGTTATGCTACATAGAACTAAACAAATTAAATGAATTCAAACAAATAAGCGCGGTAGTAGATAATTGCGCTACCAAAAACAATTACCAAAAACCATTACTAAATTGACTATTAAAAGTAGTAGCATTTTATAAAATCTAGTGATTCAAAAGTCCGAAAATCTAATGTCAAAAATGGGAGAAAATTTTTAAAAGTTATGAGGAAAAAAACTTCATAGCGAAATCACACATAAAGAAGGTCAGAGATGCAACCACGCAGTATTTTAGGAAATAGGCAAATAAGAAAAAATTTACGATAAGAGAAAACAGGGATGAATGAGGTTCCATAGAATCGCATCTGAAAGCCTTCTCAAAACGAATTCTTTGACTCCTACCCCTTTACTGGAAAAAGTGACCAATGGTCATATTCTTTGGCAGATAGAGGGCGACGGACCTTTAGATTTATGCTGTAACCTCGATATCGATACCCATCACGTAATGAATGTTAGGGTGCTTACTATCGGACACGTTTCTGTCATTAATCTGTAACATTCTCCCGGAAAATTAAAGCATTCATCCTGATTTATGCTCTCTATGGGTCTGTAAGACCTTGTTCTCTAGCCTATGCATCCCCCACGGCGAGAGAATGAGAAAAAAGTTCCCAAGATGCGGAAAAAGCTGACATATAAGCTCAAAGCTGGAAGACGCGTGGACCGCGTAGATTAAATGTAAACAAATCTGTTATGCTTCGAAACTGTTATGTACGGCTGAAATAACCTCTTCTAGAAAATTTAGAGTGAAATTATCTAGCAGGAAGCAAAAGCTCGGCATGAGCTTCACGAAGCCCATCTCATGCAAGTTGTGGGCTTAAATATGCTCGATCTATACATGAATATGTGCAAGTACATAGCCATAAAACTTTTATCCGTAACAAATTTTTTGTAAGATCATTTTACCAGTTGTCATCTGAACTAAAACGACGAATGTTAATCATAATTCTACACGGTATTTTCAGAATTTCGAATCATAATCCATCCAAATGAATGGCAGAATTCTATACTGAAATCCACAAGACTGGGCCAATGAATTATGGCATGGTATGATGGTGTTTACCTAGTCCTAGATTAACGTTTCACAAAGGCAGTTTTTTTTTAATCTGTAATACATAGACCACTAGCGCCTAAGACCAATTACTATTAGTAGATTAAGTTGGCCTTATGCCAGCAAAGATTCTTAATCTTATGAATAGCCGTAAGACCAGCTGCTGAGGTGTTTATGTGATTAAACCTGCCGGGTCAATATTGAGTTTGAATGTAAAGATCCGCACCATCGCAACGTCTTTCAACAAACAAACCTCTTATTAAGGAGCTCTGAGGTTGAGGCGCGTGTTATGGAAGCACATATTTTCTAGTTTACTCTCATACTCATTTGCAGCTTCATCGATGTCTCTCGTTATTGGATATTTGATTAATTTTTTATACCAGGACAATTGCTTTAAATTTCAGTATAATTTCACCAACTGCGTTTTATACGAGGACAATATAATTTAAAAGAAGAAATTTTCATGGCCTGACATATTTTCCATAAAATCTGATTTAGATCTGTATGGGTTATTAATGGCTTTTTTTAGATCTACTATGGCTATAATTATATGTGTGCTAGTAAATTAAAATATGAGTATGGCACTAAAAATAAATTATAATCAGGAACCGACAGACTTTTTCATACATCAAAATAATAGGTTGAATGGATGTTAACACCTCCGCAAAGTATTGTGAACACTTACAGTTTTCATCACATTGATTACTGGTTTTTTAAAAATAAATTATGGAACTTTTTATACATACAAATGATACGGATGGAGCAAATGATTTTAGAACTCATCACTTGATTACTGGGAACTCAAATTTCTTTTTATAATTCTTTTTTTGTAATTCGCAATATAAATTTGAAAATCAAGGACAGCAAGTTCCATATTACAGAAGTAACACTGTAACTATGGGTGGTAGGATAATAACTAAATTCAGAGCATTCATGAAGTTGTTCATGTTTCCGACAAAATGACTAATTTCCATTGGACATACGTCTAAAACCTAAAAAAAATTAATTAGCTACAAAAAGGTTATTCTATAGACTTTTCAACCATTTATACCCAACTGAGGAATGCATAAAGGGAGGCGACCAAAGTAATGAGACTCGTCCTTGGTACTGAACTTCAATCGAAATGAAAAATATTTAAATAAATAAACTAGTCGATCTTTCTGTCTGTCTGTTTATCAAGTATGATATAAGTTTTCTGATATAAGATGGAGTGTTTTAGTGAATTCATATTTAATCTGTATCTCTGTCTATCTATCTATCTATCTGTCTAACTATACATCTGTCTAACCTTACCAGAATATCTTGACAAATTCTTTAAGTGAATGAATCACTCATTGGAGTAGGCATGTTAACTGTTGAAGAACCGATTAAATAGGTGCCCTGACTGGAACATACATTCATCACAGGAGTTATGTAAATGGAAGAGAGGCTCATTAAAATAGCTCCCTAAATGGAAAAACAACCCATTAAAGATGTTATTCAGTGAATGGAAAGCATATTCATAAAATGAAAGCTTTAATTTGTCTCTCAAAATACTGTCTATGGGTAAGAGCTTCTTTCATTATTTTAGGCTGAGAATATCCCATTTTTTCTGTGAATCTCAAATACGTTTTCAAGAAATAGATTTGTTTTCACTTTGCGGGGTCTCCAGATCATTCATAAGAAGAAATTTTTAGAGTTTGTATGTTTCTCTTCCTCTTTTTCTTCAGTGTTTATTTTCTCGTATTTCCTTCACATGGAAGTCAAAGGTCATGTTTTAATTTCTTTCGTAAATCGTTCCTTTCATTATTTAGAAAGTTTCTTGTCAAGAGAAAATTGGCTACACATTTCAGATGATAAACTGAGTCAGTATTTCTGGAAGTAAGAATTTTCAGTGTTTTCCAAAGCGATTCCTGTAATAAAGGTCTATATCATTATGTCTTCTGCCTAAATAAAGACACAGAAACCAGCGCAGTCTTATCAATATGATTTTCTGAATAACTATGACGCGGACAGAAAATTCAGTGGAAACGTTCTTAGCTCAAACGAAAATGTCAAATATATCTTAAGTATATAATATTTCATCATATTGCGGAAATCACATACTGTTGTTCCTATGCCCTCTGGCTCTTCTCTCTCCTCTCTCTCTCTCTCTCTCTCTCTCTCTCTCTCACACAATTGACCAACCTATGGAATCTCTCATGTTCATGATTTGGTGTTTATAACCTATGAAAAAATCTGCTGAAGAACTATATCTCACTCCCAGTTTGGTTTCAATTAATATATATCAATATTACGAAACCTGGATATATATAGATCGGCGGGGATATATATATAACTCCTCCAACTGTCTCGTGTATGACCTAATGAAGACATATGGAAAAATTCTAAACCTGGTGATGAAAAAAAACAAATTCTCTAAAAATGTATATTACGTGAACATAATGAATTACAGCTGGAAAATGATCTTAGTTGTGTTTGAGTAACCAATTTTTTCTGTTAATTTCAAAAGAAATTTTTAACGGTGTGACAGCTCAGGAGCATGTTCGTTAGTATCAGCTATTGGTCTGTAATTAAATTCAAATTGGTCTTTAACGTAAATAATTGATTTTAGCAAACCCAACTTTCGGTTGGTCGTTGACTTTCTTTTATTATCAAAAGACTGAGTAATTATGGTGCATGTTATATCTATAATCACGTTTGCAATCATTCTCATTTATAAATAAAAAAAAATATGTCTGTTTAGGGTTTCACTTCGTCTTTTTTTTTTTGTAATCGTTGATTATTATTATTGGTAGTAGTTACAGTATTAGTCGCTAAAGCAGTGTTAATAGTAAGATTCCTCTTCGGGCAATACCTTTACATCTAGGTATTAGTGAACATGCTAAAATTAAAATATCCATACCTCACAAAAACAAACACACAATAATGCACAAACATCCACACACACTAATATATATATACATTAGATATTAAATTTTG
>NC_089748.1:62020429-62040906 GCF_040412425.1 Macrobrachium rosenbergii
ACAGGACCCTCAGAGGAATAAACCTTGGACTCCAAAATGTGTATTTCACCATATCCGTAGAATTCTGGTTTTTATGATGCATATAAAAACAATACGCATGATGTCAGAGAATGTGGCAACCTTCCGTGAATATTACAGAATTATTTAATATTTGCCGTGATAAGAGTAGACCATGTGGCAGAGGTGGCCGGTAATATATTCACAGGAAAAAAGTCACAGGAAAAAAGTCTCAATTTTGGCTAGGAAAAAAAGTCACATTAGTTTATTGTGGCCGGTAATAAAGTCACAGGGGAAAAATTCACAATATTTCTTTGGGGGTCATTATCTTTTTGATACTTACAGTCTTTTGTTTATGTTTATACGGAAATCCCCAACGGCCATGTACTAAACACGCCGCAAAGGTCGATGCATACCCGGTTAAAACCCTGGGGGGGTCACTATCAAGGAAATATTATTGTGATTTTTTTCTGTGACTTTTTCCTGTGATTTTTTTCTAAAATTTTTCCTGTGACTTTCTTACCTGGATTCGTGACAGCGTACCAGAAAAATAAAGCAAGGTTAGAGGTAAAACCCTTAAGGTGAGCAATACTATTATAGTAACATCCGGGTATCGGACCGAACGTTCTCGTTCCTATAGTAAAAGAAAAATGCTTTAAGTTATTTTAACAGTGACAGAATAGCTTGAACAACTATATACATCGTGTATAAGGTAGTATTACTTGCGTTTCCGTATGACCATGTGAAATTCAGCAGCATAACGACACCTGGTATACGTCCTGATTAGTAGTAAAAAACTTCACAATCATTTCTGTCCGCTAAATCGAGTGAAAAAGGTAGAAATACATAGAAGGAACGATAAAATGGTTGACGCGGTGAGGGGATAGGACAGTGTTTCCTTACTTTATCATTCATTCGTTTTAGCAGTATTTTGATGGTTCACATGATGGTTAAGTCTCTCTCTCTCTCTCTCTCTCTCTCTCTCTCTCTCTCTCTCTCTGCATCTCTTTCATTCAAGCACATTAATCACTGCAATAGTGGCTTTAGAAATTCAAGGACATTAATCACTGCACAAATCTTCCACATCATAAATATGCGTATGCGCGTGTGTGAACTGGACCTTAAAGAATGTTGTCCCATCAGCGTTGAGTGATACTGGCACCTGGAACAATAAACTTAAAGCTCCTGAAGTGCTTACTTCCACCAAGAGCAAAACAAGACACAACAAAAAATATTGTTTTCAAGTCGAGGACAACGGAATCTCTTTTTCGTTTTCTGTAAAGAAAACTACTGTGCCGGTTTTGTCTGTCCGTCCGCACTTTATTCTGTCCGCACTTTTTCTGTCCGCCCTCAGATCTTAAACACTCTGAGGCTCTTTTTCTGGCTGCAAATTGGTATTCTGTTGATTATTCAATCCTAATCATCAAACATACCAAATTGCAATCCTCTAGCCTCAGTACTTTTTATTTTATTTAACGTTAAAGTTAGTCATAATCGTGCTTCTAGCAATTATAAAGGATAGGTCACCCCCATGGGCCGCGGCTGATACAGCATTATACCGAGACCACTGAAAGATAGATCTATTTTTGGTGGCCTTGATTATACGCTGCAGGGCTGTACAGAAAACTTGATTGCGCCGAAGAAACTTTGGTACATTATTACTTGTTTTTTTTTCGGACCATTCTATACAAAGTTTTAATAGCGTGGCTCAGGGACTGATAAATCTCAGGAATGTATCCAAAGTGCCCATAATATTTTCAATCCTGTCATTTTAAAGTCACCAAAAATCAATTAAACCATAAGCAATACCTACTTGTGTGTCGATGACAATCTACTTGTCATTTACGTGGCTTTCTCTTTGCCAGTCTGTCATTCTTTATTACGGTTTTTGCAGTTTACCACAGATACCGAACGCCAGTGATGTGGATATGACAATGAAAAATTCAGTGTCTTAGGTTTGAGGTAACACAAATTTTTCAGACACAAAGCCAGACTCTCTCTCTCTCTCTCTCTCTCTCTCTCTCTCTCTCTCTCTCTCTCTCTCTTTGTTTGTTTGTTAGTACCTATTTCTCAATCTATTCATCTTTTCATCCCTTCGTGAGAAGTGTTTTATTTTACGAATTTCTATATCCAGTATCGTCATATGGGTGGCAATTATTTAAATATCTGACCATTTACTATCTGTTCGTGGACTGAAGAAAATATTTAAGCGGCGTTTTTCATGAAAAATGAGCCCAACGACGTAGAAAATGTGCACGCTTAGAGATACTAAAGCTACAATGAAGATTTACAAAGACTGGACAATCACATCCATTAAAATGAGTGAAAGAAAGAAAAATATTATGGGAACCAAACTATGCTTCATGTCCCTAATGGATGCCTTCACTGCCAAACAGTATTCACAGTGATTTTTTTTTTACGCCATTTTCATGTTTTGTTTGCTTTAGAAAAAAGATGCATTTTGGTAATAGCGGTGTCATAATCGCTAAATAAATAACTGGTTAGAACCTGGGAAAAAGGGAGTGATTAAGTTTACTGTCATTTTATCAAAAGTGGCCCATTTGAAATTACATTGTTTTCCGCCATAAAATAAGAATTTATTGCATCCAAGGGAAAAAATATCATGCGCAGTTTATCGAATCAGTTTTTTATAAACAATTTTCTGAATTATTTCTATGATCAAACTATGATTAACATGCATTATACAGAACAACATGCTTTTCTTTAAAAGCTTGGGTGAAAGGTGAAACGAGCTAATAATTTCTTTATGATATATATTTGATTAAAACATAAAAGTTATGGACTTTAGTAAGTAAAAATCAGGGATTACTCTAGACCCATAGCACTGTATAGCGATTACAACTATAGTAAAGTCATATACTAAAATATATTTCGAATAACATAAAAATTCGGATTATTATAATTCTCATACATGTCGAAAAGTCTGTATATCCCTCTCGCTTTACTACTGTCATTTAAAATTTTTTTTGGCAATGCTTCCCATCAATTATTTAATGATACCTCGAGATAACGCAGAAGCATCGAATACAGAAGGAATTTAAGCATTTAGATATTCTAAATACTTGTTAATATTTTTAATGAGGGGATGATTCCACTTTTTACAATATTTATTTTATATTTTGACTTAGGGATGTGCGCTTGAGTTCATTAGCATATGTTTTGAATATGATTCATATCCCAACCCTACCGGATATTACTCCCAACACGTAAATAATGCCAATCAAAGGAGACTTTTCTAGATAAAAAAAAAAAAACTACTGACTAACACTTCAGTTTAGTGGCCACAACTGACATATACAAACACTCACACACACAAACACATTGGAATTCTATTTTCGGATTATATATGTATTTATATATTTTTATATATATATATATATATATATATATATATATATATATATATATATATATATATATATATATATATATATATATATATATATTACACACACATGTAATAATGATATAAAATTCGTGATTATATATATATATATATATCTGTTATATATAATATATTATTCCATTTAAAAAGACAAAATCCACGAAGGAAAGAGAAACAATGGAGTGCTGCAAGGCCTGACTTTATGTGGCAAATAAGTGTCCTTTGGAAAATAAAACCGACAATCTGATGAGTTCTTAATGTTTTGGGGATCCATCCGCACACATGCCTTATGAAGGATTTTTATTACAATTACGCTGCAGATATTTTTTTCTTTATCCTTCCCTTTTCTCCTTCCTCATATTCTCGATTCTGCAGGGATGCGAGGAATCATGGAGGATCTCTAGTGGAATATTTTCATGAAGAGGTACAAAGCATTTCAGGTTGCTAAAGTATGGCAGATGAATCGATACAAGATTCTAGGAATAATCATCATAATAAACCTCTTCTGGTTTAATTGACGCACTTAAAGCACTGGTTAATCTTAAGCAATTGTCTTATTATTCATCGAATCTTTGAGAAAATGGAAACATACCTGGTTAATCGCCACAATCTTTAGCTAGATTCATTTGACTGATTTAACTTTCGCTCTTTTTCTTCATCTTGCCTAATAAAGGTATGAACTAAAATGGACATATCTCACGCCTTTACCCTATATTGCATTTGAATATTTCCAAACAGTTACGATATTTATTAATTAATATATTGAAGTCATGAAGTTACAACATAGCCTCATCTCAGACCCATTTTTATTCCAAAACGTGGCCACTCCCATCCACATAGACTGTAATGCTTGCCTCTCCTTCAACATAAAGAAATTTAAAGAACACAGTAAATCAATATATTGATACCACACCACAACCAAATCCAAACTTCTTCCGTATCAGTTCTATCATAAAATTTTTCCTAGATCATGTAGACCACGTAAAGCTTTCTTTCTTTACTTTCAAGCTTTAGCCATAACTGTGTCATAATAATTTCTTGATCCAAACACCCTCTTCATTCATTGCCCCTGACCTGTCAGTTATTCTGTGACCTGCTTTACCTTCTTGATTAAAAATTACTGGGATTCAAATACGGTGAAATATTTTCCTAATCTAAATTCTGTCTTATTATTTTCCGTCACAGCATTAACTGAGATAAATTAAACATTTTTACATATCTTGAAAGAGCCTACCTCCTCATCTGACGTAGTAACCAATATCTGCTGAAAACGCTATAATTAGAAGCATCATCTAGAGCGCCTTCTGAATGAAGGCCCAAGAGGCATGAGTGAGTTGGTTGGACACCTGATGAGGAGGGACAGTGATGAATGACATGTTGCAGCAGAGATTATGGAGGTAGGAGTGCTGAGGACAGGAAGGAGAAGGACCAAGAGAAGATGAAGAGATTTCATTTCAGAAGTCACGAGAGACTAAGGAAGGAAGGACACAAGTAAGAGACACTTGGAAAAAGCTCAAACTCACGGCCTAGACTAGGATTAAGGAAAAGAGAATTCAGATAACCTTCTGTTTTCCGGGATGTTCTAATTGGGGCGTGCTGACGTGGTTTTTGAGAAAATTAAGATCTCCATCTCATGTTCCTAAGCAATAAAAATATAATGAAATGATTTTAGACCTTGGGTGAGTGTTTTACTTTCTTTTTTATTTCAAATATTTTTTTTTGATGGAGGCTAAAAAATGGTATATCAACCTGCTCTTGAAATTTGGTGAGTAATTAGTTATCTTCGTTTGTTGTAAAAAAAGCCGCTCAAAGGTAAACGAAAATGACGTTTATCGTTAATTTTCTGTACAATGTTCAGAGAAATTCCGCGTCAAAGAAAATATTATTTGACATTCCAAGATAGGTAAGAGTTATTTTACAGATTTAGGATCAATGTATCCTGTCACTGTTGATGTAGTGGCTGAACTACAAATTCAATCGGTGGTAAAGCCAAGAAAGAAAAAGCTAAAAATCAGAGAATAAAAGTGGTTAAGTTAAAGGCTCTTGTTGATTTACATTTACTCAGACGAAACTATTAGTAAAATACAACGGCGTATGTTTCCTTATTTTGTTACTCAGAGAATTTTTCACATTGTTGAATATAACATTTCTCTTCTGACTGGGCACGAACGGTGAATGAAACTTTCCATCATTAACAATATATAACCGAATATTAAACAAATCCAGAAGACGAATAAACCATCCGGCATCTATTTCATGGGCGTTCAGAGTTATGCTTTAATTTTATCTCAAATAAAGGATTCTGTATAAAAAAGCATTAATCTGTTTTGAACATCATCTGGAAAAAACAAATCTAACAAAAAGAAAATTTAGATATCTTAGTCAGTCCCTTGTTTATCAACATCCCTGACAACTTCATTACTTTTGACACAAAATCTAAAATTGCTCTTTTTGTGACGTCAATTTATCCAATTAGCTTTTGCAGACGTAGAGCATAACGAAAACAGTTATGTTTCAGACATGTCACAGTAAATAACATTCCGTAGTTTGTTCAAACTCTATAACGTGGCGATGTCCTTCAGCAAACATTTCGGATTCTCATTTTTCGAGAATCTCGTGATTCTCTCTCTTTTTTTTTTTTTTTAGATTCCTAGTGTTCGTAGTAAAGATTCTAGATTCCTAGTTTTCGTGAGACAGATTAAAAATCTATCGTGATTCCATATTCTGTAATATATTATATAAATTCGTGATTCTTTATGATCTCTGTTCGCTTAATGCCTATTCCATTTGTAAAACAATATAATCTAATTTTGTTTTTTTGTTATATGTTTTTCTATTTATGTCACGTGTACGTTTAATTTTTTCATTTATACATTTCACAAATGTAATACTAAATAGAAATTCTCTATACCATGCCAACGATCTTCACAACAGGGAATTATGAATATCATTTAAAATATAATTCATTACACCTTATTACTTACAAAACAATTCATTTAAGTTTTCCTTGGGTTATGTTAGTTCCAACGTATAGTGAACTGGATTCGTTAATTGATCGTAATTTTTATGAGGGTTTTAGATATATTTCCCAACATAATGAAATGTAACGAGATCTGGATAACTCATTAAGAAATCTCTAAGACGTGATAATGTTTAAAATATAGTTTTATTGTTGATAAAGAACTAATTCAGTGAAAAAATTCGAAGCGTCTAAGGAATAAAGAATCACAGAACACAAAGTAATACCAGTCGAGTTCCCGATCCTTCCTAACATCATGGTTTGATTTCCCATCATTCTCAAATCTAATTAGTTTCAGAGGAATCTGAAAAATCCGCTCACGGCTTTCATAATGCAATGGGCGATAGAAATAATTTCTTCAATAGGCAAGGATTGTTTTAAAGGCAATGTGCACTATTATGATTCCCGAAATCGTCACTTCCCAAATACCGATACCATCATTTCACTAAAGCTGCACCCCAATGAGACGGTTGGTTCCTGATTAAATGTTATTGCTGTATCATTTTGGGAATACTATCAACTCGAGAGATGAGGAAGGCTATAATGATTTTTACCCTACAACCAAAAGCGTTATCCCGACTTTAAACTCATCAGCACTGCTTTTGTAACACGATGCCATTGCATTTTGTTTCCGGGAGTTGGAACGCATTCCGAAAGCCCGATGTCGGGAATTAAACCGCCCTTCATGGGTACAACTCAGATTCATCTCATGATGACCACTGACATTTTGATTAGGTTTCAGAGGAGAACCATGTGAGGTTAGATTAAAAGAAAATTTTATACTGTGACAATGGATATAAAATATAATTTGTCAAAACTGAGAAAGATTCCTATCATGAGACTGAAGGCACATTTATTCTAAAAGCTAGTTGAAGTGACCAAGGTTAAGCCTTCAATGACGCGCAATCGTTTTGGAATGAGCTGTTGTTGATTTCTGACCTATACAGTTTTCAGATTTTGAAAACTACAATCCTTTATTTTTAGACTCTATGGCAGAGATCTCGAACGCGTGATTTCTATCATTAACAGAATTCACTCTTACAAAATAGTTTAAAGAAAATCTGAAACAAACTGAGTGGTGAATTATATTTGGATCTATTTTGCAGAGCAAACAATTGATTCTGGAACCAGCGTTTCTCAATACACAAACACACACACAAACACACACACACACACACATATACATACTATATATATATATATATATATTATATATATATATATATATATATATATATATATTCATATATATATATATTATATATATCCTTTCTCAATTGTTTGCGTAAGCAAACCTCTGATTGGCTGGCACACACAGGTGACAACTCATCTCACTGTCTCATTTTTTACGTATACTAGCTCAGAAAACTAGCAATATGTTTTATATATTCTTCATTTATCTCACGTTTTGAACAAGATAGGAAACGTTTTGGCATACCATATGATTTGTATTAATATATATATATAATGTATATGTATATATCTATGTAAATACATACATATAAAATACATTCACAGACAGCAAAGAAGAAATATTTCTTGCTCTCGTCACAATTTGTTATTGACATTTAGAAATTATAAACATAAGACCTCTATGAGCATTGCTGATGTTTTATAGACACATTTCTGAATCCTTTCCCTCTGAAAGGCTTATGGATTTTGTTTCTTCATTTTCTTTCTGTTTTGTTGGTTTATTCCTTATTTATGATTTCCTCAGATTTGTAGAAAGGCGTATTTATGTAAAGAAAATATCAGGTGAAAATAAGTAATTCTTATGTTCCATAATTCTTTTCTCGGTTATGTCAATTTGGCATGAACTTACACATCAGCCGTTGACAGTTGCACAATTAGCGATACACACACATTTGCAGTTTCGACAATATTTATATGTATTATTATATCTATATATTTATCTATATAAAAATGCACATAAATCCCATTATATTCTACTGTCAGAACATATTTCACTCCATATATTATATACGTCCGTATATATCTGGATATATATGATATAAAAAAAAAATATATATATATATTTCAGATGGAATGAACATCTGGATGTTTCTGGAAATAAATTTAGTCTCACCACGGGAACGAACCTTGGTCTTTCGAGTGAGAGTTCAGGCATCAGCAATTAGACTACATGATAAATAAGTTGGAACGTAACCTACATAAGGTTTTCCCGGCAGTTCGACTAGGCCTAACATACCAGCGTTTTTCCTGGTCAATATCAGCGCTCAAATTGCTATTTTTTCATAACCCCTTTTACATTCAATGATGGAAATGAATACATGGAAACATTTCACAGAAATATTTTTACCATAAAATCTGTTGGCGATGTCTAAATTGATATAGCACATCCAGATATATCCATCTGATTAATTTTTTTTCATCAGATATGTCCAGACATACGGATATATAATACTGGACTGAAAATGTTCAACAGTCATATGGGAATTCTGTGCAGTTATTTTCAGAAAATGTAATATATAATATATAGCAAATATATGTATATATTCTCGCATATATAATTGGCATGTTAACGGCTGAGATATATATATATATATATATATATATATATATATATATATATATATATATGTCTATGCAATCATTTAGATTATCATTTTTTATCTCTTCAAAATTAGTTACAACAAATCGGATGCATTTTAATACGACAATGATTTTTTTGTAAGATATTTATCATTTTGGTCTGAAGGCACCAAACGTATTCAGGGTTTTTCAAATATGGAAGAGAATGAAAAATAAAGTAAGTTTTAACTTTTATCTTTTGATCAGAAAAGGCTCATATGCAAAGTCATAAGAAAATCTAAATAACAGTGTTTATTAAAGGAATGAATTTTACTGTCCTTTCATACTTTATTTATCTAAAAATGTAAAGGGTTAATGTGTTTTATGCACCTCTGATGGAAAAGGCCTATTTATGACCTTCAATAGCACTTTATGAGAGAACTTTCGCAACTGGGCTCCTTTGATCATTTATCGTACTAATAGTTTTCAGATTTTGAAGAGTACCATCTTCTTATCCAAGTTTAGGATATGACAGAGAATACATATTTTACTATTACTGAGCTAAATCGCTTATACCACTGCCAATTTACAGTAATACAATCTGTTTTTACAAAGATCAGTTAGACTAAAGGAATATTTTCTTATATCTAACTAGTAATCATTTGAATATTAGTGAACCATCTCACTGCTTTTTTTTATGCTTGGATATTAACATGAACTGCCTCAATGTTAAAATATATGCTTATAAATGGAGAACAGGAAATAATTTGTATCCATCCAATCAACAGTCATAATGGTGCATTTATATTCATCTTACTGAGGGAGTCTATCGATTTGTGTGGGTTTTTCTGGAGAAAAATTCCTGTAATCCTGTAAAGGTTCATAATCCTTGGAACCTCTCGGTATGTTGTTTTCATAATAACGTGTGTAGAAAGACAAAGTTGTAAAGAGTCCCGTCACCATCGGCACAGCTGTTAACGTTCTTTAAAATCCTGAAAGTGCAAAGCAGAGTGTATGCTCCGAAACAATGTTTTCGCATCGCGCTAAAAGGGCTTTGCAATTTTGTTAACGTGCCTGACAAATCGATGGATTGTCCTGGCTATTTGCAGTATAGAATGAGAGCAGGGTTCTGTGCAATATGGAATGGGATAACAGAAATGATTGATTGGGTATAGCAGGATGATTTACGGACGATGGTATACGCGGATGGCAATATTTCTCTTCTTCCTGGCTTGTGCTACGGATGCCGTGTTTGATTATCCTTTCCTTCCTTATGCTGCTTTTATGTAATAGGTGCTTCATCATTTGATTGGCAGAGAAAGTCACTGTAGATTTTTATTATCAAAACATCTACTATCAAAATTTTTATTAAGACAAAAGCCCATTGTTCCCTTTTACAACTTGGTAAAAGAAATCATTTTTACAGCAGTTGTAAAAATGCTCACCTGATATATTTCAAATTTTTAAGGCAAATGATTAATGTATCTCTTATATATTTTCCTAGCATCATTTATCAAAACAAATTGCTTTCTGATCATCAGGAAATAAATGTTGAGATTATCAGTGTTTAGGAAATGAAGTATAACATACAGAAAATTAACCTCTGATGTATAATTCTCTATCTTCTCCTCTTATTAACAGTTATCAAACCGTTTTCCAAAATAATACAATTCTCCATTTTCCAGATTCATTCAGCAAAATACTAGACTTTCCAGTTCAAAAAATAACTCTTCTCCTCTTAAATTAACCTTAGACCATTTATAATCTCAAAGCAGATTAACCTCGCCAAGAGTTTCAATAATTACTATATAACAAAAAAGTCTATCTTGCATGGAAAAAAATCGATCCTTTGGAGTTCAGCCAAATGATCTCACGCTAGAGCTGACCTATTTAAAAATCTTTCACCTAACGGCATCAGTTTCAGATGCAGGAAAGGACAAAATGAATACTCAAGTGAAGTCCGAATTGGGACAAGTTTGGATGTTTGAGTGCAGTGCTTAATTACTCACTTTTTGTGGGCACCCTCCTGGATTCTCTCTGGTAAGATGTTGGAAGAACATTGGGCAAAATGGTGCTTACAGCTCTTCCCCAGTTCAAGACTATAAAGTAAAATAAATCTTGCTGTGCATCACTTCTAATTTTCCTAAAAAACGATACAATTGCTCACTTCTAGAGACTTAGCTGTTTACTCTTCGGGAATGTATGTTTGGGAGTTAATTTTTTATCAATCACATTCAGTAAAGTCATTAAATGCCATTATAGTGCATGTTACACCTTAAATCTTATAGTGCATGTTGCACCTTAAATCTATGTTACGCCTTAAATCTTATAGTGCATGTTAATCCTTAAATCTGGCATTTTAAAAAAAAAATTATTACTCACAATTGCCGCATTTAAACGTCAAGTCAACGAAGAAAAAACTATTCATACACTGAAATCATTAAAAAAACATCTGCTTCCAATTCACTGATGTGAATAGTTATGGCTTCTGGAAACTCAAGAGTATCTTTGTTTTATTGAAATTGGGCACTATGCCTTGTATAATCCGCTGAGGATTGTTGTTGTTGTTACCAATAGTACTGAAAGCACTTTCAAATCAATTCTAAAGTTCCACGGTAACGTAGGACAAATATATGTGAAGTTGTTTTTCAGTTGATATACTGGCTTAGCCATGTGGGTGCATATATTCATTGTAAAGCTGTTTTTGTTAATGCCAACTCGTTTATTCATTGTCATTGTTGTACCAGAAGGTTGTTTTGTGATACTATCTTTGCATGAGACCCCATACGACTGTGTGTCTGGTTACAATTTATCCTGAGTTTTGTTACATAAAATTACATTCATGTTTTGTTGTACAATTCAGCAGTGTGGTTGAATGACTCTTTAACCCTTTGTGAATCCTGCATTTTGGAATGGTATTCATTTTACGTTTTATGAACACTAAATAACTAATGACATACCTGCGTATTATTGATATCCCTTGTGATATTTTGATGCTCTGTTAATATTTCCAGGTTATGCAGTCCACTGTTCCCATTCTATTCAGATATTTTTTTTTTTTACACTCCAGGAAAGAAAGTATACATTTAAAACACTACTATAAAGGGGTGGATAAGTATTTTCGACAAGAAATCACTGAAACTATTTTCCATAATTATTCCAGATCAATTTTGTTTACTTTTTACGGATTATTTACTTGAAATTTCTCTAGACAAGTAAAACACAAAAGCTAAGGGATGAGTCAGAACCTATACAAATATCAATCGAACCATATGCACTTATAATAAACGATTTTATCGAGCATAGACAGTGTATGTTATTAAGAAATTTCAGAGCCGTTATTTACATGTATTTAGATCAGTGATGAGTTTGATAAAACAAAAAAAAAAAAAAACGAAATAACCATAACCTATTCTCACTAGAAAAATTCCTGACATGTGTGGGAAAGTCATACAAATCGAGCTCAGTTTTTGTAAGACAGATAAAAACCTAAGATAAAAAAATTAAAAAAAAATAAAAAGTTTCTTCGGCGCAGTCGAGTTTTCTGTACAGCGTATAATGCTGTACATGAAACTCTCAGCCGCTGTCCGGTGGTGGCCTGTGTTGTTGGCACCTATTACGGTACCGGACGCACGATTATAGCTAACTTTAACCTTAATAAAATAAAAACTACTGAGGCTAGAGGGCTGCAATTTGGTATGTTTGATGATTGGAGGTGGATGATCAACATACCAATTTACACCTCTAACCTCAGTAGTTTTTCAGATCTGAGGGACGCACAGACAGACAAAGCCATCTTAGTAGTTTTCTTCTACAGAAAACTAAAAGTGAAAATCTTAGGCAAACAAATTTGAAGACTAACAATGACAATTAGTTAAAAACCTTTATTGCTGATTTGAACTCTCTTGTAGCATTTGCTATTATCTAAATTTACAACGCACCAATTCATGAAATGCCATTCTGAATCCATATTCAGTGGTAACATGGTTTATTATTCATACTACAACGATATTTTCAGACTCATGCACGACAGCGGATGGATTATTGGGAGAGCTTTAGCCAAAATTTGAAATAAAAATGCTTAAAGAACGAATTAGACCGATAATGTCTTTATAAATGAAAGAGCAACAAAAGAATTTCGATCTCGGCGAATTTATAAAGTAATATTTACTTGGGATTAAGCTTACAGAAATATTTTCCTTAATGGATGCCTGTATATAATAAACATTAAATAATATACAGACCCTGTAGTTGACAAAAAAAAAAAAATAAATAAAGACAACGGAAACAAAAGAGAAATTCATTACTCATCTTCAGTGACTGAAAAGTGATGACAAAGTAATCGCAAGGTAAAAAAAAAAAAAAAAAAAAAAAAAAACGTAGTTTTTTGCTGGTACATAAACTGAAGGGAAAGTAACGCGAAAACCAATCTCAATTCCTTGTCACCCTCGGTCTTTACGATTTCTACAAACCGCAAAGGCCGACTTCTCGACTATGATGAAAGAAGTTTGTCAAGCACTCAGATCACAATCTTCAACTTCTCAGTGTGTGTGTGTGTGTGTGTTTGTTTGTGTATATTTGGAAGGCTCTCTTAATGCAAGTGGACGTTTAAAATGTGTTTCAGTCTGTTAGATTTAGAATTTCCAATTCCGATTGCCCAACACCTTTCAAAGTGGTCAGTACGTAGCAATGTGCTGTGGAAATTTCAGTTTTATTTCACTTTTACTTCATCTAGTCCAGGTAATAAAATGAAATTCCGTTTGCAGGGTGGTCTCTCTTCAGTTTTTTTTTTTTTGTTATATCCATGGACCTGCAGTTGTAAATGAGCCTGTATTCAAATGGGAAGGAATACATTTATCTCTGAAAAGCTATTATTTCTCTTTTGCTCAGTTTTCCGATAAAGGAAACACTTCGGCTGCCTGTAATATATATTGTAAGTCATCTTAAAAATAAATGATTTCTTCCCAATAAGAACAAAACCTTTAGTGGGTGTTAAAGTGACTAAGTCAATGTTGAAAACTTTTTTATGGTTTTCGAAACCTTGTCAACATCATACTGTTAACTGCTGTATAATAATATATTCGTCCTGAAAATTAAACTCCAGAAAATATGGAAGATTATTGCATTTATAATATACCCATCAATGTAAAAAACAACAACTTTAACTCTTAGTTTTTATGTTATCTGTTCAGATTTCTCTTTTGATTTAAATCAGTTAAAAAGGTTTCTTACTGATAAAGGCAGATAGAGATAAAGCCAGATATTTAAAATCACCCAAAGTTACTAAAAATTACAATCTATCGTGTCATGTAGTTGAACTGTATTGTTATATTACAATCACCTGGAATCAATTGCTTACACTATTATTTAAGAGCTTCTTACTAAGACACGACAGGTTTGATCTTATTTTTAAAGACAACAAAAAAGTATAATGATAATTAAATAAAACTAATGAAAAAATAGTTTACTTAGGTAGCTAGAAGAATGAATGGCGTTGCCGTTAACCTGATGTTTCAAAAGAAGAGACTCAGACCATGAAACTTGATAATCTCAGTCACGGCCCGGTGGTTTTCAGGAAAAACAAGTAAAAATTGCTGCGTTGTTGGCACAGCATATAATGCTGCCTGAAACTCTCAGCCACGTGTCCAGGCGCACGATCATGACTAATTTTAACCTTAAATTAAATTGCTAAAACTACTGAGGCTAGAGGGCTGCAATTTGGTATGTTTGATGATTGGAGGGTGGCTGATCAACATACCAGTTTGCAGCCCTCTAGCCTCAGTAGTTTTTAAGATCTAAAGGCGGACAGAAAAAGTAAGGACGGATAGACAAATAGCCATCTCAATAGTTTTCTTTTACAGAAAACTTAAAGACACTGAAGGCCCAGTTTCATGTTTTGTAATCAGCACTTCCACTGACTTCGACGAGCATTTTAAATTCAACCACATGGTTTCATATACTATCTAGTGATGTTCGTGACACTGAATCGAGATGCTGTTACTCACAAGATGAAACAAAGTGAAATTTCAATAATTGGTGATCAAAGATAGATACACTGTTGATTGTATAGAAGCGCAAGGTTTTTCTGAGAGACTGTTCTTTGTTAAAATCTTTTACATGAACAAATATATGGAAAAATCCTGAGGTATTAGATATCTTTGTTAAGTAAATATTTCTCTCTCTCTCTCTCTCTCTCTCTCTCTCTCTCTCTCTCTCTCTCTCTCTCTCTCTCTCTCTCTCTCTCTCTCTCTCATAGTTTTCTAATCTTTTATTTCGTCTCAAGATATGATGATATATTCAAAAAAGTACAATATCAGTCAGCTGGCAAAAGCAGTAAATCTTTCACCTTCAGATTTGGACGACTAATCAGGGTTGGCGTCAGTATCAGTATTTTGATATGAGCTGGGCAACAAATCCGAACTCGGAGTCAAAGTTCCTCAATACTTTCCCTGAATTACTCGCTTCCTGCCTGATTTAAGAACGTCCGTACTCTTGCTTTGACATTTTTACGGCAAAATTAGTTTTCTGGTGGGAGGTGGAATTTGCAATGTTGAGTTTTCATGGGAAATCAGATGTGGTTGCTCTTTTTTTTTTTTTTGTTTTTTTTGTTTGTTTTGCAAAAAACGCCGAACACAGAATTACCCCCTCATTCCTTGCTTTTAGTAGCCAGAGTTTGGAATTCATGATTCTCTGACTGATTAGTATCATGCCATTTAATATCGTAAACTCTAATTGACTCTGAAAAACTCTTTTTACCTAAGTGCCGATCATTTCTTCGAGAGTGTCTCCTCTTCTCCACGATGTGCCTAGGTCCACTACAGTTCAGTGCTTTGTTGAGGGCACTCACGCACCATGCTTGTTTCACTGTCGCGGCAATGATTTTAGAACATGCTGTAACGGGAATATTCATGTGGACGTGGCTATTTTAGTTTTCTGTAAAGAAAACTATTGAGAATTTGAGATGGCTTTGTCTGTCCGTCCACACTTTCCTGTCCGCCCTCAGATCTTAAAAACTACTGAAGCTAGCTGCAAATTGGTATGTTGATCATCCACCTCCAATCATCAAACATACCAGTAGTTTTTATTTTATTTAAGGTTAAAGTTAGCAATGAATGACCGTGCGTCTTGCACTGCTATAGTGCCAACAGCACAGGACACCACTGGGCCGTGGCTGAATTTCATGGGCCGCGGCTGAAAGTTTCATGGACCGTGGCTGAGAGTTTCATATAACATTATACGCTTTATAAACAAACTTGCGCAAAAGAAACTTCGCGGCATTTGTTACTTTTTCAGCTCTTCACCTCGATGATACGTGTATCCTTCTCGCATAGTATTGCTTTGTAGTTTTATAAAACTTCTGGTGGACTTGGAGATTCTTTCACTCCATAGAACAAAACTTATGATAGTCATATGATAGATCTGACTCAAAAAGTCATTCATGGAGCAGAACCTTTAATCTGTCCCCATCGAAATTAAATTCTGATTCGGATTCACCGTCAAAAATCAAAATTTTCAGCCAATTTTCAGGATGAATTTCCTCTTCACCACAGCTCAACGAATATTTTCACGTTGAATCATCACTCCTTGCCTATTTTTTTTTTTATGAACATGCAGTTGCTGGCTTTGACATTCTCACATTTCAGAATTTTCACATTTTTTGGCGAAAATGAATGTGGCTTATCAATAGTAAGGAAAATAACTCTATTAAAGTAGAACTCGGCAGCCCATCCCCAAGGAAAATTGTTTCTCTGAAGGTTACTTTTTATGTTTTATGAGAGATAATTATAATTTTTTATTCCCATGACTTCCATGCACATACTGTACATGAACATTCCTGAGATTATTTCCACTTATCTGTTCAGCGAAACAATGGGTAATTTCAGTGCTTTTGCTAAATGATCTTGCAAAGACTTGAATATGCTTCAATCTCACTGGAATGATGGAATTATGGCCAGGGATATTCATGAGAACATAGGCTAAGATCCATTCCTTGGATTTTCCCTATGCCCAGGGTTATATAACATTTAAAGGGGTGTGTGGAAAGTTTGACATTGCTGACATATTTGCGTTTAGTTTATGGATATACTGATTGACGTGCTTCTAGTTTCTTGCTAAGATGTTGTCACCATCTAGTCTCATATTTCCCTCTGTTATTACAGCTTTGTGCTAATGTGTGCTAATGGATACAAAGTAAGAATAAAATTTATTTGACTCGAATATATTAGAGCGCTATTCAAAATTACGTTTTCGACATGACTAAATTCAATTGTATTGTATCCTTACTTATTTCAATAAGAAGGCAACGCATCGATATATGATATAAATAATATCATATATCGATAATATATATCACATACATACGATCACGCGTATCCCGCCTGTCCGACCTGCCTTTCAGCAGGATTAAATAGTACTCTATTAATCCTGCCGTTTAGGATATCTTTCCGTGACCTAATCAGCAGGACGCATATTTCATTCCATAAAAATGCTCATACTGCCGTTAGTAGAGTGCTGACACCAATACCACACAGACTATTGATTGAAAACTTATAGCAGTTATAGTATACTCCGACACAATGCGTTTTAATATGATTTATTTCTTTCTGAAAGTATTTTAAGATTTTGTTTCCGTTGCTATAAGAACATCTCTTCGAAATCTTGCTGTTTTGATATACATTTTGAATGAGTAATGACCATCCACATGTGACGTTTCTCTCTCTCTCTCTCTCTCTCTCTCTCTCTCTCTCTCTCTCTCTCTCTCTTTTTCTCCCCCATATATATATATATATATATATATACTGTCGATATAATATATATATATATATATATATTCATATATATATATATATATATATATACTAGAGCATGCCTCTCTCTTCTTCCACCACTCCCTTAGTACAACTGTCAACTAACAACTACGTACCTAGTTAAGTCCACAGAGTCATACTAGAGAGACAAATGTTTGCTGGTCGTTGGGATAAATTATAGCCAAAGACACGTTGGAGGTTTTTTATGGATCCAGTCAATAGAGCAGATGATACTTGTAGACAGCCGTTAGAATGTAGCCAGTGTTATTAAAAGATATGTACTCTATGTTAGTGCCGATTAATGACAAACAAGCATATCGAAATGCTTTGGTCAGTGGTGCTGTTTATAACCTTATCACTCATGAAATTTACCATAACTCAGAACCATTTGCCCTCCTAAGCAAAATACAGTGTACTTCTTCATATCGGAATTGAATATTGCTACATGTACTTACATGGAACACTTATCTCTGGAACACTATGTCTTAATTGAAAAATTCACAATTGTTAAATAAAATTACTACAGCACATCTTTCAAAATAAAATAAAAATTATAAAATAATTATTGAAATGATTTGACCATGGTTAAGATGAAAACAGAATTGCATAGGCTTTTCCAATGTTCTACTTTCATTAGCTTTCCTAGCGCGTTATGTGGTTCACTAGTTTCCTTTTTCTCAATTTTTTTACGTTATTAAGCATATATTAAAATTGGATAATTTAAGAAAGATTTTCTTTGGTACAAAGGAGTCTAAATTCCGTTGAAACTGAATGCTTTGTACGGTAACCCTC
Source organism: Macrobrachium rosenbergii (assembly GCF_040412425.1). Lineage (NCBI taxonomy): Eukaryota > Metazoa > Arthropoda > Malacostraca > Decapoda > Palaemonidae > Macrobrachium > Macrobrachium rosenbergii. The sequence continues at coordinate 62,038,983 of NC_089748.1, forward strand.
TGAAAAAAAAATGAATTTAGTCTCTAATAATTACTGAAAGCTGCGTTTGCCTCTGCTACCAGAAAGGAAAAAGGTCAATGAGTATTATTCCCACCATCGACTTTACTCCTCTCTCTATGCATTCTTGTTCTTCTCTCTTTGAGACTTCTCTCTCTCTCTCTCTCTCTCTCCTCAAATTCATCTCTCCTTCCTGAATCTCCTCTCTCTCTCCATTTCCCATTATCTCCATCTGCATCCATTCCTCACCCCTCCTCTGGTCGCCCTTTACCCCTGTCAGGATGATTCCTCTCCCCTTTTGATCCATTCGATATTTAACCTGTTGGCCTGGTAATAGACTGATGTCATTTTCTTTTTATCTTTATTGCTGTGTGATTCTCTCCTCACCTTTCTTTTATTATAACCAGATGTTGCAAAAAAAAAAAAAAAAAAAAAAAAAAAAAAATATATATATTATATATATATATATATATATATATATATATATATATATATATATATATATATATCCATTATATCCATTCGATATTTAATCTGATGTCAGTGGGGACTGGGTGTAATGGACTTCCTTCAAAAGAGTGGATAATCACCTTAGTATACTTTTTTTATTCCACTGAGCTGATTAACAGCTCTCTAGGCTGCCCCGAAGGATTAGACTTATTTACGTGGCTAAGAATTTTCTTAGCAACGACTTTATTAAATCCGAACCATTATAGCGAGAAAGAATTTATATCACCAAAATAAATTCCTCTACCATTAGGGCCGGGGAATTGAACTCCGGCCATCGAGTGACAGTCCGCAGCTCTACCTCTCTTCCAACAAAGGACTACCTAGGTAGTATCTCGGTATCTCAGTAGGGGAGGGAAACGAAAAGAAAAATTAGTTTATTTAAATCAAGACAAACGAGGATGGAAAGTTTGTCGATCATTTTCTCTAAGGAATGAAGAAAATGAGTGAATAAAAAGAGGGCCAAAAGTTGTTTTCTTTAATTGTTTCCATATCTTCATTTTATCAGAAAAAAAAAACTATGTCGTATCAAATATTCCTTTTTTTTTCCATTTCCATTTGGTAACCTATATGTACAAGTCAGCAAACATAACTCATATACATTGTTGACAACTTTTTGGGAGAAATGGCGAATGACCTTTTCATTAGGCCAACGGTAATGGAGCTTTTTCCTTCAGTGAAATAAAGCAACAGAATCTGACAAGGCTCTTGTTGTCCAACATCCTGTATTAGAAAAAATCGCTGGAAATGCAAAAGGTTGAGTCTTTGGAATAATTCAACATTTTCAGCTGTTTTGCAAGAATAATACAGGTGAACAGCAGACATTTAGGTGTAATGGTGTCATTCTTTATTGACAAAGGTGAATCGTGATGCATATAGTTATTTCTAAAGCTAAGACTGATGTGAGACTATTCCTTATAATTTTATAAGTTCATCCTCATAAAAATAAGCGGAAAACAATACAACTATTCTAAAGAGAATAAAAAGTTTCATTATCGGTTATATAATGCTATTTTTGTTTTCTTGTAGAAGATACAAAAATATGTTACCTCTGAGACACGGAACAAATAAGGACAAATGAAGCATATTTTATTCCTTGCAACTGCATCCTCAGAATGTTGCAAAATGAGTTCGACGAGTTCTTATAAATTCCGTAGCAGAACTTAGAAAAATGTAACCTTTCGTCGAACGGATGTCGCAAATGCATTCATGTAGCGGAATTCATCAGCTCCGATTTGCCCTAGATCTCATCTGTGGTCTTCATCCCTGATTATGTCTTTGAGTTAAATTTCAGTTATGAATTTAAAGTCCGAATACATCTCAGCTATAGCTTAATTAAGTCCTCAGGATGCTCATAGTGAGTCGGACAGGAAGGAGCCTGCGTAGTTCTATCACTTCCATCAGATTCGAAGGTTAAGAA
>NC_089748.1:62041406-62103906 GCF_040412425.1 Macrobrachium rosenbergii
AAATTCATAATAACTGGTACTTAACCTTCGAATCTGATGTAAGTGATAGAACTACGCACGCTCCTTCCTGCCCAACTCACTATGAGCATCCTGAGGACTTAATTAAGCGATAGCTGAAGATGTAATTGACTTTAAATTGATAATTGAAATTTAACTCAAAGACATAATCAGGGGATGAAGACCACTCAGATGAGATCTCGGGCAATCGGAGCTGATGAATTCCGCTTCATGAATGCATTTGCACCGTTCGACGACAGCTTACATCTCTGTAAGTTCTGCTGCGGAATTAGTAAGAACTCGTCGAACTCATTTTGCAATATTCTGGGGATGCAATTGCAAGGAATGAAAGGTTTCATTTGTCCTTATTTGTTCCGTGTCTTAGAGGTAACATATTTTTGTATCTTCTACAAGAAAACAAAAATAGATTATCGCATACCTGATAATGAAACTTTGTATTCTCTTTAGAATAATTGTAATTTTTTCCGCTTATTTTCTTGAGGATGAACTTTTAAGAATTTAAGGAATATTCTCATATCAGTCTTAGCTTAAGAAATAACTATATCCATCACGGTTCACCTTTGTCAATAAAGAATGACACCATCCCACCTATACGTCTGCTTTTCGCCTGTATTCTTCTTGCAAAAACAGCTCAAAATGTTGAATTATTCCAAAGACTCAACCTTTTGCATTTCCAGCGATTTTTTTTCTAATACAGGATGTTGGACAACAAGCGCCTTGTCAGATTCTGTTGCTTTATTTCACTGAAGTAAAAAGCTCCATTACCGCTGGCCTAAGGAAAAAGGTCATTCGCCATTTCTCCCAGAAAGTTGTCAATTATGTACGAGTTATGTTTGCTGACTTGTACCTGTAGGTTAGCGAATAAAAAAAAAAAATATTTGATACGACATAGTTTTTTTTTTTTTTATAAAATGAAGATATGGAAACAAACAAAAGAAATAAACTTTTTGGCCTCTTTTATTCACTCATTTCCTTCATTCCCCAGAGAAAATTATTGACAAACTTTCCATCGTCGTTTGTCTTGATTTAAATAGACTAATCTTTCTTCCCTTATCGTTCCCCCCACTGCTGATGAATGTCCCATGGTTGTGTTTAATATAATTTCTTTACAGCAAATGGTTATAATAAACAGAAAATATATATATATATATATATATATATATATATATATATATATATATATAGTTCAAATAGAAAATATGAAAAGTATAATCCCATAGCAATAATGAATAAAAAGTAAAATGACACTCAGTCCATTACCAGGCCGACAGATTAAATATCGAATGGATCAATGGAATGTAACGGCGATGGTCATCCTGACAGGGCTCTAATTAAGGAAGGTGAAAGGGCGACCAGTGGGAAGGAAGGGTGAGGGAGAAGGTGCGCTGACGTAGGATGGAGATAATGCGAAATGGAGATTCGGGGGAGAGGAACGGGTAGGAAGGATGAATGGATGCAGTTGAGGAGAGAGAGAGAGAAAGAGAGAGAAAAAGAGAGAGAGAAAGTCTCAAACAAGAATGCAATGCATAGAGAGGGAGTAAAGTCGGTGGTGGGAATGATACTTTCTTTGACCCTTTTCCTTTCTGGTAACAGAGGCGAACTCAGCTTTCAGTCATTATTAGAGACTAAATTTTTTTTTTTTTTTTGTCAGAGGGTTAGCGTACAAAGCATTTAGTTTCACTGGATTTTACCACACTCCTTTGTACAGAACAATTTTCTCTGTAAGAATTATCTTCTCGTTAATATATGCTTAATACCTTCTCTCCTGTAAAAAGAAAAAAAATTTTGAGAAAAAGGAAACTAGTGACCACGTAACGCTAGGAAAGCTAATGAAAGTAGAGCATTGGAAAAGCCTATGCACTTCGGAGTTTCTCTTAATCCATGGTCGAATCATTTCAATAATTATTGTACATATATTTTATTTTGAATGACGTGCAGTAGTAACTTTATTTAGGAATTGTGAGTTTTTCAATTAAGACATAGTGTTCCAGAGATATAGTATTCCATGTAAGTACATGTAGCAATATTCGATTCAGACATAAAGAAGTAGACTATATTTTGCTTAGGAGGGCAATCGTGGTTCGTGAACTCATGGCAAATTTGACAAGCAATAAGGTTATAATCAATACTACTGACCAAAGCATTTCAATATGCTTGTTTGTCATTAACCTGCCCTAAGACAGAATACATTTCTTTTCGTTACTGGCTACATTCTAATGACTGTCTACAGGTAGCATCTGCTCTATTGACTGGATCCATAAAAAAGCGCCAACGTGTCTTTGGTTACATTTTATTCCAACGGTCAAGAAACATTTGTCTCTTACAGAAAAAAAATATAGAGCACCGTAAACGTAAAATGAGGCCTCTCCCTGGTCTCCTACCGGAGGAGGAAGAACGATACAGTTATGTTCTAGTATGCCTCTGTGGACTTAAGCAGTGAACTAGGTACCTAGTTGTTAGTCGACAGTTGTAGGACGAAGCTGCAATGGAGAGAGAGAGAGAGAGAGAGAGAGAGAGAGAGAGAGAGAGAGAGAGAGAGAGAGACGCCACATGTGCGTGGTCATTACTCCTTCAAAATGTATATCAAAACAACAAGATATCGAAGAGCTGTTCCTATAGCAACGGAAACAAAAATCTTAAAATACTTTCAGAAAGAAATAAGTCATATTAAAACGCATTATGTCGAAGTATACCACAACTGCCATAAGATTTCAATCAATAGTCTGTGTAGTATCGGTGTCGGCACTTTACTAACGGCAGTATGAGCATTTTTGGGGGAATGGAGTATACGTCCTGCTGATTAGGGTCACGGAAAGATATCCTAAAAGGCAGGATTACTAGAGTACTCTATTAATCCTGCTGAAAGGCAGGTTGGACAGGCGGGATTTGTGTGATCGCATATATGTGATATATATCATCGATATATGGTATCATTTATGTCATATATCGTTGCGTTGCCTTCATATTGAAATAAGTAAGGATACAATACAATTGAATTTAGTCATGTCGAAAACGTAATTTTAAAGAGCGCTCTAATATATCCGAGTCAAATAAATTTTATTCTTACTTTGTATCCACTAGCACACATTAAATACAAAGTTGTAATAACAGAGGGAAATATGAGACTAGACGGTGACATCTTAGCACGAAACTAGGAAGCACGTCAATCAGCATATCCATAAACTAAACGTAATTATGTCAGCAATGTCAAACTTTCCACACACCCCTTTAAATATTATATAACCCTGGGCAAAGGGAAAAATCCAAGGCATGCATCTTGTGCTCTCATGAATATCCCTGGCCATAATTCCGTCATTCCAGCGAGATGGGAGGCACATTCAACTTGGCCCTTTAAGCAAAAGCAGAAAATCCATTAAGTGGAAATAATCCTGAATGCCAGCATGGAAGTCAGATAATAAAAAAATTAAATTATCTCTCGCACATATTCAGAGAAACAATTTTCATTGGCTGCCCTAAATAGAGTTGTTGAAAAAAAAAAAAAATATTTCTGAAATGTGATAATGTCAAATAGCGATTTTCATATAAAAAAAAATAAAAAGGCAAGGATATATAATATAAAATATTATATATATATATATAAATTATCCTGAAAATAAAAGCTGAAAATTTAGAAATTTTTCCTTGTGAATGGAATCAGAATCTAAGTTCGATTTAGCAGATTAATTTTCCCGTAAATGACTTGATAAGCAGACTTTCATTTTCTATCAAAAATTTAAAATTTGTGAAATGTGAGAATGTCAAAGCAAGCAACTGCATATTCATAAAAAAAGGGCAAGGAGCGACGATTCAACGTGAAAATATTCGGTGAGCTGTGGTGAAGAGCCGAAATTCATTGGCTGAAAATTTTTTAAATATTGATTTTTGACAGTAAATCCCAATCATAAAAATTTCGATGGGGCCAGAAACTTGAAGGCTTTGCTCCATGAATGACTTTTTGCATGTCAAATCTATCATTGCTAACTTTACTTTCATAAATATAACTTTTGTTTGATGCAGGATATGATCAACATACCAATTTGCAGTGAAGCTTTATGAAACTTTTAAGATCTACAAAGGAATCTCTGGACGGACAGACAAAGCATCAAGGCGGAAAGTTAAAAAAACTAATACCTGCTAGCCCCGTTTACATGAGTGTTCCCGTTACAGCAAGTTCTTAAATGCGTTACCGCGACAGTGAAACAAGCATAGTGCGCGAGTGCTCTCAACAAAGCACTTACACTGTAGTGGACCTAGGCACTTTGTGGAGGAGAGAAGGAGACTCTCGAAATGATCGGCACTTGGGCAAAAAAGTGTTTTCAGAATCAGTTAGAGCTTACGATATTAAGTGGCACGGAACTAATCAGTCAGAGAATCATAAACTCCAAACTGTGGCTAACTAAAAGCAACGAATGACGGGTATTTCTGTGTTCTGCGTTTTTGCCTCGAAAAAATAAATAAATAAAAAAAGAGAGCCACCACATCTGATTTCCCATTAAAATAAAACATTGCAAATTCCACCTCCCACCAGAAAACTACTTTTGCCGTAAAAATGTCAAAGCAGGAGCCCTAATGTTCTTAAATCAGGCAGGAAGCGAGTAATTCAGCGAAAGTATTGAGGAACTTTGGCCTCCGAGTTCGGATTTGTTGCCCAGCTCATATCAATATATTGATACTGACGCCAACCCTGATTAGTGGTTCAAATCTAAAGGTGAAAGATTATAGCTTTTGCCAGCTGACTGATATTGTTCTTTTATGAATATATCATCTCATATCTGAAACTGAAGCAGCATAAGGGATGAGTTCCGGAAGATGAAATAAAAGATTTGAAAACTATGAGAGAGAGAGAGAGAGAGAGAGAGAGAGAGAGAGAGAGAGAGAGAGAGAGAGAGAGAGAGAGAGATTTACTTAACAATAATATCTAATATCTCAGGATTTTTCCCATATTTGTTTCTGTAAAATATTTAAACAAAGGAGAGTCTCTCAGGAAAACCCTCGCGCTTCTGCACAGTCAACAGCGTACCTACAGTATCTTTGATCACTAATTATTGAAATTTCACTTGGTTTCATCTTGTGAGGAACAACATCTCGACTCAGTGTCACGAACATCACTAGATAGTATATGAAACCATGTGGCTGAAGTTAGTATTTTCATCGAAGTCAGTGGAAGTGCTGACTGCAAAACATGAAACTTACTACATCTGGGCCTTCAGTGTCTTTTAGTTTTCTGTAAAAGAAAACTATTGAGATGGCTTTGTATATCCGTCAGCACTTTTTCTCTCCGCCCTCAGATCTTAAAAACTACTGAGGCTAGAGGGCTGCAAACTGGTATGTTGACCTTCCACCCTCCAATCATCAAACTTACCAAATTGCAGCCCTCTAGCCTCAGTAGTTTTTATTTTATTTAAGGTTAAAGTTAGCAATGATCGTGCGTCCGCTAATGCTATAGGTGCCAACAACACAGGTCAGCACCGGGCCGTGGCTGAAGTTTCATGGGCCGTGGCTGACAGTTTCATGGACCGTGGCTGAGAGTTTCAGGCAGCATTATATGCTGTGCTGGAAACTAGATTGCGCCGAAGAAGCTTCGGAGCAATTTTTACTTGTTTTTTCCTGAAAACAATTCCTTCACCTAGTAGTCCAGTGTGATTCATAATTACCTAAAGAGATTATCATGGAGTGGTTGCTGAAAGAAGGCACAATTGAGATATGATAGCGTATACAGTCCAGTATGTACAGGCCTCCCTCTGACCACATCACGTCTGAATCTCTTCTTGGAAACATCTAGGTTAATGGCAACGCCTTCACATCTTGCTTGAGGCCAAGGCCCATTCGCTATTCTTCCTAGCTACCTAAGTAAACTATTTCTTCATTAGTTTTATTTCATTTTAATTATACATTTTTGTTCTCTTTAAAAATAAGATCAAACCTGTCTTGTCTTAGTAAGAAGCTCTTGAATAATAGTGTAAGAAATTTACTCTAGGTGATTGTAATTTAACAATACAGTTCACGTACATGACACGATAGATTGTAATTTAGTAAATGTTTTAATTTTATTTGTGATTTTAAATTTATTCCCGACACTTTGGGTGCATACGTATCTGCCTTTATCGCTAAGGTGAAGATAGTAAGAAAACTTTAGCTGATTTAAATCAAAAGAGAAATCCGAACAGATAACATAAAAACTAAGAGTTAAAATTGTTGTTTTTACATTGATAGGTAAATTATAAATGCAAGAATCTTCCTTGTGTTCTGGAGTTTAATTTTTAGGACGAATATATTATGATGCAGCATTCGACATTATAATAACGACAAGGTTTCGAAAACCACAAGAAAAAGTTTTCAACACTGACTAAGTCACTTTAACACCCACTATAGGTTTTGTTCTTATTGGGAAGAAAGCATATATTTTTTAGATGAATTACACTATATATTACAGATAAGCCGAAGTCATTTTCTTTTATCGGAAAACTGAGAAAAAGAGAAATAATAGCTTTTCAGAGATAAATATATTCCATCCCATTTGAATATAAACTCATTCACAACTGCAGGTGCATGGATATAACAAAAAAAAAAAAAAAAAAAAAAAAACATGAAGAGAGACCAGCCTGCAAACGGAAATTTATTTTATTGTCTGGACTAGATGAAGTAAAAGTGAAATGAAACGGAAATTTCCATAGCACATTGCTACGTATACTGACTACTTTGAAAGGTATTAGGCAATCACATGCATATCCTCGTAAAGTCAATCGGCATTCCGAAATGGACGCAACGGAGGACATTGGAAATTCTAAATCTAACGGACTGAAACACATTTCAAAAGTCCACTTGCATTCAGAAAGCCTTCCAAACATACACGAACACACACACACACACACACACACACACACACACGCACACAGAAGTTGAAGATTGTGATCTGAATACTTGACAAACTTCTTCCATCACAGTCGAGAAGTCGACCTTTACGTTTTGTAGAAATCGTCAAGGCCGAGGGTGACAAGGAATTGAGATTGGCCTTCGCGTTACTTTCCCTTCGTTTGATGTATCACTTCAAAATACGTGTTTTTTTTTTTCTTTTTTTTTTTAACTTGCGATTGCTTTGTCATCGCTTTGAAGTCACTGAAGACCTTGTCCTTTTTTTCTGAACTTCATGGTCTGTATATGATTTAATGTTTATTAAATACAGTGGGCATCTGCATCAAACAAATTCTACAAGCATAATCCAAAGTAAATCTTACTTTTAGATTCGCCAAGAGAGAAATTCTTTTTTAGCTCTTTCATTTATAATCACATTATCCGTATAATTCTTTAAGTAGATTTTTATTTAAAATTTTGGCTAAAACTCTAACTATAATCTAACCGCTATCGTAGTAGGAATAATAACCATTTTACAACTGAATATGGTTTCAGAATGGCATTTCATGAATTGCTGGGTTATAAATTTGAATGATAACAAATGCTATAAGAGAGTTAAAATCAGTAGATATAAAGGTTTTTAGCTAACTGGCAATGTTAGCCTTCAAATTTATTAGCCTAAGATCTAAAACACTTTTTAAGTTTTCTGTAAAAGAAAACTATTGAGATGGCCATTTGTCTGTCCGTCCGCACTTTTTCTGTCCGCCCTCAGATCTTAAAAACTACTAAGGTTAGTGGGCTACAAATTGGTAGGTTGATCATCCACCCTTCAATCATCACATATACCAAATTGCAGCCCTCTAGCCTCAGTAGTTCTTATTTTATTTTATTTTAAAATTAGCTATGATCGTGCGTCCGGCACTGCTAAAGGTTCCAACAACGCAGGCCACCACCGGGCCGTTGCTGAGAGTTTCATACAGCATTATACGCTGTACAGGAAACTCGATCGCTCCGAAGACACTTTAGCTCATTTTTTATTTTTTTTTTATAATTTTCAAATTTTAGGATTTTATCTTTCTTACAGAAACTGGGCTCGTTTTATATGATTTTCTCTTAATTTTCGTTTCCACACATGTCGAATTTTTTCTAGTAAGAATAAGTTATGGTTATTTCCATTTTTTTCAGTTTTATCAAACTCATCACTGATCATATACATGTAAATAACGGCTCTGAAGGTTCTTAATAACATACACTATCTATGCTCGATAAAATCGTTTATTTTAAGTGCATATAATTCGATTGACTTTTGTATACAGGTTCTGACTCATCCCTTAGCTTTTGTGCTTTTACTTGTCTAAGAGAAATTTTAAGTAAATAATCCGTAAATGTATACAAAATTGATCTGGCATAACATGGAAATCATTTCAGGGATTTCTTGTCGAAAAATACTTATCCACCCCTTTATATTAGTGTTTTAAATGTATACTTTCTTCCCCCGAGTGTAAAAAAAATATTTTAATGGAATGGGAACAGTGTACTATATAGCCCGGAAATATTAACAGAGCTTCAAAATATCACAAGGGATATCAATAGTACGCTGGTACGTCGTTAGTTATTTAGGTGTTCATAAAATGTAAAATGAATACCATTCCACAATGCAGGATTCACAAAGGGCTAAAGAGTCATTCAACCACAACTGCTGAATTGTACAACAAAACATGAATGTAATTTATACGTAACAAAACTCAGATAAACTATAACCAGATACACAGGCGTATGGGGCTCATGCAAGGTAATATCACAAAACAACCTTCTGGAGCAACAATGACCATGAATAAATGAGCTGGCATTAATAAAAACAGCTTTACAATGACAGATAAGCGCTCACATGGCTAAGTCAGGATATCAACTGAAAAACAATTTCACATATATTTTCCTTACGTTACCGTGGAGCTTTAGAATTGATTTGAAAGTGCTTTTAGTACTACTTTTAACAATAACAGCAATCCTCAGTAATGGGATTACACAGACCATAGTAGCCAATTTCAATAAAACAAAGATACTCTGAATTTCAGAAGCCATAACTATTCACATCAGTAAATTGGGAGCGGATGTTTTTTTAATGATTTCAGTGTATAAATAGCATTTTCTTCGTTGACTTGATGTTTAAATGCGGCAGTTGTTAGTAATGAAATTTCTTAAAAACCCAGTTTAAGATTTGAGGCGTAACATGCACTATACGATTTAAGATGTAACATGCACTATACGATTTTAGGCAACATTTACATTTAAGCAACATGCACTTTAAGGCGAATATGAACTTGATTTAAAAATTAATAATGGCTTTGACTTTACTGAATGTGAGTGATACAAAAATGAACTCGCTTTGAGCCCTCTCTCCCAAACATACATCCCCTGTACAGTAAATATTGGTTGCAGTAATTGTTGCAATTGTTGCAATTCGTTTTCGTCGGTATGGGCAGTCAGCACTGATGCACAACAAGATTTGACAGTTCAACGGTTCTTACCCTTTATAATCTTGATAGGTTCATGTGGGCAAGAGCTGCTAAGGTTTCACCATTCTTCCATTGAGTAATGTTCTTCCAACATCATACCACACACAAGACCAAAGTAATGTTGAAGATCAAGAGGGTGTCCACAACAAGTGAGAAATTATAGCACTGCACAAACATCCAAACTGTACCAATTCTGTATGTTATACTTCGACTTTCCTGACATCTGAATATTCATCGTCAGTCATTTATTAGCATGATCTGGAACTTTCTTTTCCAGTGGCGACTGTTTTGATAAATCTGCTTAACTGAAAATTATATGTAAGCTGACACTTTCTCACGTTTTCCATCTCATTTGGCCAGTCCTTGCGAAGAAAAAACAGCTAAGGTTTGAAATGTCTATTTAGGAAAGATTAAAAGTGAGGAGGCAGTTATTTATCAGTGAACTGGGAAGTCTTTATTTTGCTTAATTTTCTTTGGAGAGAATCTGGAAAAAAAAAGGAGAGCAGCCAATTATTTTGGAAAAACTCTTTGATAAATTTGGTCAGTTAATAAGAGGAGAAGGCAGAGAATCACATCAGAGGTTAATTAAGTTCTGTATGTTATACTTCATTTCCTAAACACTGATAATCTCAACTTATTTCCTGATGATCAAAAGCAATTGTTGTTTTATAAATGATGCTAGGAAAGTATATAAAGATACACTAATCATTTGCCTTAAAAATTTGAAATATATCAGGTGAGAATTTTTACAATGCTGTAAAAATGATTTCTTCCGTTGTAAAAGAGAACAATGTGCTTTTGTCTTAATAAAAATTTTGATAGTGGATATTTTTAAGAAAAATCTACAGTGACTATTTTAACCCCGCTCAGATTTTAAATCCTGAAGGCCAGAACAATCCTTCGATTTAATCAGAAGCACATGCAAGTGGAAGGTAAATGGGTAATCCATTAAGCTGCATTTTTGCTGATATTTTTATGCACATTGTTTCGAGCATGGACAGCTCTCCTTTGCACATCCAGTTATTTTATCGCCGTTATGTTGACGACACTTTTGTCCTTTTTTAATCCACTGTGACCAGTTTTATATGCTAATCGCTACATAATAACATTAAATTTACTTATGAATTAGAAAATCCAATTATCCTTTTTAGACACCATCATCCGTAAGAAAAGAGAATATGGTGTGTTCCAAGAAAACCTTTACTGGTCTTGGGCAGAATTTTTACAGTTAGTGCTTTTATAATTTTAAATTGCAATTATGACTCTTGACAGGGCCATAACATTGTTTCCGACTGTCATCATTTTCATAAGGAAATATTTTATGATTATTTTAAAGCCAACTGCTATCCATCCAATTTATTTTAAAGTATGTTAAGAGCATTGATAAGTCCTTCAAATGAGACCACACACTTGGCACATAAATTAACATATTATTAAGTTTTCCGATGACATTTTTCCTACCCAAACTAAAAAGGATTTTAACGAATTATTTTCCTGCAGTTGACGTGAAGCTCAGATTTAAGAACCCAAGAACTATTGGTGGTATTTTCGTCACAAAGAAAGTCAGAAATGCAGTCCGGTGTTGTTTATTTATTTACTTTCTGTCAATGCTATTGTCAGACATACGTGGGAAACATACGCCGACTGTTTTATATGTGACGCACATATTGGCGTTATTACTTGGGTGCAAGTTTCTAATCCCGAAACATCCAATATTAGAAACCACATAAAACTATGCAAAAGTAAAATAAACTATAATGATTTTAAGATTATACTAACTAGTCAAAATTACCACCTCCCTATTCTTGAAAATCGTTAGCGATCAAAAAGCTTGTTCCCTCTTTGAACAATCATTCCTCGTCCACGCCCCTGTATATAGCTTAAACCACACAAAACCTTATGTTTATTGTTTTTCATACAGCAACTGAACTTCGAGAATAAGGTCTGTTAGTTAAAAATTTTCTATTTCTTTCTTTTTTTTTTTTTTTTTTTAACAATTTTATTTTAGGTTTACCTTTTTACTGATGTTTTACTTTATCAATTTTATTTGTACATCCGTATCCTAAATCTTCTTGCTGTATTTGTTATTTTACTTTGTATTTTTAGTTGAGGATGATGAAGGATGCAAGTAGGCCGCACTGAATAAAGGAAAACCATTGTACTCAAGCTGTCTGCCTTAGTGCCTTCTTGCTATTTTGCTGAGGAATAGCCTTTTTCGACAGTAATTGCTGTATTATATATATATATATTTTCTATAAATAACTGCACAGAATTCCCATATGACTGTATATATTTATATATATATATATATATATATATATATATGTATACATATATATATAATAAATATTAATCAGATATATATATGGATATATATATATATATATATATATATATACAATTTAAACATATCAACACCTTTTAACAAAAAATCTCATAATTTAAAAAATATACTTACTTCATTGATACCTAAACTATAAAAAATTATTACCTGATGATATTAAAGAGAAACAGTGATCCCAAAAAAACTTATTTATTACTTGAAAATCAAACAAGTCTATCAGAATATGTTATATCAAAAATTAAATGTAGAAATATTCTACAGTAAAGGGCAAATTCTCCATCAAAAACTAAATTGAAGGTCTTAATTCACATTTAGCAAAACTAAAAGAACAAAACATGTTTATCACTTTGCCTTATGCACACACAATCAATCCTATTCACTGGTGATCAATAAATGAAACACTTTTTTGCTAAAAAATGTTAAATACAAAAATTTATTTTTAAATTCAAAGTTTATAATTAGAATTCATAATCTGAAAAATATGTACCATTACTTGAAAATAACATACACTTAATTAATTCATGAATTAAATTATGAAACAAAAACTAAATCACAAAAAAACTTTATCAGAATTTAAATTAATCAAGCAAAATTTAATCTATCAAGAATTACTCAAAATTTGAAAAGAAAATCTTAAAATAAGATATAAAATCAAATATGCAATGTTAAATTACGTATGCAATGTTAAATTACAAGAAATATTTAAAATGCTATGTAAATAAATGTTTATCAAAACATAAAAATGTGAAAATATAAAGAGATTGTAAATGAAAAACACAAAAATACACATAAGATTTATCAATAATGATTTCACTTGTTCAAAATTTCTAACTTATCATTCAGGTATTAATAAGTAAATATTCACGTTACCTTACACAAACTTGTAAAACCTCTGTAAATCACTTGCTGCAGCTGTATTACAAAACACTTTTTACCAGGCGCCGTTACGAACTAACTGTGCAAAACGTTCAGATCTCAAATTTAATGCTAATATGTAAAAACACTACGTTAAAATAATCTCTTTCTAAGAACCTAGAAGAGAGATATGGAACCAAATCGACTGGTCTCAGAAATCAGAATGAAACAAATTTTAAATGAGTAATCAGAAACAACAAACAAATGTCATTAAAGCATTTTGGCCCAAGAATCAAAAGTTCTAGAAACTGGAATGACGTTAGAAGCATTTTAACATAGATACAATGGAGAAGTATCTAACTTACGTCATCCCAGCAAAAAACAAATTTGAATGCAATCTTACAAAACATGACGTAATTGATCAGGACACGTTTCTTTCTCTCCAAGTGGCGTAATACTATTTTCTGCGCATAACAAATGAAATCATGGTCTCGAGCCCGTATCTGAATCGGCGTTTGTTTTCAAAAACTGTCATCACTAACAGCTCCCAGATCTCAACTGAACATTAAATGAACAAGCCCTTAGATAAATACACGTTACACATACTACATTTTATCAAGAAAGATATTCGTAAATTATTGCTCTATAAAAATGTATTAACAATTTAAATTACCTTATCAAGTTAACTTAATCATTAATTCTTTTGAGATCTGATGCCAAACTAAATATGACATCTGTTCAATTTTCATGCTCATTAAACATAACACTGAAAAAGTAAATATTTCAAAATTATAGGAGGATATATATAAATGGCAACATCATGAAAATACATTTCAGTGGAAAATCGTTTCAGTTCATTTCCATCAAATCTAAGGAAAAGAGGGTGTTAGAAAGAAATGTTAGCAATTCGAGCGCTGATGGATCGAGAGTTTGGTAAAATTAACAATGTTAGGACCTAATCGCTAACCAACAAAAACCATAGGTACTACTTACGTTCCAACTCCTTTTATGACCTTTGTGTCCGATTTGTTAATGCCCTGGACTCTCACTCACTCAGACAAGGTACGTTCCTAGGTGAGTCAGAAATTTATTTCTGTGAAACATGTTTCCATGTGTTCATTTATATATATATATATATATATATATATATATATATATATATATATATATATATATATATATATATATATATATATATATATATATATATACTGTATATATATATAAAACATATATTTTATCTTTGTGAAATGGATTCTAATAGAATATATATATATATATATATATATATATATATATATATATATATATATATATATATATATATATATATATATATATATATATATATATATATATATATATATAACAACATAAGGTTAGAGATATATATAAATATTTATATATATATATTATATGGTATATATATATATATATATCATATATATATATTATATATATATATATAGATATATATATATATATATATAATATAATATATATTAACATACATAAGTTCATGTCAACTAACATTACGTTAGAGAAAATTGATTATAAGAATAAATTAATTGCTATTGGTATCTGATGTGTTGCTTAATAAACAACAAATTTCTAAAGTAAATGAAATGAAAAAACAAAATCCATAAGGGGGAAAGGATTCAGAAATACTATCTATAAAACATCAGCAATTCTCATAGAGGTCTTATGTTTATAATTTCTAGATGTCAATAACAAATTGAGCAAATGTGATGTATATAAATATACATATACATACATATATATACATATATATATATATATATATATATATATATATATATATATATATATATATATATATATATATATATATATATATATATATATATGTGTATATGTGTGTGTGTGTGTGTGTGTGTGTGTGTGTGTGTGTGTGTTTGTGTGTGTATTGAGAAACGCTGGTTCCAGAATCAATTGTTTGCTCTGCAAAATAGATCCAAATGTAATTCAACACTCATTTGGTTTCCAGGATTTTCTTTAAACTATTTTGTAAGAGTGAATTCTGTCAATGATGGAAATCCCGCGTTCGAGATCTGTGCTACAGAGTCTGTAAAATACGAGGATTGTGAGATTATGTTTACTACGGAAACGCTGATAGATGTCAGAAATCAACAACAGCTCATTCCAAAATGACTGCGCGTCATTGCAAGGCTTCTCCTTGGTCACTTCCTATACTGTAGACTACTCTTCAGCTGTGAGAATAGTTTCGCCTGCAGTCTCATTTGTAGGAATCTTTCTCAGTTTTGACAAATTCCATATTTTATATCCATCTAATCACAGTATAAAATTTTCCTTACATAATCATTAACCTCAAGCCCGGTTCTCCTCGGAAACTGGTGTAAATCAAAATGTCAGTGGTCAACATGAGGTGAATCTGAGTTGTACCCAGGAAGGGGCGGTTTAATTCCCGACATCGGGCTTTCGGAATGCGTTTCAACTCCCGGAAAACAAAGTGCAATGGCATCGCGTTCCAAGCTGTGCTGATGAGTTTCAGTCGGGACTCCGCTACGCTTTTGGAACGTAGGGGATAAAAATAGACTCAATTATAGCCTTCCTCAGTCTCTCGAGTTGATAGTATTCCCAAAATGACACAGCCGGTGCGCTGCATTTATCCAGGAGGTGCCACCGTCTCTATTCGGGGTGGCACTCAAGCTTTAATGGAGGTGATGGTATCGGTATTCCGGAATTTAGCTGACGATTTCGGGAATGTAGCATAATAAAGATGGTAGTATTGCCTTCAAAACAAGCCATGCCTCTTGAAGAAATTATTTCTATCGCCCATTGCATTACGAAAGCCGTGAGCGGATTTTTCAGATTCCTCTGAAACTAATTAGATTTGAGAATGATGGGAAATCAAACCCTGATGTTAGGAAGGCTCGGGGACTCTACTGGCATTATTTTGTATTCTGTGATTCTTTATTCCTTAGACGCTTCGAATCTTTACACTGAATTAGTTCTTTATCAACAATAAAACTATATTTTAAACATTAACACGTCTTCGAGATTTCTTAATGAGTTATCCAGATCTCGTTACATTTACATTATGTTGGTGAATATAATATCTAAAACCCTCAATAAAAAATTAATCAATTAACGAATCCATTAGTGTTTGAGAATGCCAATTATGATTTTTTTCTAAATCTGAAGATATTCAGTGTCGGTACAAAATTGTAGCCTTTTGTGTTTAGCCATTGTTGTTATTGTTTTCCATTTTCTCTTCCGATGCTAAGGTTTTTTGCACTATTGAACCACAAATTTCCAGTTCACTATACGTTGGGAATAACCTAAACTCAAGGAAAACTTAAATTCCCCCTGTGTGTAAGTAATTCTTAAGGTGTAATGAATTATATTTTAAATGATATTCATAATTCCCTGGGATGCAGATTGTTGGCAAGGCATAGTGAATTTGGAATTTATAAATTATATTTGTGGCTTATATTTGTGACCATAAAAAGTCACGCTCGTATAAGTGACAAAAATTCATACACACACACGGACACACATAAAAACAGTATATAAACAGGCAAACAGACAGATTATATTGTTTTAAAATGGAATAGTCTATTAAGCGAACAGAGATCATAAAGAATCACGAATTTATATATTATATTACAGAATATGGAATCACGATAGATTTTTAATCTCTCTCACGAAAACTAGGAATCTAGAATCATTACTCGAACACTAGGAATCTAAAAAAAAAACAAAATCACGAGATTCCCGAAAAATGAGAATCCGAAATGTTTGCTGAAGGACATCGCCCCGTTATGGATTTAGAACAAACTACGGAATGTTATTTATATACTATGACATGTCTGAAACATAACTGTTTTTGCTATGCTCTACGTCTGCAAAAGCTAAATGGATAAATTGACGTAACAAAAAGAGCAATTTTAGATTTTGTGCCAAAAGTAATGAAATTGTCAAGGATGTTGATAAACAAGGAACTGACGAAGATATCTGATTTTTCTTTTTGTTTTATATTTGTTTTTTCCAGATGATGTTCAAAATAGCTTAATGCTTTTTTTTTATACAGGATCCTTTATTTGAGATAAAATTAAAGTATAATTCTGAACGTCCATTAAATAGATGCCAGATGGTTTATTCGTCTTCTGGATTTATTTAATATTCGGTTATATATTGTTAATGATGGAAAGTTTCATTCATCGTTCGTGCCGAGTCAGAAGAGAAATGTTATATTCAACAACGTGAAAAAAATTCTCTGAGTAACAAAATAAAAGAACATACGCCGTTGTATTTCGATCAATAGTTTCGTCTGAGTCAATAAATCAATAGAGCCTTTAACTTAACCACTTTCATTCTCTGTCTTTTAGCTTTTTCTTTCTTGGCTTTACCACTGATTGAATTTGTAGTTCAGCCACTACATCAACAGTGACAGGATACATTGATCCTAAATCTGTAAAATAAATCTTACCTATCTTGGAATGTCAAATAATATTTTCTTTGACGCGGAATTTCTCTGAGCACTGTACAGAAAATTAACGACAAACGTCATTTTCGGTTTTCCTTTGAGCTGCCTTATTTACAACAAACGAAGATAACTAATTACTCACCAAATTTTAAGAGCATGCTCATATATCTTTTTCAGCCTCCATCAAACAAAATAGATATTTGGAATAATAAAGGAACCAAAACACTCACCCAAGGTCTAAAATAATTTCATTATATTTTTATTGCTTAGGAACATGAGATGGAGATCTTAATTTTCTCAAAAACCACGTCAAGCACGCCCCAATTAGAACATGAAGTTTTTCCCCAGAAGGTTATCTGAATTCTCTTTTCTGCTTAATCCCTAGTCTAGGCCGTGGTTTCTATTGAGCTTTTTCCAAGTGTCTCTTACTTGTGTCCTTCCTTCCTTAGTCTCTCGTGACTTCTGAAATGAAATCTCTTCATCTTCTCTTGGTCCTTCTCCTTCCTGTCCTCAGCACTTCCGTTTCCATAATCTCTCCTGTAACGTCGTTCATCATCGTCCCTCCTCATCAGGTGTCTAAACCAACTCACTCATGCCTCTTGGGCCTTCATTCAGAAGGCGCTCTAAATGATGCTTCTAATTATAGCGTTTTCAGCAGATATTGGTTGATACGTCACATGAGGAGGTAGGCTGTTTCAAGATATGTAAAGATGCTTAATTTATCTCAGTTAATGCTGTGACGGAAAATAATAAGACAGAATTTAGTTTAGGAAAATATTTCACCGTACTTGAATCCCAGTAATATTTGATCAAGAAGGTAAAGCAGGTCACAGAATAACTGACAGGTCATGGGCAATGAATGAAGAGGGTGTTTGGATCAAGAAATTATTATGACACAGTTACGGCTAAAGCTAGAAAGTAAAGAAGGAAATCTTTACGTGGTCTACATGATCTTGGAAAAATTTTATGGTAGAACTGATAGGGAAGAAATCTGGATCTGGTTGTGGAGGTGCGGTATCAATATATTGATCTGCTGTGTTCTTTAAATTTCTTTATGTTGAAGGCGAGGCAAGCATTAGAGTCTATGGTGGTGGGAGTGACCACGTTTTGAAATAAAAATGGGTATGGGATGAGGATATGTTGTAACTTCATGACTTCAGTATATTAATTAATAAACATCGTAACTGTTGGGAAATATTCAAATGAAATATGGGGCACAGGAGTAAGATTTGTCCATTTTAGTTCATACCTTTATTAGGTAAGATGAAGAAAAAGAGCGAAAGTTAAATCAGTCAAATGAATCTAGCTAAGGAACGTGGCCGCTAACCAGGTATGTTTCCTATGTAGCCCAAAGATTCAAGTGAATAATAAGACAATTGCATAAGAGGTATCCAGTGCTTTATAGTGCGTCAATTAAACCAGAAGAGGTTTATCATGATGATTATTCCTAGAATCTTGTATCGTTTCATCTGGCATACTTTAGCAACCTGAAATGCTTTGTACCTCCTCATGAAAATATTCCACTAGAGATCCTCGCATCCCTGCAGAATGGAGAATATGAGGAAGGAGAAAAAGGAAGGATAAAGAAAAAAATATCTGCAGCGTAATTGTCATAAAAAATCCTTCTTAAGGCATGTTGTTGCCTAGATGGATCCCCAAAACATCAAGAACTCATCAGATTGTCGGTTTTATTTTCCAAAGGACACTTATTTTCCCACATACACAGTTGAAAGGCCTAGCACAGCACTCTAATGTTTTCTTTCCTTCGGGATTATATATATATATATATGGTATATATATATACTATATATACCTATATATATATATATATATATATATATATATATATATATATATATATATATATATATGTGTGTGTGTGTGTGTGTGTGTGTGTGTGTGTGTTGTATGTTTGTATGTCAGTGTGTGGCACCTAAATTGAAGTGGAAGTAAGTTTTTTTTTTTTTTTTTAGAACAGTCTCTTTTGATTGTCATTAGTTATGTGGTGGGAGTAATATCCGGTGGGGCTGGGATATGAATCATATTCAGAACATATGTTAATGAACTCAAACTTACATCCTTTAGTCAAAATATAAAATAAATGGTATAAAAAATGAAATCATCCCCTCATTAAAAATATTAACAAGCATTTAGAATATCTAATTGCTTAAATTCCTTCTGTATTCGGTGCTTCTTCGTAATCTCGAGGTATCATTAAATACTTGATGGGAAGCATTGCCAAAAAACAATTTTTGATTTACAGTAGTAAAAATGAGAGGTATATACAGATTTTCGACATGTATGGGAATTATAATAATGAGAATCTTTATGTTATTCGAAATATATTTTAATATGACTTTACTATAGTTGCAATCGTTATACAGTACTATGGATCTAGAGTTATCCCCTGATTTTCCCTTACAAAAGTCCATAACCTTTATGTTTTAATCAAATATATATCATAAAGAAAGTATTAGCTCGTTTCACCTTTCACCCAAGCTTTTAAAGAAAAGTATGTTGTTCTGTATAATGTATGTTAATCATAGTTTGATCACAGAAATAACTCAGAAAATTGTATATAAAAAATAGATTCGATAAACTGCGCATGCTATTTTTTCCCTTTGGATGCAATAAATTCTTATTTTATGACGGAAAACAAAGTAATTTCAAAAGGGCCACTTTTGATAAAATGACAATAAACTTAATCACTCCCTTTCTCCCAGGTTCTAACCAGTTATTTATTTAGCGATTATGACACCGCTATTACCAAAATGCATCTTTTTTCTAAAGCAAACAAAACATGAAAATGGCTAAAAAAAAAGTCACTGTGAATACTGTTTGGCAGTGAAGGCATCCATTAGGGACATGAAGCATAGTTTGGTTCCCATAATATTTTTTCTTTCTTTCACTCATTTTAATGGATGTGATTGTCCAGTCTTTGTAAATCTTCATTGTAGCTTTAGTATCTCTAAGCGTGCACATTTCCTATGTCGTTGGGCTCATTTTTCATGAAAAACGCCGCTTAAATATTTTCTTCAGTCCAAGAACAGATAGTAAATGGTCAGATATTTAAATAATTGCCACCCATATGACAATACTGGATATAGAAATTCGTAAAATAAAACACTTCTCACGAAGGGATGAAAAGATTAATAGATTGAGAAATAGATACTAACAAACAAAGAGAGAGAGAGAGAGAGAGAGAGAGAGAGAGAGTCACGTGTCTTTTGTGTTACCTCAAACCTAAGACACTGAATTTTTCATTGTCATATCCGCATCATTGGCGTTCGGTATCTGTGGTAAACTGCAAAAACCATAACAAAGAATGACAGACTGGCAAAGAGAAAGCCATGTAAATGACAAGTAGATTGTCATCGACACACAAGTAGATATTGCTCATGGTTAAATTGATTTTTGGTGACTTTAAAATGACAGGATTGAAAATATTATGGGCACTTTAGATACATTCCTGAGACACGCTATTAAAACTTTGTATAGAATGGTCCGGAAAAAAAAACAAGTAATAATGCACCAAAGTTTCTTCTGCGCAATCAAGTTTTCTGTACAGCCGCTACAGCGTATAATCAAGGCCACCAAAAATAGATCTATCTTTCAGTGGTCTCGGTATAATGCTGTATCAGCCGCGGTCAGCCGCGGCCCATGGTGGTGACCTATCCTATATAATTGCTAGAAGCACGATTATGGCTAACTTTAACGTTAAATAAAATAAAAAGTACTGAGGCTAGAGGATTGCAATTTGGTAAGTTTGATGATTGGGGATTGAATAATCAACATACCAATTTGCAGCCCTCTAGCCTCAGTAGTGTTTAAGATCTGAGGGCGGACAGAAAAAGTGCGGACAGAATAAAGTGCGGACGGACAGACAAAACTGGCACAGCAGTTTTCTTTACAGAAAACGAAAAAGAGATTCCGTTGTCCTCGACTTGAAAACAACATTTTTTGTTGTGTCTTGTTTTGCTCTTGGTGGAAGTAAGCACTTCAGGAGCTTTAAGTTTATTGTTCCAGGTGCCAGTATCACGCAACGCTGATGGGATAACACTCTCTTTAAGGTCCAGTTCACACACGCGCATACGCGTATTTATGATGTGGAAGATTTGTGCAGTGATTAATGTCCTTGAATTTCTAAAGCCACTCCCTGTATGAAGAGAGAGAGAGAGAGAGAGAGAGAGAGAGAGAGAGACTTAACCATCATGTGAACCCTCAAAATACTGCTAAAACGAATGAATGATAAAGTAAGGAAACACTGTCCTGTCCCCTCACCGCGTCAACCATTTTATCGTTCCTTCTATGTATTTCTACCTTTTCACTTACGATTTAGCGGACAGAAATGATTGTGAGGTTTTTTACTACTAATCAGGACGTATACCAGGTGCCGTTATGCTGCTGAATTTCACATGGTCATATGGAAACACAAGTAATACTACCTTATACATGATGTATATAGTTGTTCAAGCTATTCTGTCACTGTTAAAATAAAGCATTTTCTTTTACTATAGGAACGAGAACGTTCGGTCCCGTACCCGGATGTTATTATAATAGTATTGCTCACCTTAAGGGTTTTACCTCTAACGTTGCTTTATTCTTCTGGTACGCTGTCACGAATCCAGGTAAGAAAGTCACAGGAAAAGAGTCATAGAAAAAAAGTCACAGGAAAAAGTCACAGAAAAAAAGTCAATATTTCCTGGATAGTGACCCCCAAGGGTTTTAACCGGGTATGTATCCACCTTTGCGGCGTGCTTAGTACATGGCCGTTGGGAATTTCCGTATAAACATAAACAAAAGACTTTAAATATCAAAAAGATAATGACCCCAAAGAAATATTGTGAATTTTTCCCCATGACTTTATTATCGGTCACAATAAACTAATGTAACTTTTTTTTCCTAGCCAAAATTGAGACTTTTTTCCTGTGACTTTTTTCCTGTGAATTTATTACCGGCCACCGCTGCCACATGGTCTACTCTTATCACGGCAAATATTAAATGATTCTGTAATATTCACGGAAGGTTGCCACATTCTCTGACATCATGCGTATTGTTTTTATATATGCATCATAAAAACCAGAATTCTACGGATATGGTGAAATATACATTTTGGAGCCCAAGGTTTATTCCTCTGAGGGTCCTGTCTTGGCAGGAAGGTCGCCGACCCATCTATCACGTGTAAGGTTTGTGTAATCCGCCAAGATACTTGACGGTCTTCCTTGCCTGGCAAGGGGAAGCGAGAAAGTTATATATATGATAATGCCACCGGCTCCCCTATCTGTCTTCCTTTGTCTCAAAGGGTCCGACACTCGGATATTATAACAAATGAACTTTGAAACATGGACGATGAAACCCCAGGTTCCTCTTGACCATTTACTGTGTTCCCATCCGTCTCTCTCTCTCTCTCTCTCTCTCTCTCTCTCTCTCTCTCTCTCTCTCTCTCGACAATATCCTTCTCAGAGATCTCTCAACAGGGACATGCTGATAATTGCATTTTGTATGTAAGTCTCTCCTTAGTATATGGAGGTTAGGTTTCAGGAATGAGTTTCTCTCCTTAGGTTCTGAGAGTGAGTTTTGGCTGTGTTTGCGAATTGGAAGAAATTTTTACTGTTGTTCATTTTTTTATGAAATGATTCTTCATCATTCTTGAAGCGTAACTGAGGTGCCTTTTATAGAATGGATGTGTAATATGTCTGCATTTATGGGCATTGTAAGTTTATGCAGTGTATATACTCCTCTTTATTCTGCTAATGAATTTGATATTTTATACGGAATGTTGTTCTTTATAATCTCATTGCTTATTTCTTATTGTCATAAAAAGCATAAAAGTAAGTTAAAATATAACAAAACAATGCAGTTTCAATGACATATATAGTTTTATTTTCTTTACAATGGCAAATATAGGTTTATTTATGTGATTAATTGTCCCTACTTAGGTAACCTGTTTCATAACTGCAGAAAAATTGTCCAAAAATATCCTGTCGTATTGTGCCTCACTTGATGACATGCCAATCATATACGTTTTTAACTCTTACCGTGAACATCGAAGAATAATGTGAACTGAATTTAGGTTCTGTCTAAAAAACCAAGCAAGAAAATTCCTTATCTAAGAGTTGCGTTGCAACCTAGTGAATTGTGTCCTCTTCTTTTCTGTCACTAAAATGGATGACGCTAAAGATGTGTCTCCCATTTCTCAGATCATATCACTTGTCAAGAAAGCCTTAGGATCTACACTGAATATTGCAGATAAAACACTAACGGGGCCAATGTACGATGTTTGTGATACCCAAAACATCAGATTCCTACCGCCCGTGAATACACCTTTCTTCGATTTCTTACAATTCCAATACATTCAAAGATTTTCAGCATTCGACTCAAGACGTCCTTCGAAAGCTTTTGTATAAGAGAGAGAGAGAGAGAGAGAGAGAGAGAGAGAGAGAGAGAGGTGAAGAGGGGGACGACAAATAAAAAGGTGGTGTGTCTTTCAAGAAGAACACTTTGTATTTTGGAGTGCTCCTCTGGTCACTCAATTTAAATTTATATATATATATATATATATATATATATATATATATATATATATATATATATATATATATATATATATATATATATATATATATATATATTTTAATATATATATATATATATATATATATATATTTATAATATATATATATATATATATATATATATATATATATATATATATATATATATATATATATATATATATATATAAATATATATATATATTTATATATATATATATATATATATATATATATATATATATTATATATATATATATATATATATATATATATTTCATATATTGAAATAAAGCTTTAATCAAAAATCCTTCAAGAAAAGCTTTTATTTAAGAATGAGAGAGAGAGAGAGAGAGAGAGAGAGGGAGGAGGAACGACAAATTAAAAGGAGGTGGTGTATCAATCAAGAAGAGCACTTTGTATTTTGAGTGCTCCTCTGGTCATTCAATTAAAAAAAATATATATATATATATATATATATATATATATATATATATATATATATATATATATATATATATATATATATATATATATAATTCCATAGAGATGCATCCATCTGGATGTTTACTAACAGATTATTTAGGGTGACCCTCCGAAGAGCGTTAGATCTTCCAAAAGTTGACAGGCCATTTGCCCTGTCTCTTCAGACATCCCTTGAGGCATTCTGTCTGGATATACACCATATATATAAATATATATATATATATATATATATATATATATATATATATATATATATATATATATATATATATATATATATATATATATATATATATATATATATATATATATATATATATATATATATATATATATATAGAGAGAGAGAGAGAGAGAGAGACGTCGAGAGATACGTCGCAGGCAGAACGTCTCAAGGGATGTCTAAAGAGACAGGGCAAATGGCCTGTCAGCTCTTGGAAGATCTAACGCTCCTCGGAGGGTCATCCTAAATAATCTGTTAGTAAACATCCAGATGGATGCATCTCTATGGAATTATCATTCGGCCTCTTCTCTGCTGCCTTTTGATGTCATGTGAAAGAGGTCAAGGCAGAGTCAGTATGACTGAGGATGTCTGCTTCTAATATAATCTTGTGGAAACGGAAAGATTCGTAAGTTTATCAAATTGATAGAGAATTAATTTTAGTTTTCTGTAAAAGAAAACTATCGTGCCGGCATTGTCTGTCCGTCCTCACTTTATACTGTCCGCACTTTATTCTGTCCGCCTTCATATCTTAAAAACTTCTGAGGCTAGAGGGCTGCAAATTGGCATGTTGATCATCAACCCTCCAATCATCAAACACACCAAATGGCAGCCTTCTCGCCTCATTAGTTTTTATTTTATTTAAGGTTAAAAGTTAGCCATAATCGTGCTTCTGGCAACGATATAGGATGAGCACCACCGGGCCTTGGTTAAAGTTACATTGGCTGCGGCTCATACAGCATTATATTCCGAGACCACCGAAGAATACATGCATTTTCGGTGGTGGCGTTTGATTATACGCTGTTAGCGGCTGTACAGAAAACTCGATTAAAATGCCGAAGACACTTGGTGCATTTATACTTGTTTCTTTCTGTAAACTGTCAGTGAGGTCGAAACCTGCCATTCTACCTCGAACAAACATATTATTCCAAAATAGAAACAACATGGTACTTATCGTGACGAAATAATTACATTGCAATCATGAAAGGTAACTTACCTGCCAAATGTTGGTAAAATAAAGCCAGTAATGATAACAGCAATTTTCTGATGCTGTAACCTGGAATTGCGTCTTATTATTATTATTATTATTATTATTATTATTATTATTATTATTATTATTATTATTATTATTATTATTATTTCATTTAGTCCTGAAATAAACAAAAAAAATTTTAGGGTAAATATGGATAATGAACAGATGGAAAAGAACAATTCAGAAACGGCAGAAACCGGCGAGAGAGAGAGAGAGAGAGAGAGAGAGAGAGAAACCCCTACTAGAGAGAGAGAGAGAGAGAGAGAGAGAGAAAAGAGAGATAGGGGTTTAAGGAAAACGCAGAGTAATTAGAAAAAAAATTGTCCTTAGAAGGGGGAAATCTTCACTAAGTTTCCTAGGACTAATATATTCAAATGAATTTCATTTGCATGATAGAAAACTAAAATGAATACTAGACGAGCCTTATATAAAAGCAATTTAAACTGATGCGTGGATTTTTAGGAAAGACTCGGAATCAAAAAGGTTTCGATGTTATAAAAAAATTAAACTTTTTATGCAAAAGACGCTGATCATCGCAGTCGATATACGTATTCGGCTGGATATAAAAGATATTAGTATTTTTTTTTGAGCAAACTGCATTTGTAAATAAGTTTTGGTTGAGTTAGTTAACGATAATGAATTTAATTAGTTATAAAGTCGGAGCTAACTTAGTACATAATTATCAACCATTTTTATTTAATATTCTCGCACAGTAGACCAATTTAGGTTGATCTTAGAAAAGAGAAACTTAAAATCTCGTCAAACAAAATAATCACTTTCATAGAAAAAAGTGCATACCTTTTCAATATCCTTATTTTTTAATGAAAAATTACTTGTGTTCATTCGGTTTTTTGATTTCAGAAAAAATTGTTTTTCTTATCGTAATTAATCCGAAAATATAATTTATTTCAGTTTAAGAACTGGAATATAATGTAAGATGTTACATCGCATTTTTATGTTAAAGGGTTCGTAAGTTCAATGGGTGGCTCGGTGAATTAAAAATAATCTGCATCGAATAACTAACCTATGAGAATTTCCGCCTTTCATATCGGATTTTAGATGAAGTACGAAATGTGATACCTCCTTTATGATTTAGAAATATTCAAAAATGTTCCTAGGTTCACCGGTGGCTTATTCCTCTCAAAACAGTCATCATTAAACTCTTTCTCTCTCTCTCTCTCTCTTAAGCTCTCTCTCTCTCTCTCTCTCTCTCTCTCTCTCTCTCTCTCTCTCTCTATCCAATTGAAATTCAATGCTAGACCGGAGTTTTATATATTTTTTGTCGTGATGTAGAGTGACGTAACAACATAGCACACTTTAGCCCTTCAGTTATGTAGTAACATTATAACTATGAGGGAATTTTAAACTTTTACTTACGCTTGAAATATTTTAAGATTTTTTGAAATTCTTCACTGTCCGAAAGTTAACATCTAAGTTTTTATGAAACAAAGGATGCCCAAAATGCTGTAGCTTTTTTTTTTTTTTAAATTTCAGTAAATAATTTATTAGACAAAAAATAAACTAATATGTTTCAGTACCTTTCTTTCAGGAATGAGACTATGACACTTGCAAATTTCTATAATACAAAATATATAACAGAAAAATAGATAAACAAATTTTGTATCGCCCAACCAGTAATATTACTATCCTACTATCCCTTTGTATCCACATTGAAAAAAGAAAAATAGAAGAAATATGAATAATTATGAATTAATAATAAAATAACCATAATAAAATATGGACGTTTCCCTAACACGGACAAAACTTTGTATGAAATCATCTGATGAAGTTTGTCTCGCAAAGATAAAAATGAGAAGCGTCTCCTTTCAGACTGGAAGGATGAAACCCAAAATGAAATAGTGAAACCAATTCAGAAAAGCTGAAAGAAAGTTAAATGTGGTCTGGGAGATTTGCGCCGCCAAGATTTATCTCGTGGTTTCTTGGCCTTCGTTCGAAAAGCCTCAACTCATCCGTTATCTGATATAAAGACTTTTTCTACCATTCATTCGGTATTACGTGGAAGGTTTGTATGTCCTCACATTTATCACCTCAGCCTTTTGATGTGAGAGGCAGAGTGTGAAATAGTCCGCTGCAGCTCAGGTCGGAAAAATGACAGAGAGAGAGAGAGAGAGAGAGAGAGAGAGAGAGAGAGAGAGAGAGAGAGAGAGAGAGAGAATGTAGTGACCTTGGTCATATAGTATTAGGCAACGCGTTTTCTTAACGAGGAATAATCATCGAAGCCGGAATATAAAAATTTATTTTGAGCAAGATTCTTTTACTTTATATATAAAGTCTGTTTAATTGAACTGATGATATATTTTGTAATGCTTTAAAGTTACCTATATCAGATTATAAGTGGCACGCAACTGGTAGGATTACACAAGATACTTGATGGGATGACACCGAAGGAACTCTATAAAGTGCTACTGCAGAGTCTTGTGAAGCTTCATGACGAAGCATCCTAGTCTGTGAAAGATTGCTCGACTTCACTTTTCTTATATGTGAAATTCATATGTTAACTTTCATTTTTCAGGATAAAGTTTCCATTGAATTTGTTTCTATGTAATATTATTCTAGTGCAAATTTCATATACCCTTGAAGACAGCCATAAGTTGATAGTTGAAACTGTTGTCATATAAGATTAGTTTGATAAGCAGCAGAGTAGCAGTAAATTTTAGAAGTGTTTCCATAAAGTAGTGGATGCCACTTCTGCATTAGCAATTATATCTATCTATCTATCTATCTATCTATCTATCTATCTATCTATCTATCTATCTATATATCTATATATATATATCTATATATCTATCTATCTATATATATATATATATATATATATATATATATATATATATATATATATATATATATATATATATATATATATGTGTGTGTTTGTTTTTTGTATGGTATGGATATTTTAATTTTAGCATGTTACTAATACCTAGATGTAAATATATTGCCCGAGAGGAATCTTATTATTAACACTGATGTTTATATAATACTGCAACTACTACTACCATAATAATAATCAACAATTACAAAAAGAAAAGACGAAGTGAAACCCTAAACACAGGTATATTTATTTATAAATGCGAATGATTGCAAACATGTTTATAGATATAACATGCACTACATAATTACTCAGTCTTTGAATAACAGAAAGTCAACGAAAGTTGGCAGTGCTAAAATCAATTATTTACGTAACAAGACCAACTTGAATTTAATTACTTATGCCAATAGCTGATACTAGACAAACATGCGTGTTGAAACTCAAACAGTGAAAAATTTCTTTTATTTAACAGAAAAAAATGATTGCAAACATAAACTAAAATAATTTTCCTAATAATTATTATGCTCATGTAATTTTTTTAGAATTTGTTTGAAAGTTATAAACTGAAGGTTTAGAATTTTTCTAATATATCTGTTATTTATACACACAAAATATATATATATATATATATATATATATATATATATATATATATATAAATATATATATATGATATATCACATCACAATCATAAAATCAAAGTCCTTTTGAAATTAGGCATAAAAAAATTACTACATATAAAACATGGGAAAAATTTGTTTTGTGTTAAAAATTATATATATACAGTATATATATATATATATATATATAATATACATATATATACAATTTATATTTATATATATATATATATATATATATATATATATATATATATATATATATATATATATATATATATATATATATATATATATATATATATATATATATATATATATATATATATATATATATATATATATATATATATATATATATATATATATATATATATATATATATATATATATATATATATATATATATATATATATATATATATATATATATATATCACTACACGAATGGACTAATTCCAAACCAAACTGGGAGTGAGATATAATTCTTGATCTCGATTTTTATCATAGGTTATATCGTACAGCAGAGAGAGAGAGAGAGAGAGAGAGAGAGAGAGAGAGAGAGAGAGAGAGAGAGAGAGAGAGAGAGAGAGAGAGAGAGAGAGGCATAGGAACAACAGTATGTGATTTCTGCAACATGATGAAATATTATATACTTAAGATATATTTGACACTTTCGTTTGAGCTAAGAACGTTTCCACTTGAATTTTCTGTCCACGTCATAGTTATTCAGAAAATCATATTGATAAGACTGCGCCGGTTTCTGTGTCTTTATTTAGGCAGCAGACATAATGAAATAGACCTTTTATTACAGGAATCGCTTTGGAAAACACTGAAAAATTCTTACTTCCGGAAATACTGGAGGTTTATCATCTGAAATGTGTAGCCAATTTTCTCTTGACAAGAAACGTTCTAAATAATGAAAGGAACGATTTGCGAAAGAAATTAAAACACGACCTTTGACTTGCATGTGAAGGAAATACGAGAAAATAAACATTGAAGAAAAGAGTGGGAAGAGAAACATACAAACTCTAAAAATTTCTTCTTACGAATGATATGAGACCCTCGTAAGTGAAAACAAATCTATTTCTTGGAAAACGTATTTCAGATTCACAGAAAAAATGGGATATTCTCAGCCTAATATAATGAAAGAAGCTCTTACCCACAGACAGTATCTTTGAGAGACAAATGAAAGCTTTCATTTTATGAATATGCCTTCCATTCACTGAATAACATCTTTAATGGGTGCTTTTCCATTCAGGGAGCTATTTTAATGAGCCTCTCTTCCATTCACATAATTCCTATGATGAATGTATGTTCCAGTCAGGGCACCCATTTAATCGGTTCTTCTACAGTTAACATGCCTACTCCAATGAATGATTCATTCACTTAGAGAATTTGTCAAGATATTTTGATAAGATTATATAGACATATAGTTAGACAGATAGATAGATAATAATTAGACAGAGATACAGATTAAATATGAATTCACTAAAAACTCCATCTTATATCAGAAAACTTATATCATACTTGACAAACAGACAGACAGACAGAAAGATCGACTAGTTTATTTATTTAAATATTTTTAATTTCAATTGAAGTTCAGTACCAAGGACGAGTCTCATTACTTTGGTCGCCTCCTTTTATGCATTCCCCAGTTGGGTATAAACGGTTGAAAAGTCTACAGATTCACCTTTTCATAGCTAATTAATTTTTAGGTTTTAGACGTATGTCCAAAGGAAATTAGTCATTTTGTCGAAAACCTGAACAACTTCATGAATGCTTTGAATTTAGTTATTATCCTACCACCCATAATTACAGTGTTACTTCTGTAATATGGAACTTGCTGTCCTTGATTTTCAAATTTATATGACACGAATAATAAAAAGAAGACATCTGAGTTCTAAAATCATTTGCTCGGAAATTTGCAAGTTCCAGTAATCAAGTGATGAACTGTAAGTGTTCACAATACTTGAGGTGTTAACATCCATTCTTATTA
This sequence comes from Macrobrachium rosenbergii, assembly GCF_040412425.1. Taxonomy (NCBI): domain Eukaryota; kingdom Metazoa; phylum Arthropoda; class Malacostraca; order Decapoda; family Palaemonidae; genus Macrobrachium; species Macrobrachium rosenbergii. Next base: position 62,072,208 of record NC_089748.1, read on the forward strand.
TTTTTATGTTTGAAAACTCGAGTTCCATAATTTATTTTTAGTGCCATAGTGACATACTTAATTTACTATGCACACATGCCATGAAAATTTCTTCTTTTAAATTATATTGTTTTATGCCTTAAAAATATGTGCTTTCCGGTAGTGTAAATCATGTTCATGTTCAATCCCCCTAGAATCAGCGTCCAGTTTACAGTCGAGATCAAGAATTAAATTATTTTAAAAATGTAGCATTTACAAAAAAATACCATCTAGCACATAGAGTTTACGTCTTTTTTCATATGCTGCACAAAAATTGAAAATTTCTTCGTGTGAGGAGAAAACGGAATGTTTAATGTAATTTCTCTGTTGGTTTCATCTGAATATAAAATAGTTTTGAATAGAAAGTGGAGTAAAAAAAAAAAAACAAGCATCACAGCCGTTAAAAGACCTGCTAAACTCCATATTTGTTTATATGCTTTTGATATTAGCATCAGTTTCATTTATCATTAGTAATAGCCATAGCAGATCTAAATAAAATTTTAAAGAAAATATGTCGCTATGAGTGAAATATTCATTACAAAGAATCCAATTACATTGCAAAGTTGCGTTATCCGATTCCTCCTTCCTTAACAATATCGCATTGGCGAAATTAAAGCTATGAAATCTTAAAAGCAATTGTCTTGGTATAAAACGCCCATTTATACTTACAGGAAATATTTCGAAGATCCAATAACGAGAGACATCGATGAAGCTGCAAATGAGTATGAGAGTAAACTAGAAAATATGTCCTTCCATAACACGCGCCTCAACCTCAGAGCTCCTTAATAAGACGTTTGTTTGTTGGAAGACGTTGCGATGGTGCCGGATCTTTACATTCAAACGCAATATTGACCCGGCGGGTTTAATCACATAAACACCTCAGCAGCTGGGTACGTTGTTGGAAGACCTCCCCTCTCTCTCTCTCTCTCTCTCTCTCTTGTCGTCGTTGTTGCCCTTGGTTTTACGGTTGTTCATAAGATTAAGAATCTTTTCTGGCATAAAGCCAACTTAATCTAATAATAGTAATTGGTCTTAGGCGCTAGTGGTCTATGTATTACGGATAAAAAAAAAAACTGCCTTTGTGAAACGTTAATCTAGGTAATCACCATCATACCATGCTATAATTCATTGGCCCAATCTTAGTGGCTTTCAGTAAAGAATTCTGCTATTCCTTTGGATGGCTTATGATTCGAAATTCTGAAAATACCGGGCAGAATTATGATTAACACTCGTCGTTTTAGTTCAGATGACAACGAACAAGGAAATAGTTTTTTATCACAAATTCTGGTTTGCTTGTAAATTTATCTTACAAAAAATTGATTACGGATAAAATTTTAAGGCCATGTACTTGTATCATATTCATGTATAAATAGAGCATATTTAAGCCCACAACTTGCATGAGATGGGCTTCGGGAAGCGCATGCCGAGCTTTTGCTTCCTGCTAGATAATTTTACTATAAACTTTCTAGAAGAGGTTATTTCAGCCGTACATAGCAGTTTCGAAGTATAACAGATTTTCTGACATTTAATCTCCGCGGCCCACGCGTATTCCAGCTTTGAGCTTATATGTCAGCTTTTTCCGCATCCTAGGGACTTTTTTTCCCATTCTCTCGCCGTGGGGGATACATGGGCTAGAGACCGAGGTCTTGCAGACCCACAGAAAGCATAAATCAGGATAAAGGTGTTAACTTTGCGGCAGAATATTACAGATTAATGACCGAAACGTGTCCGATTGTAAGCACCCTAACATTCGAGGTTAAAGCATAAATCTAAAGGTCCATCGCCCTCTATCTGTATAAGAATATGACCATTGATCACTTTTTCCAGCGAAGGGGTAGGAATCAAAGAATTCGTTTTGAGAAGGCTTTGAGATGCGATTCTATGGAACCTCCGTTTTATCTTATCGTGGGGTTTTTCTCATCACTTGCCAATTTCCTAAAACACTGAGTGGTTGCATCTCTGACCTTCCTTATGTGTGATTTAGCTATGAAGTTTTTTTCTCTTAGTTTCCTCTTAACTTTGAAACCTGTTCTCTCATATTTTTTACATTAGATTTTCGGACGTTTGAATCACTAGGTTTTCTATAAAATGCTACTACTTTTAATAGTCGATTTATTAATGGTTTTTGGTAATTGTTTTTGGTAGTGCAATTATCTATTACCGCGCTTATTTGTTTGAATTCATTTAATTTGTTTAGTTCTATGTAGCATAACCCAGTTATCAGAGAATATGAGTGTACAGTATTCTCTTTTCCAGTCGCTCTTGATCTTATTAATTTTGACTCTTGTTCATCAATTGAACATTATTGACATCAGTCTTTGGAAAAAAATCGCAATTATTTGCCCTTTCACAAAGTTATATGCTTGCCTATTAAGAGCGATACACAGAGGCTTTTGGACGAAGTTCTGATGATGTATCTTTGAAAGTCGTCCTTGGATTTCGTTGATAGCCCATACCATAAGGATCGCGAACAATTGCAAACTACTGAGCCAGCTCGTTACATATTTTTTTGCCCATACATTTCCTTTCATTTCGGTCTTAAAATAAGCCTCGTTTTTATAGACATAAAAAAAAAATTATTAAGAACTACCAATGAGATGCTGGCAGATCAGATGAAGAAAAACTGATCTGAGGAAATAATTTTATTGGCAATCAAGCTCGTGAACTATTTAAAAATTCTGATGTGGAAGGAAAAATTTGGATAAAAACTATGGGAACGTAACAATCTAAAATCAAAGTAAAAACAGACAGGTTTAATGAAAAACCAGGAATAAAAAAAGTCGAAGTCATGATAGAAGTGAAAAGCTAAACGCAATGGCAGAAGTCCCTCACAGAGGGTTTCATTTAGTCATTAATAATAGCCATAGCAGACCTAAATCAGATTGCATAGAAAATATGTGCATTTGGGTGTTGACTGACCTTCCCAGGCCACATGCAAATAATCCTGCCAACAACAATGAAAGGTGAAACTAGATTATCTATTAAAATCATATTCCCAAGCTATATTCTGACTTTAACCTTCCTTCTTCTTCTTCCTCTTTACACGCTTGTTCCCATTTTCCCGTCCTCAACTCCTCATGTCTCACCGTCTGCCACAAGAACTTATAGGTTCATGGATATCACGGAGTATTTCAAAAACACTACTTAATTTGATGGGGGGAAAAAGCATAACAGAGAACTGAAGAAGAGGCACAAAATCAGAGGGGACAATAGAATAATAGCCATGATTAACGAAATAGAAATAGAAAATAGAGTGCATTAGCATGGAGCGCATTACAGAAAAATTAAAATGTATAATAACATCAAATACAAAACTACGGAGTCTTTCACGAAAAGAAAACATGAAAAAATAGTGATGAAAAATAAAGTAAACAGAACACAACTGAAAGAAAGAGAAGCATAATACTAGAGATATGTGGATAAGAACACGAAGAAATAAACTCTGCAAGGAAAGTAAATGAATCATTCTTTTTCATACCAAGAACAGGAAAGCAACAAAATACTTAGGGGCAGGATAAGCGAAGACACACCAGGAAAAATATGGTCGCTCTCCCTCCCGAATTTTCCCTGAATCCTCCTGATCTGTTATATATTGAGGCACAAGTATGATCTAAGGTGGAAAATAAGAAAAAGCGGTCCGTAATAAACCTGCCGTTTATATTTTCTCCACAAGGAATAAGTTTTCCATTAGGATCTATATTTTGTATGTATAAGCATTCTACAAGAATAATAACGCTTTCCATTAGGATTATGATTCCAGCCTCTTGGCGCGAGTTGTAAAATGGGTTTGAAAAACTCACCATTTATTTCTCCATTTGAACGTTCAGACTTATCACCAACACTATTTACCGCATTTCTGAAAGACTTTCTTAATTGCCAGCTTATCTCGTCAATTTTACCCTTTCCAGAACCAAGATAAGAGATTACTGCACTACGAACTGCTAAGGGATTGCCGGTATATATTTCCTTAGCGTAAAGATAATGCCAAGCGCGGAACATTTTTATGTGTTCGTGGCGCAGCAATAAATATTGCTTTCGATTCGCCATAACAAAGAGAATGTGGTATTTACTGCGGGGACTTTGGATGCAAAACGGTTTTTATTTTCTCGCTGAATCAGCTAAGACACAAAAGGCGGGAAAGAAAAATATTATTCTGCAACACTATTACTTAAGAAATCACGTCACCAGGCAGACAGACATACAGATAAACACGTGAGAATATAAACAGTTGTCAAAAATGAATATTATCCATCTTGAAGACATCGATGTAAACAACGAACCAGAAAAAAATATTTAAGAAAGAATGGGGAATCTTGTAACTGAATGACTCTTCAGAGGAACATTTCAAAAGTTGTAGAAGGGAAACGTCTCTTGTCAACTGTAAGGCCTTCAATCAAATTATAACATCCTTTGTGAACTTTCTCGACACATCATAAATTATCAGCAGTCTTCCTCACTGAGCTTCTCCCATTATGAAGAGATCCTTATGACAAAAAGAAAGATTAAATACTTACCGATTATTATTGTTTTCTTCTGGAAAAGTGTAAGGAACACAAAGATGTTATGAAGAAGAGAATTGATTGGTCTGCTGAAAAGAAGTCTGCAGATACCTTAATTGAAGGGAAATTTTAATGCACATAAATTTCGGGAGAGACCAGAAATTACGTGAGTATAAAGAGGAAAAGACAGAAAAAAAGAGAAAGGAGAGAAAAGGAGAAAGTTATTTAATTTATTTCCCACGGGAAAGCAAACGTGCGTTTCGGGAAAAAAGTACGCGATCGTCAAGAACTTAAGACGGCATTGTGGTTATTTGACATTACATCTAACAAAATGAACCAAATTGCTTTTTCCTCTCTCTATCTCTTTTTATTTTTTTAGTCTTTATCTGTTTATACTTTTGTGATTTCTAGTCTTTCCAGAAATTTGTTTGTATAAACACTTCCCTCGACTGAGACAAGATGCAGAGAGAGAGAATGTATACAAACAAAAACTGAATTTCGTCCAACTGCGAGAATTAAATTTGAGAATTGGTTCTGAAGCTGAAAATTTGATTATTCATCAGTGCTTTTAAATGGAAAAACATCGACATCTACTTCGATTCTTTCTTCGTCTGACAAGGGAGTCGTATTGAATATAGGCAAAAAGAAGGAGACTGCTATCCAGTGAGAGGCATCTGAAAATACGTTATTCTCCTTTCGTGGTGTAACCGTAAAACTGTCTCATTATATTTCAATTATTTTGATCTGTACGAAAAAGTAACTGTTTTAGCTTTACATATCATCAAAAGAATATTTCGTTATTATTCTGTTAGAAAATGGTAAAGACAAGAACAAATCTGTGAGGTAATTTATTCACCATACGTTTAGATGATAAAACTATTTTTGATGAACGTGTTCATGGGAATTTTAATGACAACAGCTTGCTGGGAATTCATTGAATGTTCTTTATTATCATTTTGGGAAGCATAACCTTATTTTTTTTTATTTTGGGAAGCATAATCTTATTTTCTAATTTGCTTAATGGATAAATGGTACCGGATACGCCTAGCCTCATACTCGTTACGGCAATATGAAATGAAATGCGAATAGTTGTTTGTACATCGCTGCTGATAATTATATTCTCCAACCCCATACCTAATTGGTCAACACCATACCCTTCACAGCCGAAAATAGTTGCAACTGTCTGGTTTGTAAGAACTTGCTAATTGCTCAACTTATGCCTCATGCCACGAAAAAGTTTGTATAAGTAAGTTTACCGTTGTTTTCCGTAAGCAGCCACTAGGTCCAAAAGCGTCTAGATCAATAAAGTACGGCAAAAGCTTCAAAGATTATTGAAACTTGACTGTCACAAGTACAAACCATAGATTAGCAATTATTTCTTCAGATTGAAAGAATATATATATATATATATATATATATATATATATATATATATATATATATATATATATATATATATATATATATATATATATATATATATATATATATATATATATATATATATATATATATATATATATATAAATGTATAAAATTTACAGGCGAGCAAACGCACCTATATATATTATATAAATATATAAAATAATATAATCATATTGATATATATATATATAACATTTATATATATGGATATATATATATATATATATATTTATATGATGCATATACAGAATGAGGTGGATATCTTTTGGAATACGATTTCTTGCATACTGAAAGAATGGAACATAAGGACTTGTTACTTTCGTGTTTATCGATATAAAACCTAAAATAACTTATTTTGCATATTCTTATATATTATATATATATATATATATATATATATATATATATATATATATATATATATATATATATATATATATATATATATATAATATATATATATATATATTTATATATATATATATATATATATATATATATATATATATATATATATATGTGTGTGTGTGTGTGTATATATATGTGTGTGTGTGTGTGTGAAAGTCCGTTTTTCTAAAATTTTCGTAAAATCGGAATGGTTTAATTCCGTTTCCGATCTTTAATACATCTATAAAAAATGAATTTCCTGATCACATTGCCATAACGATTTGTGATAAATATATCCTTAAGTATACATGTGCAAGATCTGTGACAAGGAAAACCGTATTAGGAATAGAATTCTTACACAGCTATTTGGAAGCAGCAACAATGATTAGTTGTATAATGATAAAGAAAAGTAAAAGAAAGCTAAACATGAGTACGCTATTTTTCCTTTCCAGCTTGCATAATGATTATTAACACATCTTGCTTTCCCGGGAAGTTTCCGGTGCCATGAATACTTTATCTTTCGTTGTAAAAGCTGCACATTTTATCATGCTTCTTTTTGCCTACTGCTCGGCACAAATAAAGGAAACATTTAATGTCCTTAATCATCCAGGAAACTCATTTCGTCCAAAATGTTGACTATAGTGTCATATTTACTGCAGCTGTAGGATACATATTTTTGGTATTTTTTATTACTTTTATTATTGTTTCATTGGTTTTATTAGTTAAACGTTGTATCTGTGTCTAAATACGTGTAGTGTGCTTTCACTGAAGCCTGGGGTTATTTACTAGCATGGTCATTCAGCAGTTTATAATAGGGTTATCAGGCTTAAATTGATTTTATTCTATATATCCTTTAAACAAACAAGTAATATTTTTGGTAGATATCTAAAACAAAACAAATACAATGAGTACACACTAACAAAGAAATGAAGCGGTTAGATACATATAGAAAGCACAGTTAACTGAAACTCCACTGTTTACGTAAGCAAAATAGAACAGCAAATAAAGTCAAAGGCTTTCTATTCTATGGAGAGAGAGAGAGAGAGAGAGATCATGTCAAGCAAATCTCTGGGAGTTCTTCTTGCCTTCGCTGGTAAGTGGAGGCCCCAAGGCCAAACTGAGGGCAAAGTGGGGGAATTTAGGAGGGTTGTTTGCTGGTGAAAGCAGAGGGAACGGAGACCAAGATGGCACGTGCTGGAGGCCATTCCGCGCTTCTTCTTGCCTCTCGTGAAGAAGGAGTTCCTGGACACGGGGACTTCTATGGTAGCATTGTAAACGTCGGTTTCGCTGTTTTGAAACTTTGTTATTTTGCTCGTGCGTTTTATGTCTAATTGTGATATACATTTGAGAAACGCTTCAATTATTAAACAAACTAAGTTTTGGTTAATAACTGAATACTATTGTATAATATGGATAATTTAAGTATCCATATTATACAATTAATGTATAATATCTCTTACTTTCTTCAGAGAGAGAGAGAGAGAGAGAGAGAGAGAGAGAGAGAGAGAGAGAGACTAGGAGATATGCCGAAGGATGATTAAAAAATTAATCAATGCTCATTCTTTGTAAAGAGTTTGGCTTTCTATAATGTATATAATTCAGAAAATTGACCTAACGAAAAATTAAGTAATTAAGTGAATAATGGATTAGCTATGTGTTCTAGCAGGCCTAAAGATTGTTATATCATCTAACGTATGATACTTTCTTTAAACATAATAATTTAAAATACCCACACCCATGCAAGAATGCACAGTTCCTATGAAACTTTACCAACAGCTGCATACCATCGTCAAGATCACCGCACTATCCAACGGATCAATGCTCCTTTTGATAGTTACGTGGAGACTCTAGTTTAGGTTAGTAAATAAATTATGCAGCAACTAGGCAAGACTTTTTATTTATTTTTGGTCAATCAATCAGTCAAAAAGCTAAAGTATGCCAGGGACCTCCAGTAAGGTTTAGCTGGACTGTTCAGTTTACATATTGTTGATAGCAACAAAAGGGTTACTGAATTTCTGAAATCCGACTAACAATTCGTTTTTGTTATTCAAGCACTTTCTGAAGTTTAATAATTAATGCTTGCTTAAGCCAGGCTATATCCACTTTTTTACATAAAACCCGAGCAATAATTTCTCCGTAATTTTCGTACACTTGAGAAATTCTTGCTTTTAAAAGCACAGGATTAAAGCGAGAGTATTCTGGAAAACGTCGAAAAAATAAATTAAGGATAATTGTAGCATAATGGACGTTTCCAGGAAAAATATGTGAAAAAAAGAAGAGAGAGAGAGAGAGAGAGAAGTAGCTCTTCCAAGACTTAAATGCAGATAGGAAGATGACGAACAAATAAGTCTTGAAATAAAAAAATATAAATAAATAAATAAATGAATAAATATAAAAGGAATAAAATGTACTTCCGTATGAACCGCGAGCGTTTTGAACACTTACTGAATGAAGAAGGTAGAAGGAGGGAACTTGATTAATACAACTTTGAGAATGCTAAGAGAGACTGATGTCTGTTGAGATGGTAAGCGGATGAGGAAAGAAGTCCTCCAGTTCAGCTATGAAAGCATGATTGATTGGCTGAGTGTGTGTGTAAGGAGAGTCTGAACAAGAGAAAAATTCCCAAGTGGATGAGATTTATTGGTGATTGTCCTGATACGGATGGAGGTTTTAGAGGTGACTATAATCATTATGATAGTATAACTTTACTAATTATACTACGAAAGGTATATATGTATATATATCTATATAAATATAAATTTATATATATACAGAATATATATATACATATATACATACATACACATATATTTACATGTATACATACATATATATACATATATACTTATATACACACATATATATACATGTATACATACACACACACACACACATACACACACACACACACACACACACATTCATATATATATATATATATATATATATATATATATATATATATACATAATCATATGTATTATATATATAATATATATATATATATATATATATATATATATATATATATATAATTGCAAATATATAATGTACATAATGTATGGAATTTGAAGTTCAGTATGACATATCCCATAAGAACAATATATAATTATCTTATCCCCTCGACAGAAAATAAAATCTGAATATCTTTGTAAAACACAAAGGACCCTATAGTAATTAGTATTTTTTCATGTTAAATACTTTGATGTTAGCGCAATATTAATATTTCCGTACTTAATATACTCCAGGTGGCAAGTTTCACATATGATGATTTCGCTCAGTCATATCTAACGACCTTTTGACAATCCTTTTCGAAAATCTGGTTTGGTGGCTCCCACGCTTTGATAAGGAGGCAGAGAATCACTCTGTCATTCTCAACCGGAAAACTAAGTCGATTTCCGAAAAGTTTTTTAATCATGAGAAGCATAATTATTCTTCTCTTTCTATTCCTCTTTTTCTGTCCCTATGTCTTTCCGATCCTCATGGCACGTTATCTCTCTCGGTTCACGACTGCATTAAATCCAAGAGGAAAGGGGATTAAAGTTGTGTTTCACTGAAAGTCCCGCATATCTCTGTTGACATGAGTATTCGATTAAATAACCAGTTATTAACCAGCGGAAAAAGTTTCATAAAATTAAGTGATTCGAATTCCATGAAAATATATTCCAATCACATCATGAATAACATGTAAAAAAATCGCCAAAGAAACTTCGGCGCAATCGAGTTTTCTGCACAGCGTATAATGCTGTATGAGCAGCGGCCCATGAAACATTCAGCCACAGCCCGGTGGTGGCCTGTTCTATAGCGTTTCCAGACTAACTTTAACCTTAAATAAAATTAAAAAAAAAAACTACTGAGGCTAGAAGAGGGCTGCAATTTGGTATGTTTGATGATTGGAGGGAGGGTGGTCAACGTATCAATTTGCAGCCCTCTAGCCTCAGTAGTTGTTAAGATCTGAGGGCGGACAAAAAATGTGCGGAAGGACAGACAAAGCCATCTCAATAGTTTTCTTTTACAGAAAATTTAAAAACGGGAGGTTTCCTGCGAGATGACAATTCTCTCACTACGATGAAATCATTTATAAAAAACATTCTCTGAAAGAAATAACACACGAGGTGTTCAAACTCTGCAAGGTCAGTTCAGTAGTTTAGTCGTTGTTTCCACATGATGTAATGAATTTCATATTCCCCTTTCGAGTCTTTCAACCTGCTGAGGTTTTAACTCTGGTAAAAATTTTCGGAGTTGCAGTTCTGATATTTGGGCGGCGTAGAGACCAATTCCCGTTACGGTTAATACATTCAGTACATTCATGTATTTATAATTGTAGTTTTCTGCTCATCCAAGATAACTTGTGGAACTCATGGTGGAGAATATATAAATGGAATTTCCTATTACTTAACAAAATCAATTTCTCATAAATCCATCATATATCATCTCTTTTTTTTAGCTTTCTGTAAAAGAAAACTATTGTGACGGGTTTAACTGTCCGTCTGCCCTCTGATCTTAAAACCTACCGAGGCTAGAGGGCTCCAAATTGTTATGTTGATCGTCCACCCTCCAATTATCAAACATACCAAATTGTAGCCCTCTCGCCTCAGTAGTTTTTATTTTATTTAAGGTTAAGGTTAGCCATGGATCGTGCGTCAGGCAGTGGTTTCCGGAGGCGTGCGACGCACCTTCACTTGACTGCATCTGGGGGGCAACTGAGCGTTGGCCAGTGGGTAGTGGTAGCAGACAGCTTTATACAGCATTATTCGCTGTACATACAACTCGATTGCGTTGAAGAAACTTCGGCGCATTTTTTATTTGTTCTGCTTTATAAATGATATTTGGCCTAAAGAGCGGATAATGCTCAATTCTGTGAATTCCAAGCCTGTAATAGTATTGATTGATAAGATAACAGTAGTGTGAGAATTGGCTATTAAGAGACAAAGATATGCAAAAGCAACAAATGTTATGTGCAATCGTAAGAAGGAAGCTCCCCTAATATAGGGTTATACCAGATTCTGTCGAAGGCCTTAGACTCAGTCACAGGTGGGCAACCTTTAAAGCATCAAGAGCAACCTATTGTTTGTTTCTCAAGACGAGAGCAACACACTTTCTTTTTTCGTAATCATTTTTAAATAGTAGATTAGTATAGTTTATGGTGCCATTATATCATAACTAAACCTTTTAAGTACCAAACACTAAAATTTTAGGATTGATTTGAATTTTTATATCAGATGTCATATTTTGTGTTGACGAAAACTTGTAAATGTAAGGAACATATTTCTTTGTAAGTTACTTTTTTAAATCCAATGATATTCAAACAAAAAATCACGAGTAAAATACAATTTGTACAGAAAATATGCCCAAATAGTATTTAAGATTAAAAAAAAAATTACTCTTCTTGTCAGTGGTATGTTAGGTGTTGGTCATTTTTGTCTACCGGCACCCTCATAGTTTAAAGTAATTATATTTATTTATAAATGTTTAATTATGAAACATGCTGCATCAGTGCTCGCGAGCACAAAATTCACTTCCCCTGAAGAACACTTTCAGACCATCAAAGAGCAGGAGGGTGCTCGCGAGCAACAGGTTGTCCACTCTAGAGACAGGAAGAGCGAGAGTTTTCTAAGTTCTGTAGAGAAGACGGCACACATTTAAGAGACAGGCGACGTGCCTTCTTTCGCTATCGTGCTACAATGTTATTTTCCAGTACACCTAACAACTTACAAGAGAATCTAACAGTACAATAATACTTATTTGAGCAGGTAATCTTATATAATCAAAATCAGTAGTTAGATAGTTAAGCCCTGTAACCAGCTCAGAATTTGACTGTGGCAAAGAAGCTCGGAGGTAACCCTCATAATATAATCCATTATTATAAGTTTGTCCTTTAGCTTCAAAAGCGAGTAACTGTTTTTAGTACAATAAATATTCATGTATTTTAAAGAAAAATTTTCTTATTAATCGATCCGATTTTTTTAATATTACATATACAGTTACCTGCATACACTGTCTCTCGTAGTTGCTCTGTCCTAATTCTTTGTGCCCAATTCAATGGCGTGAACAGTATAGAAATGTTGTTCTTATGTATAATTATAATTCCCTGGTGTGTCATTCGTATTAGATGCGGCTACATATCCGAGTACTTGATCCGTAACGAAATCCCAGCTACACATGCTCTGATTAAGGCCTGGACAGACAGATCTGTCGAGCAAGTGACCACTGGACTCACGCCGAATTGGTTTCAAATCATTCGTGATCCCTGACAAGGAGATTATGCTGGCATTAAGCGAAGTTAAACGGACTGTCGCTCAGTATAAGCCAAATCCAATAAACGTGATACCATCAAAGTGTTCTTTTTATGTAATTTTTATGCAAAATATGAACGACAACAATAATAGAAATACGGGTTGCCACGCTACGTACAGAACTATAAATAGAGGCTAAAGAAGTAATAAAAAAAGATCACCTAGTTGATCAATAAATGCCATTTAACTTTCAAAGTAAAAATGACCTTGAAAGAAAGTTAGGCCATATACTCATTGCTGCGTAAGATTGGAGGGATAAATATATCATATTTGTCAATCCTATATATATATATATATATATATATATATATATATATATATATATATATATATATATATATATATATATATATATATATATATATATATATATATATATATATATATATATATATATATATATATATATATATATATATATATATATATATATATATATATATATACACATATATATGTGTATGTGTGTAAATGTGTTAAATATGACAGATCAACATTGTTTTCAGAATGTTCTCGATTTTCTAGATTATCTTCCTCTGTTCTTCAGGCAAAAGACGTGAAAAGGTTCATTTTGATCACACTCGTTTTTTTTTAGGACTTTCTCTCTTCTAGAGACATCTTCTCTACAAATGAGTCTTCTCTCTCATCATTTTTAACAAGAAACCTCTCATTCTCACAAGTAATTAAATGGACTTCAAAAGAAACACAATCGTTTCTACAAAAATAGGTTTATTATTCAAATAACCCAACAAGAAATTAATAAAAAAAAGCAAAGATTAAAATGTTAATAAATGAATTATCGAGTCAGATAACTAAACTTTAAACTGCAAAGCACTTGATTAAACAAGTCTCATTACGGCTAATAGCCTGACAAATCCCTAAAATCACTATACTCCCAAATCAATAACTAAAGTCATTGTCCAAAAAAACAGTCTACCAAAGTCCACATGTTATTCGAACAAGTCCACAGACATCTGTAAAGAATTAAACATGATAGCTCCCAAAAAATATATGAAATCAAAACAAATAATGGAAAGTCAAAATGATAGCCAAGATATGGCAAACTGTAACATAACAAAATTAATATAAAAGTAATATTCATATTAAATTTCCCACACCAGTTCAAAAGTTCATAATGATTAAAAGTCATGGTAAAAATCAAAGTTAATTTTCTCCCATAAAAACAGAGATTTGAGACTAAAACATCTGACGATTTTCAAAGCCTGGAACCAAAAAGCTATGACTGGACAACTGCAGTTCTAACGTTAATGAACGATCAAACTCACTTTTAGTCAGATTTTGGCATTTCTAGATCAAAAGGTAACGCACGTTCCTTGCACGGATGTACATAGCGCTTATGAATAGATACCTGATATTGCCAATATTGCTGAGCTTCTGTTCAGCAGAAAGCTGAGGAATCAAACTATTTGCTGAATACAAAGATTTTGCAACTGCATCGTGTATTAGTACCATCTGTCGCACTGTGAAATTCTTTCATCACACCATGTATCTAAAAGATTGTAGCAATTTATTTTCTGTATGGCCGAAATGGAATATATATATATATATATATATATATATTATATATATATATATATATATATATATATATATATATATATATATATATATATATATATATATATATATATATATATATATATACATATCTTAACATGTCTATGATTTCATTTAATTGTAAGCGTTTAATGAGTATTTTTTCAACAAGGTGAGCTTTCTTATATGACAAATATATAGATTGATTGACTGATTGATTATATATAAACTATCACAACACCTATATTAATCTCTGTCGCCGTAATAAATAAAAAAAGAAACTAATATATAAATAAACAGCTTTAAAAGTACTCTTTGTATGACAAATATCTAAACATATATATATATATATATATATATATATATATATATATATATATATAGTCACATTCTCAGGCTGGTTGGATGTATGAAAATTATCATTATTTTAATTAACTGCCTTGAAAGCCAACACAACGCACTCAGAATGTAAACAGAGAATTGGAGGTCGCCATGGGGAGAAATTAACCAGTTATCTAGTTTAAACTGAATTTATTTTCAAATGAAGCAATCAGGAAATTAATATGAAAGGGCTGACTGAGCAGCAAGCAAGCAATCACATACAATGTGCAATAAAATTAGGCTACGGCTCTGAAATAGTTTAATATGCAAAAAAACGTGAAGGTTGCTACTGGTTAAATGATTTTTGTTGGTAACGCATCTTGTTTCGTCCACTGTTCCGGACTGCTAATCAGTAGACTTTTACACGTGGCAGGATGGCAGTTAAACGTCTACGCTATTTGTGTTTCACAAGGCATGGAACAGACAGCCCGAGGTGCTGGATAACAGGTTCTGATTCCTTTTGTGCGGAGAGCTCGTTGCCAAAGACGAATTTCGGCCGCAGGAGTCTCTATCCGCGCCAACACAGGAAAAAACCCGCACCAACTTTATGCTTTATGGTCGGGAAAAGAGTGTGTGGCCCAGGTTGCTGGCGTCCCCTTCGATTTTGTTTTCTTGGGTTGGGTACAGGACATCAGCGATCTGAAAGCAGTCATACAGCCAGCGAAAGATCGTAGGGAAAATGGGTCTCATAATAGCCTACTTACAGCCCTGATTCGCCTTTGTGTCCCTAACGGCTATCTGACCCCCAAATCACCCGATGCTGGGGCTATGAGGTTGGTATTGCTTTCACCCCAAGTCAGGTGATATTAGGGTTTTCTACATATTAATAAGTTCACCCCCTTTTCGTGGTGTCTGCTCCAGTCGCCGTTAAATTTTATTTTCTATCTAACCGGCTAAAGGGACGAATGGAATATATGTAAGAATATATATATATATGTATATATATATATATATATATATATATATATATATATATATATATATATATATATATATATATATATATATATATATACTATACTATCTATATGTACACATATTGAAGAGACCTGAAATATGATATGGGTCCATATCCTAAAGGTACCTTGTTTGGCAGGGTATGTTACTCGAGCCTCATTGCCATAGATCTACCGATAGTTTCACCACGAAACTATGAATGGGTCTCTGTAAACTCAGTACTATTGATTCTCATGCTTATAAGTTTAAAAGTGAGCGCAAATCTAACTTTAAGTGACATGCACGCTTGCTTAGTTTTCTTGATTTTTCTCAGAATTTATTGTTTATTTATGAAATGTAGTTTAATTGTCTTTACGTCTCTTACTATTAAATTTTCTATTTTTTTCTCACTTCTATGAAACTTTGTTTCATACAAGATGGCTTTCCGAGTTAAAGGCCTGTGAGTAAGCTTCTTCCATATGAATGCTCATCTTAAATAATAATAATAATAATAATAATAATAATAATAATAATAATAATAATAATAATAATAATAATACTCAGTATTTAAGCCTCAACTTGAAATCTGATTGGTCACCTCATAAACCCAGGTATTAACGTTGCTGATCGATGCTTTGTGACGTATGGATTGATTCATTAACTACTGAATAGAAGCCAATTAGCACCACAATCGAATTTCCAATGAATCACTTGATCGTGAACAAAAAATACCAGCGTAATTAAATTTGGCCTTTTTGAATGTGCGATTCACTGGGCCACAGTTCAACAATAATTGGCGTTTTGTTTGAATGGTTTCCCCCGCTCAATGTGGTAATGATGATGATGATGATAACCCTAAAAAGCTAACTGAATATCTTTTTACACCAATTCTTTATCGATATAGCTATCAATATAGCTTACACACACACTCACACACACACACGCGCGCAGTTAATAAATTGATAAAAGAAACAACTATTTTCGTAGACAGAAGTTTGAGAAATTATGAGTATCGTATTTCAGTTGCAGGGTGAACTCATTTCTCATACTATACTCTCAAAAGACTTCTCACTCACAAAGGCAACTAGCTTACAAAAGAGGGCTGGAAGAGTGCCATTGACCAGGATGACTGGGAGAGGAACAGAGTCATAAACGAGCTACGGTTAAAAGTTGAAGAATAACCAAAAGGCTTTTGACAGTAAGCATGAATATTTTATACCTGGTATAAAGGAATCAGTCTGAAAACGACAGATAAACAGTTGTTTGTAAACAAGAAATAAACAAAGAGAAAGAGAGAGAGAAAAAAGTCAAGCCTGTTTTACCTAGAAGAAATGTTTCGACACCCATGGCAGAAGTATTCCGCAAACTTGACGTTGGTGCAATATATTAGTATTCTTGAAACCGATTAGCAAAAGCACCAAATTTCTTAACTAACATTCTCTCTCTCTCTCTCTCTCTCTCTCTCTCTCTCTCTCTCTCTCTCTCTCTCTCTCTCTCTCTCTTTATGGTGAAGACTGTATTTCTCAATCTTTTTTTGGCTGGCCTAAGATAAGACTGGACATACTGTACATTCAATTTACGCATTCAGTGACCAATGTCTTTGGTGAAAAAAAAGTCCTAACAAGCGTCTCATGCTCCGTGATGGAGGAAAGCATAAACTGAAACAGATTTTTGTTTGTCATTTTCATCTTAGGAAGTCTATAGCAAATTTGAGCCATAAAAATATTAGTGTGTAGATGCGTGTATTTTTGTTATTTATTAACTTCCTTCCCAGTTTATAACGTTTTCTATAATAAATTTCGTCCCCATTTTTTTTTTTTTTTTTTTTGCATATTCTTGTTTATTACTTCAATGTACTGGCGAACATATGAAATAAGTGTGGGGGCAGCTTTATCACTTTTATGTTTATTAGTAAAAAAAAAAAAACCGTTTCATCTTTGCCACATTACTGATCCTCGATTCCTTCCATTATTATATTTAAACTAAATAACTAAGGCAGCCGAACTTTGACTTGTTAATTAAAACCATAAAAATTATGAACTGTAATATACTTCAGGTGATAATGAGAAGAAAATATCCCCCCCCCACTTGAAACTTATTTACAGAAACCACTACTATGAATCATCATTGGGGTACGGCAGGCAGTAAGAGGACAGGGTTGCTAACACCAAATTGCCAATTGATTTGGAGCTAAAGTCTGACAGCTAGATTAACTAAAGATGGTGGTGAGGCAGTTAATAGCCCGCTTAAAAGAGCCTTCGGCTTTCGCAATGTTCAATGATCTGGAGAACAATGAAAAAAGTGTCGTTCCACTTACGGCAATTATGTGATTTACATCTGATTTAAGAGCCATATGTTGCTTGTCGACACTGCTTTACTCATTTATAAATGATTTATTTATTTTCAAAGAGCAAAATTCGACCGAACGATATAAAGACTCCATATTTGTTTTTATCGTTTAAAATATAAAATATTTATACAAGATCTTAAATCTCTATTATCTGTTTTTTTTTAATCCAGGTAAAAAAGTCACAGAAAAGTAACTGAAAAAAGTCACATTAATCCTTCCTAGATAGTGACCCCCAAAAGGGTTTTACCAGGTATGTATCCACCCTTGCGGCGTGTTAGTAAAGTTACCTGTTGGGGATTGCCGTAAAAATTCATGAACTATCATAAAGATAATATGCCAAAAAATATTAGTTCCAGATAACGACCTCCGAAAACCCTTGGAGGTCATGTTTTCTAGGAAAGATCCAAAATATTTTTGTTTCATTACTTTAATAGCTTTAATAAACCATTAATTAATGTGACTTTTGTTCTGTAACTTTTTTCCCACCAAAATTTTGACTTTTTTGACATTTTTTTCCTGTGACTTTATTAAGGCCACAGTTTTTTACCTGAATGGCATGAAAAAGTGTATGGAAATGAGTAAAGAAAGATAAAATTCATAATCTCTTCGAAAATCTATTCATGTTCGAGATTTCAATTACGGATTTATTCGTACATTAGACTGAAACTTGAAAACAAAATAGCTTCTTCGCCTTCCAGTAGGGAAAAGGACAACAAGGAAGATGCAAGGAAGTCAAGAGGTATTTGATGGTCATTGCCTTTCAAGCCCTTAGGCTAGAAACAAAGCAAAACCACATATTTGAAACTAATAGATCAAATTGTTTAACCATCCTCTTTAAAGAAAGGAAGATATATTATATATATATATATATATATATATATATATATATATATATATATATATATATATATATATATATATATATATATATATATATATATATATATATGTGTGTGTGTGTGTGTGTGTGTGTGTGTTTATGTGTAATATATATGTATATATATATGTGTATATACATATTTGTTTTATATTATTATATATATATATATACTTTAAAAACTGGTTTTCATAATCATACACTAAAGTGGAATATATAAAGTCCATATAATAACTCTACAGACCTGTTGCTAGGTAACCAGTTGGTTCTCTAGCCACGTAAAATAAGTCTAATCCTTCGCATACAAGATATACCTATATAGCTGTTAATCAGCTCAGTGGTCTGGTAAAACTAAAGAAATGAATACTAACATTTCAAGACTAAAGGCATATGATTATGATTGAAATCTGTTTTCCTCAAACTCTGGAACCAAAATTTCTCTATTGGTTTCGTTTCCATCCGTCACCTTTTGTCCTGAACTTGGCCTTTATTAACTGAGACGGCAACAATTAAAATTAAACTTTTTTTTCCTTTTCTGGAGATGGAGAACATTTACTTCTGAGAATAAGCGGGATTCATTATTAATTTTCCCCTGAAATAAAACTATCGAGATGAAATTTATTTTCAAACGTCCGCACTTTTTCTGTCTGCCCTCGGAATCTTTTAAACTATAACAAGGTCATAGCTAGAGGATGAAAACAAAGATATGTTGATCGTCCACCCCGTCTAACTATCAAACATGGCAAATTGCAGCCCTCTAGCCTCCAGTACATTTTATATTATTTCAGTTTAATAACTTAGCCAGAATGCTACTGGGCAACGCTGGTTAACAACTACCGCTTAGGCCGTGGTCTGAAATTTCTTCATGGGCCCAGCTGAGAGTTTATACCATAAGAGTTTCATACAGCATTATACGCTGTATAGAAATCATAATGAAACTATAAATTTTTATTCTTGATTTTTAAATCACACGGTATATATCTTCGTATTTCTATTATATACAGGTTTTTTTATGATTAACGTTTTTAGGACAGAAACCCAATGTTTTTCCTATGTTTCTGAATATATTTTATATAAGTTTTCAACTTCTACCATGAAATAATAGTGAGTTAACTGGTCAACTACGACAAATTTTAAAATGGAATACAGTGTTAGGAATTATTGTCAGTTAATTTGCAGGTTCAATGCAGATTGACTTTTAATTCACTCCAAAGGGAAATTGAATTTTAAACTAACCAGGTTAGGATAAGATATGGTAATCTTCCCTAAACAATGGCCTCTTTGTGCATATGCCATACATTTGGTAGAGTGGTACTTTTAAATACCACCATAATTCTGCAGATTCACCTTGAGATAATTCAGTATAAAAAGAAATTGAATAACAAGAAAAAGAATCAGACTGAATATTTTAAATTGATTTGATCTTACATTCTAACTCTTTTTGTGGAGTCTTCTAACTTATTTTAAGTATTCCTCTATAAGCAGGATTATCAACACTTCTCTTCAGATGCATTCTTTTCTGTTATTTCAGGTGTTTCATCTCGATAAGCAGGGGACAGGCTCAAATGTCTCACCAGGTGCATTCTTTGTTATTTTAAGTATTCCTCGATAAGAAGGGTACATTGTCATTCCATAGTGCGTTTTTTTCTTTGTCTATTTAAAGTTGCCTCGATAACATGCAACAGCGTCTTGATGTTCTCAATTGCATTCTTTTGCAAACGTCCATGTTTCCATTTACAATGGAAAGTTTCAGTCCACTTCAAATGAGGCAAAACCTCTGCTAAACTTGTTGTTATTCCTGGCTCTTCTTCAATTTCTTCTTGTGTGTTTTTTCTCTCTTCTGCAAGCGTTCTCTGCCTGAGTGCATTCTTGCACCCAATTAAAAGATATTGGATAAGCTTCATCAACTACAAATCTAAACTTCTCCACTGTCTCACCAATTGCATTAATTTGTTATTTTATCTTTATTCCTTGAATGAGTTCACATACACTTGTACCAGATTTTTCCAAACCCCATTCATACATTCTTTCTTTACTCCTTCCTCTATATATAATGTTCATATAATGGACATTACACTTCTCCAGAAAATGCATTCTTTCCTATTTTAAGTATAGCCTGATAGCCTGAGGTAAATTACACTTCTATAAAGCATTCTTTGGAACGTATTTAAAGTATTCCTCGAGAAGAGAGATAATTACAGCTGACAATAAACGTATCATTAATATCTCCGATGTATTGGCGATACATTGTCAGAATCAAGAATTTTGAAGGGATTTTTGATCCCTAAAGTATTCCTCTGAAAAAGCATCGAATAACAGCATTGCAGTCATGCATTTTTCTTATTATGACGTATTCCACTCTAAATGCTTGTCTGATTCTCTTTAATGCCCCTGGAACTCGCAGTCTTTGTTATTTTATATTCCTCATTTCCCCCAAGCAGGCACATTACACTTCTCAGGTTCATTGTTGGCTTTTTATGGATTCCTCGATAAGTTGGGGTGCATTACACTTAATACCGAGTCCATTCTTGTTAATTAAAGATCTGCTACAGAAGTTGGATCGTTTTTTGCAGAATATCCTGTTATTTAAAGTATTCTGATAACAGCGCTTGCTTTCACACTTCTCACACTAGTGATTCTTTGTTATTTTAAGTCCTCATCCAGTAAATACAAAACTTTTGTTGTGGTTATCATTCTTTGTTATTTAAAGTTCATTCCTCGATGAAGCATTTTTGGATGGTTAAGACCGAGTGGCATTCTTTGTTATTTAAAGTAGACGTGAGTAGGGTAAAAGCTCCATTTCTTCCAAAGGTGCATTCTTTTTTTAAAGTATTCTTGGAAAGAACTGAAGCAGATGCCCTTATAGCAGTGCATTCTTTTGTTATTTTAAGGATGGTGGATAACAGAAGATGCAATATCATAATGACTGGCTTCCATCACGTGGTTGAGATTTTTTTTTATTGCTCCAGAGTGATTCCTTTCTTTTCGCACGAGATACACACACTTCTTTGGGCAACAAAGTGATTCTTTGAGTTTTAGAGTTTGTATATAAGCAGAGGGTACCAAATCACTTCTCATGAGTGCATTTTTGTTATTTTAAAATTCCTTATTATCAACGTACATTCTCACCGAGTGCACCATTCTTTGTTTTAAAATACGTGTTTTCGGGATAAGCAAAGAATTCTCACCGAGTGCATTGTTTGTTATTTTATATATTCCATATATATTAATATATTATATATATATATATATATATATATTATTTTATATATATATATATATATATATATATATTATATATATATATATATTCTATGTTATTTTATATATTCCTCTATATATATATAACATTCTCACCGATGCATTTTTGTTATTTTAAAGTATTCCTGTATAAGTATACAGTTGTTTTAATGTTATTTAAATATTCCTTTTAATTATAAAATGCCGGTACAGGGTCACTTTAAAAACTGGTTTTTCATAATGTTATTTTAAAGTGGAGGTAAAGTCCATAAGTACAATACAGACTACTTCATAAAATGTACCTTGAATCCTGCTTATTTAAACTCTCCTCAACTAAGTTTTGTTGCTTGCTTTCGTTCATTCCGTCACCGGAGTGTCCTGAACTTCCATTTGTTAACTTAGACGCAACAATTATCATGGGTACTTTTTTTCTCCTTCTTCTTCTCTGGAGATGGAGAACATTTAGTCTATTTAATAAGTATCCATTATTAATTTTCTGTAAAAGAAAACTTCGAGATGGCTATTTGTCATTCCGTCAGCACTTTTCCTGTCAGCCCTCAGATCTTAAAAACTACTGAAGCCAGAGGGATCAAAATTGGTATGTTGATCATCCTCTAACCATCAAACATGGCAAATTGCAGTCCTCTAGCCTCAGTAGTTTTTGTTTATTATTTCAGTTTGAAGTTATGCGATAATCGTGCGTCTGTCAACGCTATGGGACAGGCTACCGCTGAGGCCGTGGCAAAGTTTCGTTATTTTACGGCTGAGAGTTTCATGGGCTGTAGTTGAGAGTTTCATACAGCATTATACGCTGTGCAGAAAACTTGATTGCTCCAACGAAACTTCGATACATTTTTTACTTGTTGATTTTTACATTAACACAGTGCCTCATAGTATTTCTATTCGTTAAAGTTGTTATGATTAATGTATTCCTCGACAGAGGTGTAAATGCTTTTTCCTATGTCTGAGGATATATTCTTTTATATAAGTTTTCATTCATTTTCTGATTACAAGAGATAATAGTGACTTAACTGGTCATTTAAGACTAATTTTAAATGGAATCAGCGTACATCGACTGTCGACTTATCTTATAAAAACATGGAGGATTTTTCTCGAGTGCTGGATCTTTTTCATTCAAAGATTTTTATGATAACAGAGGTATTCTGTATATTATCTAACAATGGAGGTTTTTTGTTATTTTCAATAACGGGACTTTTACATGCTATTTATTTTTCATACATCACATTTCCAAGTGCACTAAGGTAATAAAGAATATTTTAATCGATTCTTTTGACATCAGTCATTCTAACTTCTTTGTGAACATGCATTTTTGTTATTTTAAGTCTTCCTCTATAAGCAGGGTCATTACACTTCCTGCATTTGTTATTTTAAGTATTCCTCGATAAGCAGGGGTGCATTACACTTCTCACCAAGTGCATTCTTTGTTATATTAAGTATTCCTCGATAAGCAGTAAGCAGGGGTACATTACACTTCTCACCGAGTGCATTCTTTGTTATTTTAAGTATTCCTCGATAAGCAGGGGTACATTACACTTCTCACCGAGTGCATTCTTTGTTATTTTAAGTATTCCTCGATAAGCAGGGGTACATTACACTTCTCACCGAGTGCATTCTTTGTTATTTTAAGTATTCCTCGATAAGCAGGGGTACATTACACTTCTCACCGAGTGCATTCTTTGTTATATTAAGTATTCCTCGATAAGCAGGGGTGCATTACACTTCTCACCGAGTGCATTCTTTGTTATTTTAAGTATTCCTCGATAAGCAGGGGTACATTACACTTCTCGCCGAGTGCATTTTAACCCCGTCATAGAATGTAATTATGACTTCTAATTGCATTCCAGCAAGAGGGTACCTGACTCCGATCTGATTAGCATATTGCTATTCTGCAAAATGTCTGAATTGGCTCTCCAATTATCGTATGCTAAGGAATATGTCACGGCAAGGTGGCACAGCAATCACATGGCTTGAGTCGCTCTGTAAACTTAGGTTCTTGGGAAACGCTTAATCGCAGGAGATACGAACAGTGGAGTTATATAAATGGCTGTTGTTTTAAAAGGTTAAATATAACCATTCTTGGTTTATTTATTGGTATTGTTCGCCTGTGTTAAAAGAAGTAATTATGGTTTCGGCCTTTAAATACTAATTCCTGAAATATTGTCCCCTACACAATTGTAATTACAGAATTAATGCATCGTGCTACTGCGACTTGAAGACAGTCTAACACGTCTTGATTACAACTCATAATATATGTTTTTCCGGCTGTAGTAGATAGAGCACACTGCTAGTATCGCATTAGAAAATGATTATTTTTCGCTATTATCCGTATATAATACTCCGAGAGAGACATATTTATAAAACTTTCTAATACACACACACACACACACACACACACACACACACACACACACACACACACACACACATATATATATATATATATATATATATATATATATATATATATATATATATATATATATATATATATATATTATGTATTGATATATATATTATTTTTCACCTGTGGTAATGTGTCATATAAAATCATTTTATATATATCCCTATATTATATATATATATAAATACTATATATATACATATATACCTATATATGTATATATGATCTCTGTTTCCCTTGAATATACATACATAATACCTATTTATTATATATATATATCATATATTTATATATATGATATTCCCGCTATATATATGATATATATATATATATATATATTATATATATTTATATATATGCGGGCATATATAGTCATGATATATCTCTTCCCTCTTGTAGATTTCCGCTTTCATTTAATTTTGTAAAAATCTGCTATTCATTTGACAAAGTCGGGAAAATTGGCTGAGATGACGGACAAAAACAAGCCCCAGTTTGAATAGATCAGAAGTTAGTACCTGTGTATAGAGGGTAGGGAACACCCCATCGCCTGATCCTGGGAAACAATAGACAAATTTCACCCCCATCACGCGATGGGGGAGCATTTAGGTTGGGGAAGGTCAAATAGGCATCTTAAAGCTAGGGGCCAGGTAGGATTTTAATCTTAAAGCACTCTTTTCCTCTTGCCCTTTTGCTGGTTGTCGTGACACAATTTGCAGGTAAGATTGGCTGTTCTTTAAAGCTTTTTACGCCGCTTGAGAGTGGAGGAAGGCCAGAACTAGTCTCACCTTTCTTCTCGACAGACGCTGCATATATTTTCCTCCGCTATCTGGTTGACCTATTCCGATTAACAACTGATGTTGAGTGCTGGCGCCCCAATTATCCGACAAGGTGTGTACCTCGCAAATAGTCAGTAAACCAGCCCTTCCCCTTTTTTAAACTCCTTAAAATTCCATTTCTTTAAACTTTAATTCCCCTCCTTCCTCCACAAAGCAATCCTCCCATTGTAAGAGTCCTGCCCGGACTCCCATATCTCGTCATTGATGTGCCTCGAATTTCAGTAGAGATCCGTGATAATTATCCATTTATCCCTCTCCCCCATGCAACTTAAGGGCAAATTTAGGCAAAGCAATACCAGTGTTAAATTTACTCGTTGTGTGAATGTGCGATCACGTGTTCATTGTTAAAGCCCACGCAGCCACTATTCCCATATTGTGCTTACGTGATCTCCTTATAATTATCTGCTGGGCTACGTAGTGGTTAATATTTAATTGTGTAAAGTATCCCCATTTATATGGGGAATTTCCTTCTGTGTGCCTCCATTGTTAATCTGGGACCTCTCTTTCAGGAGAGACAAGCTGCCCTATAGCACTCCATGCCCCATTATTTAGCCTGGGACCCCAAAATCCTGAATATTCCTGGTCGCAGTCGATATCAAGTTCGTTGTGGCCCAAAAATGTTTATATGAATTATTTTCCCATCCTGGAGTTCCATCATTTGCATCATCTATCTGAGACTATTTCGTGTAATCGGGGCATGACTAACTATTATTATTATCATTGGACTGATTGTATCGAAAAATTGGGTCCCCGAATTACTCAGCTTGTGTGTTGCCAATCATTACATTATTGTTCCATGTATCCAATTAATGAGTCTGCCCATCAGTTATCATGCTATTTTGTGTGTCTCCTTGTTTCATTGCTAAAGTCTCTGTAAATAAACCCTGTAAATTTCTAAAAAGAATTCTAATTCCAAATGGCGACCTTCCTCCTTTAATTGTAAATCCAGGAAAATCTAAGGTAAGTTTTCAAATAACTTTTCCTTTTGCTCATAAGCTGGGCTTTCTTGGTTTTTCCAGTGGCAGCATCAATATAAACCTTGTTTCAATTTCTCCCCAACCAAGTCGTCTACTTTATGACAATATATATATATATATATATATATATAATATATATATATATATATATATATATTATATATATATATTATATATATATATATATATATATATATATATATAATATATGGATTTTTTAATTTTTTATATCATTACAACAAATCAACATTGCTAATAATAGTTATTTCTGGAATTTGTCCCAAATAAAGAAATTTAGAAGAATCAACAAACTGTTTCCCTCCTTGACTCAACCAATATCTGCATTGAACAAGTATACAGACGTCGTCAAAACCGAGTAATTCATATTTCCAGTAAAGGATAAGTTTTGCATTTGACATTTGTGTCATGTTGGGAATGGAATGGAGAAAATTGCATATTCCTTGTAAATTGAATTTTCTTTTATTTTTCAGTAACAATGATGTCTTTTTAGGACATACTTGGCAAAGTTATACGTTCAGTCACAAATAAAAAGGGTATAATTTATTGGTAAACATTCATGCTTTCAACAACTCGGCTAACTATTACTCTTGAAAAGAGGTGTGGTGACTTTTATGAATGTGCACAAAGTCTAAACTTGTATAAAATATACATTGCAAGAAATTTATGAAAACTTTTTAATACCGATTTCAATTCCTGTTATTGTAATATACATTAATTGCAACTTTTTTTTCATTTAATTGAATTACTATTAGTAATATACTAATGTGGCAAAACACGCAAATTTGTACCCAGAGACCTTTGACCCCTAATTGTGAAGTAATTGCTACCAGAGAGGGGGACAGACGATCAGGTTTCCTATAGTGCTTGAAACATTGCATATATTGCATATCTTTACAGTAACATGATATCTGAACGAAATCTTTTATTAGCTTTTCTGAAATTCCTGATATACTAAAATGGGTTTTGGTAAGTTATAAGAAGGACGTAAAACCTTATCGAGAAATGAATACTAACCGACATTTTCCTTTTATATACGACAAGTTAATGATGAATGCTAATGCTGTTATTACACCAAAGAGAAGATCAGAACTACATGAATATGAAAGGTTCCGTAATGTGATAACAACATCCCTCATCAAAACTCTTACAGCAGCCTCGTAATTAATGGCTACAAGGGATAAGGCACTCCTGAATTCATACGCATATATATTTGGCAAAATTTCTCACCTGAGTGCATATTCTCATGAGAATGTAAAGATAACTTATCAAAAAATTAATACCCTGAATAATGCCTTTAGATTTCAACGACGAAAATGTATATTTCCTACCTGAATATGAAATTATGAATAACAGTTCATCGCAGACCACACAAAAGTCTCAAAACAAATTCAAATTAGTTATGTCCCATTACAGAAATTCTGAACTATAACTTTTACTTTTCCAGAACCCATTGACCATTGGTTTTCCTGAAAAGGAGACTTTCATTTTCGTATTGACATGCAGAATTGCTAACTCATTTAATTGTAACAATATAGTAACTTGCAAACTACAGTAAGATCGTCCATGATAATGTGTAAAGTGTAAAAAAAAACCATTATTATTTTAAGTAGGGTCAAAGTAATTCAGCAGAAGTTACTGAGAGACTGTCAGCTTTCAGCCAAAGCTAAAGAGGATATATCTACATATGCCATAAATAATCTAAAATTATTATTGATTACTCAAAGACGCTTAATAACATCTAGCAAATTTCTGTATTATTACTGTCAGTTATGTAAATTTCAATTACTTCAATATCTTCTTATTTTGTCATAAAAGTAACCCTCAAATATGACATTAATGATTGAAGAAACAAATAAATAGTCAAAAACAAAAAAATAAATAAACGAGTAGATTTAACCAGGAGAGTGAATCCATTATTTTTAAATCATGGATAAATAAGACAGGAAAGTTGATTCCTCTGATCCTAGCAATTTTTTTAAGCTGGTTTTCAATTACGTTCACCATTTACCAACATTCGGCATAAGATGCATTTGAATGACAGATTGGAGGTATTCAGTAAAATTTATTTAGAAACAGAACACAGTTCGTAATGCATTTCTCAAACTGGGTGCCTTGGCACCCTGGGGTGCCACAGACAGTGCCTAGGGGTGCTGCAAGATTGTCGTGAATTTTGTCTTGGCTAGATCATCTCAGTGAACATTTGTAAAAAAAAGAAAAAGTTTGCATAAGTCTTCATATAATTATTATCAGCGTGTCTATATGAATATATATATATATATATATATATATATATATATATATATATATATATATATATATATATATATATATATATATATATATATATATATATATATATATATATATATATATATATATATAAATTCATGCGACATGGTCACGGTAATGGTTACATTAGTTAAAGTGCCATCACTAAAGAAAGACTGAGAACCGTTGCGTGACTAGGAAGGCCGGTGACCTACTGAATATCCGTAATGACCTAGATGCTTTGTCAGAGCTCGTAGGCCTTTTTTGCTAATTTTGTTAATTGTTGGCTGATATTACTTCCTAATCAGCAGTTATAGTAACGAATACTAGTGATGAAAAAGTAAAGTTAAATGTACTTGTTGAGAGAGAGACTTGTCAGAGAGAGAGAGAGAGAGAGAGAGAGAGAGAGAGAGAGAGAGAGAGGAGATGGATGTCTAGTCACTTGCCATATTGACGTGACATGCCATCTATTTAGATATCATGTTTTAAATAAATACTGTAGTCACTCGTCAACGCTTTAAAAAAAAGCGCTTTCAAAACTATAAGTAAAAACTCATGAACTTTGAGCTGTTGTACAACACTACTTGGAAAACAGCTGGCAATGAAGCTACCATTAAGCAGGAGGAGCTGATACCATAAAGTTGCTATTAAACCCCTTTGTTGAAATCATAAATCAAATGCAGCCTTTCTGTATTTTTTTTCAAATAGAAGTTGTGTAGATTAATCGTGCTAAATATGTTGAAAAGAGAGAGAGAGAGAGAGAGAGAGAGAGAGAGAGAGAGAGAGAGAGAGAGAGAGATGACATCATGATTAGGAGTAAATTTTTTCCTGTTAAAATGTCAGTCAGTACCAAGAGCAATTAGTAATAGCAGCTGCACGCGGGGATCATGTTAAACGGAAAAACGTGATCTTATTGTTCATGACCACTGATGATATTTATCTTGGTTTAATCTTAATTGTGCTGATCCTCTTGAGATCACGTACACGGAACGAGAAGATGAAGAAAGTAAGACGCGATGAAAACGTAGTTTATGGAGTGTAAGAATGTTCAGAAGTCAAGGAAAAAGAAGATATTACTATTGCCTGAATGTGCGAGAGTTGGTCAAGAAAATAAAGGAGAAATAAAAAAATACTAATAAATAAACGTTTATCAATTAATAAATTAATAAGAAGCAAAGAAAAATGTTCTTAGGTTAAGGAGTACACCATAACTAAAAATTAAAGAGAGAGAGAGAGAGAGAGAGAGAGAGAGAGAGAGAGAGAGAGAGAGAGAGAGAGAGAGAAGAAGAAGAAGAAGAAACTGATGATCATGGAAGCAGCATTCCTGTTCTACTCTGCTATCACCCTTCCTACTGCCCCTAAAAATTGAAGTACTGTAGATTTCGAAAAAATATTACGTAAGTTTTATATCTTAATATTAAAAGATTTTCTCGTACTTGTAGATTGAACATTTTACCACAGCCCATCAAAATTCATTTTTATTTCACCCATTAAAATTGTTGTTTAGTAACTATACGGTTAAGGAGACTTTTTTTTTTTCAAGGTTCGCATCCATTTGAATTTCGTTCTTGCTGTAAAACATTTTCTATTTTCTCTCTTAAAGACTAGTAAGACTTATAATAGCATTCAGTATTTCGCTCGGAAACGATTCTCATTACATCATTAGTTTAGCATCCTTTCATTCACAAAAGTCGTGACTTTAATGCAGAAGAACTGGGGATTTTTGCGAGTGTAATTTGCTCTAGTTGAGAAACAGTCCGCTGAGAAATATTAGTTGCGTTTCCTTTCATTAATTCTACCCTGGGATCCACAAATAAGAGAAAAATGTGCAGATTTCCTTTTTTTGCAGTTAACTTTTATAATTGTTTTATTGTTGCAAATTTATTTTTTATATATGCATACATTGCGGAGTAGTTCTTCAATGTTCAATTGTGTTTATAATGTTGGTTAAGAAAATGAAATTAAAATCTTACATCTTCAAAAGTTTTTCTAAGTTACATTGATTCTGTAGTGATAAAAAAATCAATGAAAAGAGTAAATTCAGAAGAGTAAATCATGTTTTTGATAATGCGTATATTGAAAAATATCAACAGTAAAATAAATCAACTGGAAAAGTATAAGAGCGGTAAATTTAGGCTGACCTCATGAAACTTAAAAATGCGGACATTTAGTGTAAGTGCTTTTTGATAAACCTCTGTTGTTATTAGACTGTAATTCATTATTGTCTTTTGGTTACACTCCAGATCATTCGTTGTCTTAATATCATTTAAGGAAATATTTATGGGCTTCGGAATGTTTCTCTCTTCGATTAATCTTTCATCAATTAAGGTAAACTTACCTTTGAGAAATTTCCTTAATTTTTTTCACAGAACTTAAATAAAATATTTTTGAAAAAAAAAAATATGTTAGAAGCATTATCAGTGTGGTAGGTTTTCTTGGGTAAAACGATATTTTTGTGAATTTCCATTCACTGGCAGAGGAAACAAAAGGTTATTTTACTCCCACGCATTTCAGGAAAGAGCGTATCATTGATATACTGTTTAGAAACATTACTGATACTTAAGATTATCAGGCTTTGTCTTAAAAACATTTTCACTTTGGTCAATAAAAGACAAGGTAATCATACGCTTTAAAGTTTCTTTTCGGGATGTGGGGTATCATTTCCTAATCACAGCATTTTTCTAAAAATTACCACTAGACACATGATAAATTTCGTTATGTTACCAACAAATAATCAGCTGAGGAAGATGTATAAAGCAATTCATTTAGGCTATAAGTATAAACTGCTGATAAATAAGTGATAATCTGATTATTTATTTTATAACTGCCATTTTCCGGAACGAAAAACAAACAAGGCTAAATTATTGTAAATTGCAACGACTCTGAGGAAATTATTTGTAATTAAGTCATTAGGTTTCAACCTGCTCATTCATCACTCACGGGATTGTTCAATTATCAGTTTTATTTGATGCCATTCATGAAGATTGCCTGCGTTATTAGAACTCCACATCGAAAATGATATCCGAAACTGGAAATGAAACGTTGACAATATTGAAGGATAATGAAAAAGCAGGAGAATTAAGTGGAATCGTAATTAAATCATTTTCCTATGGCGTCATTCCGAATGGGCTAATTATTCTTCCCTTTCTTTCAACAATTATGTCTGCTGATACTGATGACCTTGAGTGTTTTTATGACAACAGCACGAA
>NC_089748.1:62108906-62125642 GCF_040412425.1 Macrobrachium rosenbergii
TGCATACCAGCGAGTTTTCCCAACTTCCCGGACTCAGCAATGACCCAATAGACAACATTTCATTCGAATTATCCCTTCTGAGTGAATAAGATAGAAATCATCAACACACAATCACGTGTGGAACAGAAATAGTTTTGATCACGAGCGATCTCTCAGGTGGAAAGCAAAGGGCGTTATCACTGGGCCATAAGTCTAAAAAGTTGGAACCTGAGCAACTGCACCCAAAGTACCTGGGCAAGCTAACTGCTTGCATACCAGCGAATTTTCCCCCAACCCCGACTCAGCAATGACCAATAGACAACATTTCATTCAAGGTTATCCCTTCTGAGTGAATAAGATAGAAATCATCAGCCACACAATCACGTGTGGAACAGAAATAAATTTCTGACTCACGTCGGGATCGAACAGGTCTCTCAGGTGGAAGCAAGAGGGCGTTATCCACTGGGCCATGCAAGTCTAAAAGAAGTTAAGGACCTGAGGAGCAACTGCGGCGAATTACCTGGGCAAGCTAACTGCTTGCATACCAACGAAGAGCTTCCCCAACTTCGACTCAGCAATGACCCAATAGACAACATTTCATTCGAATTATCCTTCTGAGTGAATAAGATGAAATCATCAACACACAATCACGTGTGGAACAGAAATAAATTTCTGACTCGTCCACCTGAGAGACACCTGGTTCGATCCCGACGTGAGTCAGAAATTTATTTCGTTCCACACGTGATTGTGTGTTGATGATTTCTATCTTATTCACCAGAAGGGATAATTCGAATGAAATGTTGTCTATTGGGTCATTGCTGAGTCGGGAAGTTGGGGAAAACTGCTGGTATGCAAGCAGTTAGCTTGCCCAGGTAATTCCTGGGTGCAGTTGCTCTCAGGTTCCAACTTTTTTAGATTCAAGCATGGCCCAGTGGATAACGCCCTGCTTTCCACCTGAGAGACCTGGTTCGATCCCGACGAGTCAGAAATTTATTTCGTTCCACACGTGATTGTGTGAAAAATTCATCTTATTCACTCAGAAGGGATAATTCGAATGAAATGTTGTCTATTGGGTCATTGCTGAGTCGGGAAGTTGGGGAAAATCCGCTGGTATGCAAGCAAGTTAGCTTGCCCAGGTAATTCCTGTGCAGTTGCTACCTCAGGTTCCAACTTCTTTAGACTTGTATGGCTCCAGTGGATAACGCCCTTGCTTTCCACCTGAGAGACCTGGGTTCGATCCCGACGTGAGTCAGAAATTTATATATATATATATATATATATATATATATATATATATATATATATATATATATATATATATATATATATATATATATATATATATATATACCAAATCGTTCTTTTTGTGAACAATGTAGTTACAATGCATCAACTTGTTGTTGCCTAAATTTCAAGTAAAGTTACTTAATGAATTTCGTATCTGTTTTGGAATATGCATGAGTGCAGTCTCTCACCCGTATAAACACACACACCCACACTCACACACGCACACACACACACACACACACGAAAGCCCGCTCACACACACATAATGCTGGCTAATGTGGATGGCAAATAATAAAATCTGATATCCACTTAGTTTATTACACCTTGGTCATTTTTTTTTTTTTTGTCGCTTGTTCTTTTCGTTAAATGGCGTTGTACTCGAACATAAATAATTACGTACTTCCCGTGAATCGCTGCTCTGGATTTGATAAAAGTCTTCCGTGTTGTTGCAGGCCCCGGGTGATTTAATGACATTCATCATTTAATCATAACCTGCCCAGAGCAATACGCTTGATATCTCTACAATACAAAACACCGATTACAGGAAAGCATGCAATTCCGAGTGCGTCACGACATTTGTATCCTGAAAGAAAGAAGGAAAACTGGTCTATAATATCCCTACGTCCTTCACGTCAGTACCATATATGACGTCGTTGTATCCTTGTCTACTGCTATTCTAGCATTAGTACTGATAATGCCGTGTTCCTTTTATTTTCATATTCTTACTAGTAACGATACAGAAAGTAAACCCAAACAATTAGCCTCACGTGTCTGCTATCACTGGTACTTTTTCAGAACATCAAACATTATTTCCCACTTCCCGGATGTCATGAAGTTAATGAACAGGAGAGAACCAACCTACCTCATTGCCGATCTAAATGCCAGACACCAAATATTTGGATATAGGCAATCTAATTACACAGGACAAGAAATAGTCAGATTAATAAATAAAGTATATCATACACTTAGACCTGATTTCGATACCTTTGTAGCAAATAACAGAAAAGGAAAGCCAGATATAATATTGGGAAATAATAAAATTCACCTCAATATTGCCAGTTACAAGAGGACCAGCAACCTCCTCCGATCATATACCAATGGTAATTACACTGTCAACTAATCCAATAATGATTCCATCCTTAGAAATACCAAATATAAAAAGAGCAAGTTGGAAAGCTTCAAAATGAAATAGAAGAAAAAATAAGTAGACAACTAACAATAAATTCAAATGAAATAGAAATAACAAAAGAAATAGTAGATGGCGAGCTTGAAGAATGGTACAAAAATATAGAGGAAGCAATAAAAATCATATACCCATAACTAAATACACCACACTTCCACATCCTATTAGTAGTGATAAGTTGAAATTGATACAATGGCGCTACAACAACATCCAAAACACAGTACTTATAACAGGGTGGAACAACATATTAATGAGAAGATATGTGTCATTACAAGTACAGTTAGTACAAGAAAACTCAAGATTATATCATCAAAATTGGGAAGACCTAATAAAAACACAGAAATACAGTACAATAACCCAAAACAATTTTGGAACTCCGTTGCAAGACTGATGGGAAGCAAAACTAATACTTCGCCATACGTAAAGCATGGAATGAGAAAATATATGATGACAAAGAGAAGGAAGTACTGCACAAGCCCTACTGGCAGGAAATATTCCAGATAACGCAGGAGGATAACCAAAATTTCGACAACCAACATGAGACAATAGTCAATGAATTCACTGAACAACATAGAAACAGAGCAAATCCGCATCATGCAGCTGATATTAGCAGACTCAATGAAGACTGCCCATTAACAAGGAAAATAGAGTTATGGGAAATCAAAATAATAATTAAAAATTTTAAACACAAAGCACCGGGAAAGAGTGGAATTAACAAGGTCATAATTCAAAATTTACCAGACATTGCACTCGAAAAATTTAGAGAAATATACAACTTGCCCTCTCAATGAGATATTTTCCAATTATATTCAAGAATGCAATAATGATTTTGATACCCAAACCAGGAAAAGATACTAGTCAGGTAGAGAATTATAGACCAATATCATTACTAGAAGTACTGGGCAAAATATTTGAAAAATAATTAACAACAGATTAGTGTTGTTCCTAGAAGGTAATCAGCTACACAATAATAATCAATATGGATTTAGAAAAGGAAGAGGGACCCAGATTGCAATAGCAACAATATATGAGAGTATTGCACTATCACAAAGAAGAAGGTACCTATGTAACCTAGTATGTAGAGATATAACAAAGGCATTTGACAAAGTATGGATACAAGGACTTCAGTACAAAATATTACATCTCAACCTTCCAGACACTTTTGAGAAAATACTATGCAACTTCATCAAAGATCGAACAGCAGCAATCAAGTCACAAAATTACATAGGAAATCCATTCCCGTTACAAAGTGGAGTCCCACAAGGATCTGTACTAAGTCCAACACTATTCATATTATACTCGTACACATCAGATATGACTTCACCACCAGAGTACTGTACTGATGTCTGCTTTGCAGATGATATAACTCAAATATTTATACACCCAGAAAAAAACGCACTTCGGAGAAGGGATCCAACTTTGAAAAGACAAGTAGCACAAAAACAATGAACCAAATTGAAAGAATAAATCAGTTTGAAAAGAAGTGGAAGATAAAGATAAATAAATCTAAATTCCAACTAGTATCAGTGTCTGCTTACAAACCTGCACAAATAATGTTAGACCAACAACCGATGAATTTTAGTAAAAGCACAAGAATACTAGGAATGCAATTCGGACAAAGAGGAATATCAAGACACGTGAGAGAAAGGCTAAGAATAGCAAGAACACAAAATACAAAGCTAAAACGATTTAGGAATATGAACACAAATATCAAAATCCATTTCTACAAAAGCCTAATCAGACCAATAATGGAATATCCACCAATACCCACGTTTTTAGCATCGACTTCCAATATAAGGGCATTACAAAAATTCCAAAATAAGATACTAAGGTCGGCAGTGAAAACAATCAAAAGATGACGGTCTGAATATAGAACAAATACACAAAAATACAAAGTAGAACCAATTAATCAAAGATTATACAGACTGGCAACCAACATATGGAGCAAACTAGATCAGTACAACAGTGAATTAACAGAAGAATCCGTAGCAGAAGAGAGAAACCACCCAAAACAACACAGACCACAGATGGTGGAGAAGAGTATCTTCATATCTTCATCGTGATGAACCTCAACCATTATATTATTAAGAAAAGCCTTGTGAAAAGTAATATTTAGAATTTACTATGTAGGTATCATGCAAAATCATTATGATAATTAACATCAATGTTAAAATGAGGAAATTGGAACTAATTTTTCTATTTTATTTTATGTTTTAAATATGATTATACTAATAAGAAATAAAATTCAAAAATATGCAATATGTACAATTACCATGTTGTTATAATGTAAAATTATTATTGTATTATGTTAATATTAGAAAAATTGTACCCCTACCTAAATAAAAATTGTGGATAAACCACACTTGACATTACTCTTACTAATATTTCACTTTCTAAGCTATTCCCTACCATGGTTAGCTAGCTAACTGCCCTCACCCTTCTTTCACCCATCTTACCTATCAGCTAAAAAAAAAAAAAAAAAAAAAAAAAAATCTCTACCAGAATCTGGCCTAAAAAAGAAAATGAAAAGATAAAACCATAAAACATCCACCCACTCTTAGATAATGCTTTCTCTTCAGAAACCTTTTATTTCAGTGGATAATTTTGGATCCATGTAAAAATAACATCTACTTCCTTTTCCTCATAGAAATCTATTTTCCTCCCTTTTCAAGGTTGTATATGAAATAGCATTCATTTGCTGTTCAAATGCAGCAGGATATAGAGATTTAAAGAGTTTCGTTATTTTCCAGTGACGAAAAAAAAAGAATGTGTAAAACAAGAAAAATTATTTTTCAACGCTTCACTTTAGTCCAACTGATTTCGAATTGTTATTGGAACGGTTTCTAAATATTGAGATTCTGTTGCGCCAAATCCAATTGTAGGCTGTATTAATAATGGTAATTTTTTATATTATAAGAAAACTTTTGGACAGGCTAGTAAACGTTTTTTTTTTACAAAGTTAAAGTTATTTAAAAGAAATAAAGAAGTATTAAAAAGCGAGATTTTCGATTCAAGTT
Source organism: Macrobrachium rosenbergii (assembly GCF_040412425.1). Taxonomy (NCBI): domain Eukaryota; kingdom Metazoa; phylum Arthropoda; class Malacostraca; order Decapoda; family Palaemonidae; genus Macrobrachium; species Macrobrachium rosenbergii. Next base: position 62,114,373 of record NC_089748.1, read on the forward strand.
TGGCGAAAACGTCCAGGTTTCATGCGGCTCTTCAGGTTCTTTAAGGAAATTCAATTGGATTTAGAAGTATATATTTTATTCCCAAGAAGTTTCTGCAAGATCTCCTGCTTTATTTTATACACACGTGAACTCGAGTTTTTTCTTTCAACAAGTAAACAAGTTTACAAGAAAATTATAAGTGTACACACACACACATCACACCTTTAATGGGCCTAAAATGTTTCATAGCTCAACCATGGAAATCTTCCATCTTACAAAGAGGCACTGATTTCAAGGACCCGATCAGACCACTGCCCGGGTCAAGGTGGAAGAAGAGCAAGGTGAGTTCGTGAGAGGACGAATTTTGCGTTTTCCCGCGCAGTGACGTCACTTGGAACCGAGCTGAGTAAGTGGCAAGAGGTTCATTGACTAATACTGTTTTGGAGGAAATTCGTCGATCTTTTAACATTTCAATCAGCTGATAAGAGACCACAAAGATGGTGGTATGTGCTGTGTTTGGTTGCGATAATCATGATCGCCATCGCCAACTGTGCAAATGGAAAGATGACTTCAACGTGGAGAATGCAAGAATATGCTCCATTCATTTTGCCCCTGGTAGTATTGGAGAAAGCCATAGACATAGCCTATACTTTTAGATTATCATCCTAAAAATGCACACAAATTGAAAGATACTGCTGTGCCTACTCAACAAAGGATATAACTCCAGGTAAATATTGTTTATTTGCTATATTAATAGAAGAGTATTTTAGTTGGCTTAACCTATTTTGGAATTGAAATTATGTAAGACAGAGAGAGAGAGAGAGAGAGAGAGAGAGAGAGAGAGAGAGAGAGAGAGAGAGAGAGAGAGAGAATATTCCCAAATATTTCTGAAACAAGAAATTTTGATTAATCTATTTATAAGGCATGTTTATAAAGCTTACAATTCAGATCTTTGTGTGCCTTCTTTTTGTATAATTATTTTATTTTATAAGCCTATATCTATGCAACACTTTTGCTAGATGATTGATATAATTGTCAAGAAAGTGATTTTGCTTAAGCCTATTATCAACGCTCTCATATTGTTTGTTAACTCTTTGTTGCTATTAGGCTCATTGCTATAAACTAAAATACCTAGGCTTCCAGGATATAGGAGCATAGGTCTAGCCTAGATTTTTTTTTTTTTATGAGACAAGGAAAATTTATGACAAGATTCTCTCTCTCTCTCTCTCTCTCTCTCTCTCTCTCTCTCTCTCTCTCTCTCTCTCTCTTTCTCTTTATTTTTGTCAATTCGTGGGTTAATAGTACATTACTTAAGCTAGATTCCTCCTCCTGAAGAGGTCGCTTAAAAGGCCTCCCTGAACTTGGCTGCTAAAGAAAGCTTTTTTTTTTTTTGTAGACAATTATAGGAGTCATTTTAGGGGAGCCCTTCAGCCAGATATATCTAGCTAAAGTGAATTAACTATAGTAGGCCTAATGTTATGGCCAAAACCCTTCATGATCCAGTAGGCATATATAAAATTATATATCGATATAGGCCTAGGTCTTTGTTAGGTTAAGTAAAACTCACAAAAGAATTCTCTCTCTCTCTCTCTCTCTCTCTCTCTCTCTCTCTCCTTATTCTTACTCAAGTAATATATTATTTTATCCTGGTCGTATTTCATTTACAGTAGGCTATATGACAAGAACTTTTCGTCTGTATAGGGAAATATCATTTTATCATATAACTACTTAATAATGAACTAATTGAACTATAAAACAATGCAATGGTGCCCTATGGCTAGAAATGCATTGCAGTAATATTTGACCGTGAGTAGTTGTGGGTTCCGTTTGACGTCACTGACTCGTCTTGAGCTGCGCGTGATTCCACCTGTTCTTCTACCTTGGCCTGGGTCATCCATCGTCATATGCTGAATCACTTATGAGTACTTCGCATGTAATCTTCTCGTCTTCAGGGAGACGACAAAAAAGCTGAATCTGTTTGCGATCCCACGAGAACGAGATTTGCTCGGTTTCCAAACAACAAAACCTGAATGTACAGAGGACAGCTATTTGCCAAATTTAAGATAAGATGCCTGAAAGATTGCTGAATCGCAGATGCTAATTATATGGCAAGTTGGTGGTATATTAAACACACACACACACACACACACACACACACACACACACACACACACACATATATATATATATATATATATATATATATATATATATATATATATATATATATATATATATATATATATATATATATAAATCGGGGGAGGAGAAGACATATCCCAGAAGTCTAAGATGTTTTATTAAAAACATATGGCGCGACGTTGCATCTCATTCTCAAGCTAAAAGGAACCAACATTATTAATACTAGTGTTAACTGATAAAATAAAAAGTTATAAAAGTTACAAAAATATGCTTTAGGCTAAAAGAAAGGAAACAAACCATCAGAAAGGGAGAAGGGAACAGATTGACTAAATGAGAGCACAACCAGACCAACAGAACTCGCGAGAGGTATAAAGGTGCCGAGGAAGACTGGGTGTTTAAGTGGGGAGCTGCCCATATTATAAATAATGAATCTCAAATTTTCAACATGCCCAGAATTTTAAAATCTCTGTACTTGATATTAGGTCTACTCTTTTTTGCATGGTCTCGAATATTAGAGAACGCAGGATTATTTAACTTGACACCAGTTCGATTCGCACCTTTAACAACCTCAGCGTCGATCCCACGGAAGTCCCCAGACTACATCTGGGGCAATCGATTTTATATACGACACCTGAGGTCATCAAGATACTTAGGTTTTCTTTAAATTTGAAAAGATTTCTGATTGTAACTGGATTAGTGGGAATGATATTCAGTTTAATGACGGGCACAATTAGAAATAAAACTGTAATTTTTTGTAAAAATACTCATCATGAATCAAAGGAGGGCTAGATAGAAGGACAGTTTGGGTACTACAGGTACGCTTATCTTAGGAATTAAAACTTTATTAAGAAATTTAATAAAATGCCTGTGAAACAAAGAGACGGGAGAGCAATTATCACTAAGATACTTATATAAAAATTCTATTTCGAGGCGAAACGAGTTCCGACAGGTTGTTATTGAAAATGTTCGATGCAAAAGAGTAGAAACTGAATTTAATTCAAATAAAAAAAAAAAAAAACAATGACTATAAGAATTAGTACCAAAATCTATAAAGGTCTTTTTTTCTAAACACGCATGTGCTAAAACCAAGATGTCGAGAAATTAAAATGTCTAGAATGGCTAATTGTTTATCTCCTTCGTATTCCATAGTGAATTTAATATTTGGGTGAAGCTGTGTGATAAAGTCCAAAAACCTTTTAGCGTAAAATTTTGTGCTAACCATATTGGATGAGCTAAGATGTACATTACGAAGATTTGTTAAACAGAAATACAAACATATATTCCTTTCGATTAGAGTAACAGATGTTTTTTACGGTTTGGTTAAGTCGTCTTGTCATACTTTTAGAGTATTATCTTCAAAAGACGAGACTTGTTGACACAACCAGTAACCTCCAAGTTTGTTTTTACTTTGTTGTGACACATATAATTTAAGATGAATGATGTTATGATTTCTCAGCCGAAGTCGCCATTGCACTTGTGTGCCACAATAACAATATACCAAAAGTTTTACATGTTAACATAGAAAGGATTTGCTACAAATAAAAAAAAACTATTTTTACTTAGAATCGGAGAATAGGAGTTGTTTTCTACGTTTTGTTTACGACATCCTGAAACTGTCTCCCTAAGTTTGACGTTTCGGAATTTCGTTGAGAAACCAAGTATGGTAATAAGTATGCATTTTGTTCTACAACTCAAACTCTGCCTTTGATATCTAAAACTGAAAAAAAAGTGAAGGCATAGACAGTGACCTACAAACATATTGCAGATAATTTTTAATGACACAAAATACAGCACGTGTCCTTATGCATCCACAGCAACATGCTTAAAAGACGAGACTGGGAGACGCAATCTAGTGTATTACTATAGGCCTACTTACCACTAATCTTCTTAATAACGATCAAGATCGTTCCTACTTTAAATCGTGTGGCATGAAAAATATTACTGGTGTTATCAGGGCCGGTGCTAGGAACTGTGGGGCCCAGTTATAAAATTATAGAAATTAAAATAATTTTTGTTATGTCTAACATAAAAATGTTTTTCCACTGGAAAATTTATTAATATTAATGTGAGGAATAACACTTCCTCATTCTTCATTTCACGTTTTCGGTAGCGGTCTATTCCTTTTAAAATACAGAAGAGGCTTGAAATGGCAACACTGGCGCGTGGCCCAATTTCATCAAATTGGTGAAATAGGCTTAAAACTGGATATTCTGATATAAAAATTAATTTGCTGCTACATTTATGTGCCACGATACTAAGCTGAATATATGAGACGTGTTAAATAGAGACAGCGGATCTACTACTAAGACGACATATATTATGTGAACAGTACAAAATTATGGATAAATAAATTCCGTTGTAAGCCAGGCATCGTACCATTACTCAGATGAGATCAACATAGAAAAAAAAATCACATTACGTAGTACTAGTGTACAGATATTAACACCTTCAGACACTATTTATCCTGTGTTAATAACGCTAACGATTCCGGACACTGAAAACCATCTTTCGTTGAAGAATAAAGCACATCGGCCGAAGTCAACGTCCCAGTTCTTCATTGCATGTAGAAATGTTTATGCAATTTCCGAAGTTTAAGGGCGAATTCGAACAAATTGACCTCGATATGGGAAGAAAAATGTAATTATCTACACTTTCCAAAATCTATAATCTACTTAATGTTTGCAGTTGATGAAAATTACAGTACAGTACATAGACTATGATACGAACACAATAAGAAGAATAGGTCTATTGGGAAATACTTGTTAGGTTGATATGTATCTTATTTCTCTTCTTAATAGAGAGTCACTCTTGTGTTGTACATACAGCCTTTGGCACCTTTATTAAGGTCTGTGAACACCAAAGACCTTTTTCTCTGCTCCGCCGATGATTCTTGGTCGTTCTCTTCTTCTTCTTCTTCTAGTGCTCCTCAGCCTCCGGAAAAAAATCATCTTTGCTTGGGAATGAGTTTGTCAGTCAGCCCTGAGGTCTACTTTCACTCGTACACATTAATAAGCGAACGACGACGTTATTTCGAAGCCAAGATAAAAAAAGTAAACAAGGCCCATTTTAGTCACGAGCTCAGTTAGGAAAGTCTTGAAGACATCATTGAATATTCTTACTTGTCCAATGAATCACTCGGATGGAAGAAAAAGCCACAAAAGGAAAAACTGCACATTTATGATATATATCTAATATAACAAAAGACTTGCCTTATCATTTTTTACATTATTTTGTAATATATTGATATTCTAGACAATTTTTGCTATAAAATGCATAACATTCTGGATACAAATTCAACTTATTACATAGAACATTTTTAACTTTTCATGTAAAAGATAAAAAGATATGAGTCTTCGCACTGCAATGAGTGAACAACTTTCTGCATAGCCTTCGTTTGTCTATTTTTGGTAATTATTGCCTAAAATAAATTATACCAACTCTAAATTTCCTTATTAAACACCACTGGGCTGTCTATCCCAGTGTTACCAGTGGATGAAGTAAAATTTCTGTATCTAATTATGATCAATAACAACAACCTGTAAGTTTAGGTAACATTTTTTATACTTATCAATCGCCACGGTAGTTGGCGATTAAGTAAAGGCCCCTGCTCCTGTATTATACAAAAACCCCAACTTTGGCCCTCTATAATTTTCTGGAAATATTCAACTGACTGGGATGAAACTGGCGTTAGAGGTTTCCTACTAAGATCTCTAATTGTGCCAAATTTCGTCGAAATCCGTTAAGCAGTTCCTGAGATCCAGATATCGAATTTTGGCATTCAGGGAATTTGGCAGGGAGTGGGCGGGTGAGGGTCCTGACATACCTGTGGAGCAATAACTGTAAAAGATACAGCTGTGAAACTTAGTTTTTCTGAAAGCTCGTATTCTGGAGAGGTGTCTCTCAGGGTTTGGTTTTTGAAATTATGAAATTTTAAAGTTACAATGGGCCATTCGAATTAGGCAACAAAATTCAAATTTCCTGATGCTCAGGTACGGACTGCTCGCAACATTAGAAGAGACGCTGTATTCTTAATGTGTGTGAATAGCGGGTGGTATTAGGGGAAGCTGGCTGACTCACCTTCCCTCTTCCCTGCCCCCTCCCCTTCTTCTCTTCCCCCTCACCTTCCCCTCCACTTCCCTCCTCCCGACCCTCCTACTCCCCTTTCCACTTCCCGCTGCCCTCCCCCTCCCCGTAAACGGCACTGGTGCTGCCGTAGACTTTTGCTGACTATTATTAGTAGGGTTAATTTAGCTTTGGGTATGGCACAGATATGAGTATGATACGGATATAGTTATGGGAATGGTATGGCATTGATATGGGTATAGGTATGTGTATGATCATTGGTATGGCTATAGGTATGGTACAGATATGGGTACGGGTATGTGTATGGTCATTGGTATGGGTATGGGTATGGTACAGGTATGGATATGAAACAGATTTGGGTATGGTGCAGATATGGGTATTGGTATGGTACAGGTATGAGTATGGTACAGATATGGGATGTTATGGATATGGGTATGGTATGGATATGGGTATGATACAGGCATGGGTATTGGTATAGGTATGGGTATGTTATGAATATGGTATGGAATGGATATGGTTATGACACAGATATGGGTATGTACCTTTTGTTATAAATGTAGTAAATAAAAAAGTGACCCAGTGGGTCATGGATAGTCTAGTACAATACTAAAACTCTGAAAAGTTTGTTTGTTATTTTGTTTGCACACCAGAAGGTAAAACGGGCTGGTGCTGCCCATAGAATTTTGCTAAATCTTATTAGTAGGGTTAATTTAGCTATGGGTATTGGTATCGTATAGTTATGGGTAGGGTATGGATATGGGTATGGTACAGATATTGGTATGGGTGTTGTTATTGGTATGGGTGTGGTATGAGTATGGGTATGGATATAGGTATGGTATGGATATGGGTATGGTACAGATATGGGTATAGGTATGGTAGAGATATTGGTATGGGTATGGTACAGATACAGGTATGGGTACGGTGCGGATATGGGTATGGGTATGGACCTCAAAAAATGTAGTAAATAAAAAGTGACGTAGCGGGTCACGGGTGGTCTAGTCTTAATTCAAAAGCATCCCACACGTTGAAGTCACCGACGAGGTTTTGCTTTTTGCGATCGTTGACCTGCTACTTTTCGATTTAGTAAATCACAGGCACTTATTTATGAGGGCAGCAACAAGTTGTTGTTGATGGATGTTAGCCAAACCAAGACCTATTGTGTTTGAGGTTCTACAGAGACGTGTTCTTGGTCCACTGTTATTTTAGTGTATACTGTACATGCAATTTGATTTGACCTGGAAAACAGAGATTGTTCAGTCTGCCGATGATGCAACACTTATGAGGAAATTAAGCTGCCCATGATCAATCATTACATGGAGCAGATCAGTGGATGGCGTATTCAGTAGAGGTGCAGATTTCAAACCACTGCACCTTCAAGTGGATGGAGATTCTGTGAATGAATCTGAAACTTTAACTATTCTAGGTGTGACTTTTGACTCACATCTTACTTTCGAGAAACATCTAATGAATGTTGCATGAAAGTTAGGAGTACATGGGCCTCATATATTTATAACAGTAACAAATCAATGCAACCTGTTTTAGGTCATTGTCATTCTTTGCTATAATACTGTTCTCCAGTACAGATGTCTGCTTCTGCCAGAGAGATTTTGTCATGGTGGTAGATTTCTGTTTCCCTAATACTGTATTAGCAGTTATGACTTGGACCATCGACAGATGAAGGTCTCTTGTTTAATCAGCGAAGTTTTTCATAAGTGAAGTATTTAACAGGATCTTTCCACATTCACAATTGATCCTGATCCCCTTTCCTGCAGAGCAGCAGATTGCTGAACAACAGTACCAATATGAAATAAATATGTCTCACTGTTGAACTTCTCGTCCCAGGGGCCTTTATTCCTCCGCACCATTGGACTGTGAAACATTATGAGGTTGTTGTGCATTGAAACTTCAAAAGTTCAAGTGAAGATGCAATGCAATTTAATAATTTTACATTTGATATTATTAATTTGTTAATTTATTTTTCTTTTTAATAGGTGAGATCTCTTCTTTCTGTATTTCCCTCTGCAATATTACTTCTTTCTGTGAACACCATATTCTTTGAAGGCCTGAATCTCAAAGTCTCGACCCTTCTGGGCTTGTTTCATATATTGAGGTTCATCTTCGAATAATGATAATACAGTATTGAAAATACAAGTAATTAACTTACCATTATTGAGGTATATATGGTAAGAGGTACCATAGCAGACCCCTGATAATTCAATCAAACCCTGTAAATATATCCTTTTTAAAAGAAAAGTGATTTCTTATATATAAACGCAGTATTTTATAGTAAAATAAATTTTATATATACTAACCAGAAATAATATTACATACCTATTAGTTTCAAACTATCACTTGGCAGTGATAGTCCCACCCACTAATAGAATACTAGGAGCGACTTAGCAGACAACCTCATTCTGTTTGTGCCCTAATGTCCCATACGAGGGAGGAGGGAGGGCTCCATTTTTGTAATTACTTGGTAATATATTGTTATTTTCTATAAAAATGTCATTTACTAATGTAACTCCTAGTAATTACACAGCTGAATCCCACATTGACAGAAGGTGGGATACATGGACATATTCTACTCCAAAACCACCAGATCATGTAATGAATTTGGGAAACAGAAAAGTTGCTTTAGCATTGAAGACAATTGTATCGTTCATATCAGTCCAAGAGGCTACTGCAGGATATAATACTATCTGGTTGGTGCTCATCTTAACCTGTAGTGGCATGGTGGTATGGCCGTGGGCGCCTCTACTTAAGTGGGAGTTTTTGCAGCGATGGAGTATTCAGATGGCCAACAAAGCATCAGTGGAAGTTTTGCAATAAGGAGTTGTCAAAGGCCTTGGAAACTTCAAGAAAGGCCCCTGCCTGGGCACAGTACCACAATAAAAAAAAAAAAAACAGACAACATTGTCACCTACGCACTGAAATAAAGCCACAGCCATCCAGTGAGAGTGGTGGGTGCCCCAAGCATGCGACTCCTCCAAAATCGACACCTCACCAAAGTGAAGAGGTAGTAGGAGAGAAATCCTATGCTTCTCTCCCATGATACCATGTAATCACTAATAATGATGGCAGTACTGCAAAAATAGTAGCACTGTTTAACTTCATTAAAATTTGTGAAGTGAGAGACTAATTACATCAAAGGTCGACGCTTCTGGAGACAGTAAAGGGACATCTTGTACCTAAGGCCAATGGTAGAAGCCGCTCTGACCTGTAGCTTTTTCCCACTTAGACATAGTCAAAAATGCTCTCCTGAATCTGAGTGGTCTCAGAAATATGGTCCATTAGAATGAAGGACAACGTGTTCTTAGTTAGAGGACAAAAATGGTCCACACCACAACACTACAGATTATGTTTGTCCTCTGCTCTGGGCCTGCTCTGTGTACAAAACAGCTGGATACAGAGCTTTCTATTCTTCCCCAAATCAGGATGAGGGAGAGTTATCAGATGATCAGGAACTGGCACGGGCGCTGGGTGCTCTGAGTTGGCGCCAAGCTGGCTGCCAGGTGAGCTAGAGGAAGCTTGAGGCTGGCAGGGCACTCCCTATGGGCCGCTCTCAGAGCAAGAACTGGTGTCAGGCTGCAGTTGGGCGCCAGGTGAGCTGGAAGTCAGGCCGGTAAGGCTCGGAGTTGGTGGGCCTCCCTGGGCACCGGGCACTGTAGTTGGCACCAAACAGGCTGGATGCAGGTAAGCCAATGCTCCTTGGCAGTCATGCAGACACAGGAAATCCTTGCAGGATCAACTACTTATTGGACTTGGTAGCAGTTTACATGGACTCAACGACACCTTATGCAGACCCGAGAAGACATATGTGAGGAACCGTGCATGGCGGAACTAATATACTGGTATGTTTACTGGCCTGAATATTTCGTTGCTCTAGAACAGAAATTGGAAGTTCAGAAATGGTATAGGCTCTGATGTTGATTCGGGCATTGGGAACAGGTAAATCGTTAGAGCACTAGTCTAAGGGATCATAGGTTTTCTTTTCTTACTTGGAGCCCAAGTAAGGTCTTTCAACAAAGAGGCACTCAGAAAGATCTCATCATCCCAGGAATATGGACCGAAGGATCGGCAGAACCACAGCGAAACAGGAAGGCTGTGAGGTGAGGCTAACCTCCTTACTGTGACAGAAACAGAACAACAAGCGCCATGTGCTGTGTCTTCAGCGACAGTGAAGAACCAAACATTATGGTCCTTACTAATGCTGTGCAGTAAACGGAACTGGATGAAAACTAAAGGAAAAAATTGCAAAACTCCCTACGAGAAGTCTGTCAAACTTTAATAACATCTCGGTCGATAACGAGTCCCAGCAGACTCATCCACTAATGTTCTAGAAGTAAGAAAAGAGGCTAAAAATTAGCTGACCATCTGAAGCTTGATTCTCTTGCAGGCTGTAAGGCAGAATAATTCTGAGAGTTGAGACTGACATCCCAAAAGCTGACTCTTGTAATGAGTTTATTTTGAGGAAAAGTAGCGTGGGCTGGTTGCAAATGTGATGCTATTCCGACAAAGCACCAGAGGGAAAACAAAGACATTTGTCTTGCTCCCTTTTCAATGAAAGTCAAACTCTCCCAACTCTCTGAAAACACCAGAGAGTGGGAGCTTTCTTCAACAAACTCATAAATTCAGGACACAAAGTCCCTGTCTGCAAAGACAGGACTCTGAGACACTAGCACAAAAGGAAGCAGTGTCAACTCATGTGAAAGGCAAACTGGAACAGACTGAAGAGACAATACTCTTGTGAGGCGGGTTGTATATTATGATATTTGAGGTAGCTGGATGCCTGACCGCTGAGTGCTGGAAACAGACAAGAGATCTGCCCTTTCGGTTCACTGCTGGACATACACAGACACTAGCTGTCTGTGCTTTGGTTTCAGCTGTCTGCCTGGACACTCGCTGTCCTCACGACCACCTGTACACTTGAGCACTACTGGGCCTTGGACACTACTGGGCACTTGGATACTTCAACAGCTAAAATGAGTCTTTTCAGTGGCTGAGAATCACTGAAAAATGCCATTAGACACTCTAGTCCCACACTACTGGGCACTCGGACACTTCAG
>NC_089748.1:62126142-62205123 GCF_040412425.1 Macrobrachium rosenbergii
ATTCACTGGGTTCAAGCTGCTTTCTTTCAAGTAGATCAGCGTTTCATAACCTGGGGTGCTAGCACCCCAAGGGGGTGCTGAAATCAATTTCAGGGGGTGCTGGGGAAGGTCACATATTTGGCGGTAAAATATCAAGACAACTGTCCTGAACCGTCTTCATGGAGGCCTGCTCCACGACATGAGGGTGGCTCTGGCTAACACGATGCCACGATATGAGAAACTAGTCGCACATAAGCAACAACAAAAATCGCAGTATTTTTTAGTGAGTTTGTCCATCACCTTTCCTTTATTTTCTTTTGTTTTTGCTAATGCTGTTGCCATAATTATTGTTTTTGTTTTGGAGAATGAACCAAATAGATGATCAAGACGTACTGAACTTTTCTTTACTTTATCCTTGTAGTAACTAGGTGTTAACCGATGGTAGCGGGTGCTGGACTGCTTAGGCCTGACCATACCTTACCTTACAGACCTTACAATTCGTTCGGGTTGCCCCAGGTCCCTCAGTGTGAGGCACCTTTGATGTCTACTGAGAGTTGCTAACGCATCTTTCGGTATATTTTGCATCTTCCAGTCTTGGATGGTCTGGGATGCATCTTAGATATTTGTCGAGCTTATTCTTAAACACATCTACGCTCACTCCTGTTATGTTCCTCAGATGAGCTGGTAGCGCATTGAATAGACGCTGCGTTATCGATGCTGGTGCGTGGTGGATTAATGTCCTGTGTGCTTTCCTTAATTTTCCTGGTATAGTTTTTGGCACTATTAATCTACCTCTGCTTGCTCTTTTTGATAATTTTAGTTCCATGATGTTTTTCGGTAATTCCTTCTATCTGTTTCATGCTTGAATTACCATGTAGCGTTCTCTTCTCCTTTCAAGACTATATAAATTTAAGAATTGTAGTCTTTCCCAGTAGTCAAGGTCCTTAACTTCTTCTATTCTAGCTGTAAATGACCTTTGTACACTCTCTATTTGTGCAATATCCTTTTTGGTAGTGTGGTACCATATTATATTGCAATATTCAAGTGGACTACGTACGTACGTTTTATAAAGCATAATCATGTGTTCAGCTTTTCTAGTTTTGAAGTGCCGGAACAACATTCCCATTTTTGCTTTGCATTTTGCCAATAGAATTGCTATTTGATCATTGCATAACATATTCCTATTCAACATCACACCAAGGTCTTTAACTGCTTCCTTGTTTGTGATTGTCTCATTATTAGGTCCTTTATATGCATATAGCATTCCTACTTTATCACCATAGTTCATTGATTCAAATTTATCAGAGTTAAATACCATCCTATTTATCTCTGCCCATTTATATATTTTGTTTAGGTCTCTTTGTAGCGAGTTCCTATCTTCATCACAAGCAATTTCTCTACTTATTCTTGTGTCATCTGCGAAACTTCTTACTACTGAGTCCTTAACATTACTGTCTATGTCTGCAATCATAATCACAAACAGCAATGCAGCTAACACCGTACCCTGTGGTACACCGGATATTACCATAGCTTCATCCGATTTCTCATCGTTTGCAATCACTATCTGTTTTCTATTTTGCAAAAATTCTTTTATCCATCTTCCTACTTTGTCAACAATGTTATGTTTTCTAATTTTTTCGCTAATATATTATGATCTACCTTGTCAAAAGCTTTTGCAAAGTCTAGGTAAACCACATCTGTATCTTTTCATTTATCATATTTTTAGATATGCTTTCATGATGGACTAACAGTTGGGTTTGTGTACTTTTCCGGTACAAAACCATGTTGTCCTATATTGAACAATCTATTTTTCATTAAATGTTTCATTATATTTTTTTTCATTACCCTTTCATATACTTTCATAATATGAGATGTCAGACTCACAGGCCTATAATTACTTGCCTCTAGTCTTGAACCACTTTTGAAAGTAGGAGTAATATATGCTAATTTATGCTCATCATAAATCTTGCCTGTATCTATACTTTGCCTTAATAATATTGCTAGCGGCTTTGCGATTGAATGAACCACTTTCTTTAACAATATGGCAGGTACTCCATCTGGTCCTGCTGCTGATCCATTTTTAATTTCATTAATAGCCTGCACAATATCGGCTTCTGTAATATCTATATCTGATAAGTATTCAGTATTTTCATCTCTTATTTCTGTATCATTATCTTCATTGTCAATTCTAGGTGTAAATTCACTCTTATATCTTTTCTGCTAATATGTTACATATTTCCTTTTTTCATTCGTTAATCGCCCTTCAATTCTTAGAGGGCCTATTTCTACTCTTATTTTATTCATCTTTTTGCATATGAATAAAAATTTTAGGGTTTTGCTTGATATTTTGTAGTGTCATTTCTTCTAGGTTCCATTTTTCATTTTCTTTTGATTGTATAATCTTTTGTTCTGCATTTTCTATCTTACTTTTAGTTCCATCACTTTCCATGCATTCTTTTCTTTTGCAAGAGCTTTTTCCACTTTCTAATTTTTCTGGAACAAGATCCTTCTGTCTCTTGAATTTGTGACTGATGCTTACTTTTTCTTCGGTATATATTTTTCCACTATTTCCTCTAATATTTTATATAATATATCGGTATTTACCTGTATATCATCACTTACAAATATGTTTTCCCATTCTTTGTTTAATTCTTCATTTATTTTTGACCAATTTATATTCTTACTATAGAAATTGTATTTTCCATATCCTTCCCATTTTTTCGTCTCTTGCTTTTCTTTGTTTTCGTATGTTCTGGAACGGACTGTTAATTCTATGACATTATGGTCCGAAATACTCGTGTTATATACTATTATTTCTTTAACATAGTTCACCTCATTCACAAATACTAGGTCTAAAATATTATCCTTTCTTGTTGGTAGGTGATTTATTTGCTGAATGTTATGTTCTAGTAGCATATCTAATAGCTTTTCAAATTGCCTCTTATCTTCTGCACTACTATTGCTCTCTTTTTATATGTATAAATACAACCACAGTCTCTATTCGTTCTTTCCATTCTACAAAAAGGAAAGTTAAAGTCTCCGGTTAGGAGTATAGTCCAGTCCTTGTGATTTCTACATATTTCATCCAGTTTTTCAATTATTATGTCAAACTCTTTAGTATTAGGGGTCTATATATTACAATGTTCACTAATTTTTCAGATTCAAATTCTACCGCTATTAATTCACATTCTGTGTTACTATATTTCTCACAGATTTTTCCTTGATTGGCATCTCTCCCATATATCATTCCCCCTTGATTTCTATTTTTTCTATCTGATCTATAAGTTTGGAAACCCTTTATCTGGTCATCATTACCAGTCTCTTGGGAATACCAGGTTTCACTTATATTCAATATTTCTATTTTTTCATTTTGGGTTAGTTCTTCTAAGAACTCTATCTTTCTTTGAGTTACTCGAAACTAGACCCTGCGCGTTCATCACTATGATTGTTTGCATATTATCTCCATTATCTAATATGGGTAATAATAAGGATTTTCCATGTCTCTTTCCTGTTCTGATATGTTGATCTTTTTTCATTTCAGAAATTCGTACATTAAAAAATCCAACTTTTCCATTATATTTGTTCTTCCAGCTTCATATTTATTCACTTTGTGCATAAACCTGCACTTATCTCCATATCTGCACCATCCCCTTGCATCATAGATACATTGCTTGTTCCTTGTGCTATATCTAGGTGCTGATGGCTCATATCGTGGTGCTGACTTTTCATAATGTGTTGTTGGCTTGCTTTTGCCTTCATCACATGATCTTTGTTCTTTTTCTTTTATTTGTTTCATTTTTTCCTTGGTTTTTATATGTATTTTATTTTTTGATTTTGATTTTGGTCTTTCATGGCTACAGGATGCATGTACCTACATTTCTTATTAAACCTACATCCATTTCCTTCTTTCCAGTTTCTACATATTTTTTGGATGTAGATCTCTGCATTCCTCTTCATAGCCATCTAGATATGCACATTTGCCATAGATCTCATAATTGTGACATATCTTGGGATGTTTGTAATAACATCTTTCACCAAACCTGCAATTCCCTCTTTTCAAAAGGGTGCATACTGTGTCTTTCTTTTCTTTTCTTTTTCTTGTTCATTCCCCTCAGTATGGAGATCCGGTACAACCTCTTTGGGATTTTATTTTGATTTATCAGGTCATAATTTATTTCTTCATATGTATGTTGCTGTATTGCCTCATATGTAGAATCTATGAGTTTCTCTGCATCCATACTATTATCCTGTTCTTCGTTTTCATTAATCTTTTCTCTCTCTTCAGTCTTATTTTTTCTTCTCTATTTTCCTCTTCTTCCTCTTCTTCATCTTCTTCATCTTCTTCATCCTCCACAATCTGTACATTAAGTCTTGATTTAATGACCTTGTCTATCCATACTAGACATGTTGAGCAAAATATTTTTGTGTCCTTATTTCTATTTTGCTCAACTTCAGCACATGACGGTGTGTTGTCGGTACGTCAGCATAGCATTTCCCTAATCAGGTTTTGTGGATTTACAATGCTATACCACACTCTACATAGTTTACATGCTTTAGGCATCCGTTTGCCTATTGCATCAATCAATATATTCACTAATTCCACCTTACTTATTTTCTTTGATGGAATGTGTTGATTTTTGTAGATTTTCTTTATAAGTCTTTTGATAACTTGAACTTTCATTGGTATCTCTTCTATTATTTTCATTATATTTTTCTACAGATTTGCTCCAGCTTGAAGGATCGTATCCTTTCAATATGTCTGTGAATGATTTCACATCTTTTTGGTCAATGCTGCAATTAATCTCCATGATCAGCAAACCAAGTTCCCTTCCTGCCAATTCATCGTATTGAATATCACCGATGCAAGCTGATTTTAAACTTCTCGCTTTTGTGCCTGTGACTTCACTCCTTTTTTTGCAATGGCAACGCCATAGATCGAGAAAAATGTGGTGACAAAGGAATGGTGTTGTTTAGATTTTAGATATAGTTTTCTTAGAACTATAGGGGGTGCTGAGGTCGAAAAAGGTTAAGAAACGCTGAAGTAGATTAATATTTCGGCGTCAAAATGTTTTTTTCACTATTTTTCGTTATTATCGTACTTGCTGAAACTCTGGAAATCGGATACAATTTAAATTACTGTGTAATGTAAATGTCTTTTTATTTTCTTATAGGTCACATTTTTTATTACGTCCATTCCATTTATGAATCACAGACAAAAAAGTAATGGAATCACAAAAGGGCAGTAAAGCCCAGCCACAAGAGACAGATATAGAGGTCAGGGTATATAAAGGAAGGGATAGGGCGTAGGGCTTTACTCCGCAACCTGATAAATTACGATGAAAGCGAGAAGTTTAAATAGGAGTCTTTTCTCAATCAGTATGCTTTTCGCTTTCATCATAATTTATCAGGTGGTAGAGTAAAGTCCTACGCTCTACCCCTTCCTTTGTATCCCCTGACCTCCATACCTGTTTCTTGTGGCAGGGCTTTACTACCCCTTTTGTGATTTCATCACTTTTGTGCCTGTGACTTCACTCCTTTTTTTGCAATGGCAACGCCATAGATCGAGAAAAATGTGGTGACAAAGGAATGGTGTTGTTTAGATTTTAGATATAGTTTTCTTAGAACTATGTGGCTTCTCCGTGATAATGGTCAGCTCAGCACGTTTGCTGTATAATTATATATATATATATATATATATATATATATATATATATATATATATATATATATATATATATATATATATATATATAATGTGTGTGAAAACATCCTAACTACTGAGGCCCTTTATTTAGAGTAGGTCAACGATCGCAAAAACCAAAACCTCGTCGGTGACTTCAACGTGTGGGATGATTTTGAATTAAGACTAGACCACCCGTGACCCGCTGCGTCACTTTTTTATTTACTACATTTTTAACAAAAGGTCCATACCCATACCCATATCCGTACCGTACCCATACCTATATCTGTACCATACCCATACCAATATCTCTACCATACCTATACCCATATCTGCACCATACCCATATCCATACCTATATCCATACCCATACTCATACCACACCCAAACCTATAACAATACCCATACCAATATCCATCCCATACCCATATCCATACCCTACCCATAACTATACCATACCAATACCCATAGCTAAATTAACCCTACTAACAATATTCAGCGAAAGTCTACGGGCAGCACCAGCCCCTTTTACCTTCTGGTGTGCAAACAAATTAACAAACAAACTTTTCAGAGTTTTAGTATTATACTAGACTATCCATGACCCATTGGGTCACTTTTTTATTTACTACATTTATAACAAAAGGTACATACCCATATCTGTGTCATAACCATATCCATTCCATACCCATATTCATAACATATCCATACCTATACCAATACCCATGCCTGTTTTATACCCATATCCATAACATCCCATATCTGTACTGTATCCATACTCATAACCATACCATACCTGTACCATACTCATACCTATACCCATACCTGTACCATACCAATAGCCATATCTGTGTCATACCCAAATGTTTCATATCTGTACCATACCTATACCCATACCAATGACCATATATATACCTATACCCATATCAATACCATACCATTCCCATACCTATATCCGTATCATACCCATATCAGTACCATACCCACAGCTAAATTAACCCTACTAATAATAGTCAGCAAAAGTCTACGCAGCACCAGCGCCGTTTACGGGGAGGGGGAGGGCAGGGAGAAGTGGAAAGGGGAGAGAGGAGGGGAGGGAAGAGCGAAGTCGAGGGGGAAGTGGAGGGGAATGTGAGGGCGAAGAGAAGAAGAAGGGGAGGGGGCAGGGAAGAGAAAAGGTGAGTCAGCCAGCTTTTCCTAACACCACCCGCTATTCACACACATTAAGAATACAGCGTCTCTTCTAATGTTGCGAGCAGTCCGTACCTGAGCATCAGGAAATTTGAATTTTGTTGCCTAATTCGAATGGCCCATTGTAACTTTAAAATTTCATAATTTCAAAAATCAAACCCTGAGAGACATCTCTCTAGAATGCGAGTTTTCAGAAAAACTAAGTTTCACAGCTGTATCTTTTACAGTTATTGCTCCACAGATATGTCAGGACCCTCACCCGCCCACTCCCTACCAAATTCCCTGAATGCCAAAATTCGATATCTGGATCTCAGGAACGGCTTAACGGATTTCGACGAAATTTGGCACAATTAGAGATCTTAGTAGGAAACCTCTAAAGCCAGTTTCATCCCAGTCAGTTGAATATTTCCAGAAACTTATAGAGGGCCAAAGTTGGGGTTCTTGTGTAATACAGGAGCAGGGCTTTACTAATTGCCAACTGATAGGTATAAAAAATGTTCACTTAAACTTACAGGTTGTTGTTAATGATCATAATCAGATACATAAATTTTACCTCATCCACTGGTAACACTGGGATAGACAGCCCAGTGGTGTTTAATAAGGAAATTTAGATTTGGAATAATTTATTTCAGGCAATAATTACCAAAAATAGAAACGTGAAAGCCGATCAGTCAGGTATCATTCAATACGGGTGCAGTGCGAAGACTCATATCTTTTTATCTTTTACATGAAAAGTTCAAAATGTACTATGTAATAACTTGAATTTGTATCCAGAATTTTATGCATTTTATAGCAAAAATTGTCTAGAATATCAATATGTTACAAAATGATATAAAATATGATAAGGCAAGTCTTTTGTTATATCAGATATATATCATAAATGTGCAGTTCTTCCTTTTGTGGCTTTTTCTTCCATCCGAGTGATTTACTGGACAAATAAGAATATTCAATGATGTCTTCAAGACTTTCCTAACTGAGCTCGTGACTAAAATGGGCCTTATTTATTTATTTATTTTATCTTGGCTTCGAAATAACGTCGTCGTTCCCTTATTAATGTGTACGGATGAAAGTAGGCCTCAGGGCTGACTGGCAAACTCATGGCCAGCAAAGATGAATTTTATCCGGAGGCTGAGGATCAGTAGAAGAAGAAGAGGAACGACCAAGAATCATCGACGGAGCATAGAAAAAAGGTCTTTGGTGTTCACAGACCTTAATAAAGGTGCCAAAGGCTGTATATACAACACGAGAGTGACTCTCTATTAAGAAGAGAAATATCAACCTAACAAGTATTTCCCAACAGACCTATTCTTCTTATTTATAGTTTTCGAAAGTTCATATTACATTTTTCTTCCCATATTAGGTCAATTTGTTCCAATTCACCCTTAAACTTTGAAAATTGCATAAACATTTCTACATGCAATGAAGAACTGGGATGTTGACTTCGGCCGATGTGCTTTATTCTTCAACGAAAGATGGTTTTCAGTGTCCGGAATCGTTAGCGTTATTAACACAGGATAAATAGTGTCTGAAGGTGTTAATATCTGTATACTAGTACTACGTAATGTGATTTTTTTTTCTATGCTGGTCTCATCTCAGTAATGGTAGCCTACGATGCCTGGCTTACAATGGAATTTATTTATCCATAATTTTGTACTGTTCACATAATATATGTCGTCTTAGTAGTAGATCCGCTGTCTCTATTTAACACGTCTCATATATTCAGCTAAGTATCGTGGCACATAGATGTAGCAGCAAATTAATTTTTTATATCAGAATATCCAGTTTCAAGCCTATTTCACCAATCTGATGAAGTTGGACCCCGCGCCAGTGTTACCGTTTCAAGCCTCTTCTGTATTCTAAAAGAAATAGACCGCTACCGAAAAAGCGAAATGAAGAATGAGGAAGTGTTATTCCTCACATTAATATTAATAAATTTTCCAGTGGAAAAACATTTTTATGTTAGACATAACAAAAATTATTTTAATTTCTATAATTTTATAACTGGACCCCACAGTTCCTAGCACCGGCCCTGATAACATCAGTAATATTTTTCATGCCACACGATATAAAGTAGGAACGATCTTGATCGTTATTAAAAAGATTAGTGGTAAGTAGGCCTATAGTAATACACTAGATTGCGTCTCCCAGTCTCGTCTTTTAAACATGTTACTGTGGATGCATAAGGACACCTGCTGTATTTTGTCAGTCATTAAAAATTATCTGCAATATGTTTGTAGGTCACTGTCTATGCCTTAACTTTTTTTTCAGTTTTAGATATCAAAGGCAGAGTTTGGGTTGTAGAACAAAATGCATACCTATTACCATACTTGGTTTCTCAACGACATTCCGAAACGTCAAACTTGGGGAGAGAGTTTCAGGATGTCGTAAACAAAACGTAGAAAACAACTCCTATTCTCCGATTCTAAGTAAAAATAGTTTTTTTTTTATTTGTAGCAAATCCTTTCTATGTTAACATGTGAAACTTTTGGTATATTATTATTGTGGCACACAAGTGCAATGGCGACTTCAGCTGAGAAATCATAACATCATTCATCTTAAATTATGTGTGTCACATCATACAAAGTAAAAACAAATTTGTCCATTACTGAAAAAGCTTAGTAGCAAGTAGGTGTGGAGGTTACTGGTTGTCAACAAGTCTCGTCTTTTGAAGATAATACTCTAAAAGTATGACAAGACGACTTAACCAAACCGTAGAAAACATCTGTTACTCTAATCGAAAGGAATATATGTTTGTATTTCTGTTTAACAAATCTTCGTAATGTACATCTTAGCTCATCCAATATGGTTAACATAAAATTTTACGCTAAAAGGTTTTTGGACTTTATCAAACAGCTTCACCCAAATATTAAATTCACTATGGAATACGAAGATAACCAATTAGCCATTCTAGACATTTAATTTCTCGACATCTTGGTTTTAGCACGTGCGTGTTTAGAAAAAAAGACCTTTATAGATTTTGGTACTAATTCTTATAGTTATTGTTTTTTTTTAACTTGAATTAAATTCAGTTTCTACTCTTTTGCATCGAGCATTTTCAATAACTACCTGTCGGAACTCGTTTCGCCTCGAAATAGAATTTTTATATAAGTATTTTAGTGATAATTGCTCTCCCGTCTCTTTGTTTCACAGGCATTTTATTAAATTTCTTAATAAAGTTTTAATTCCTAAGATAAGCGTACCTGTAGTACCCAAACTGCCATTCTATCTAGCCCTCCTTTGATTCATGATGAGTATTTTTACAAAAAATTAGTTTTATTTCTAATTGTGCCCGTCATTAAACTGAATATCATTCCCACTAATCCAGTTACAATCAGAAATCTTTTCAAATTTAAAGAAAACCTAAGTATCTTGATGACCTCAGGTGTCGTATATAAAATCGATTACCCTAGATGTAGTCTGGGGACTTCCGTGGGATCGACGCTGAGGTTGTTAAAGGTGCGAATCGGTTGTCATAGGGGCGTCAGTTATCGAAGTGGTGTCAAGTTAAATAATCCTGCGTTCTCTAATATTCGAGACCATGCAAAAAAGTGCAGACCTGATATCAAGCACAGAGATTTTAAAATTCTGGGCATGTTGAAAATTTGAGATTCATTATTTATAATATGGTCAGCTCCCCACTTAAACACCCAGTCTTCCTCGGCATCTTTATCTCGCGTGAGTTCTGCTGGTGTGGTTGTGCTCCCATATAGTCAATCTGTTCCCTTCTCCCTTTCTGATGGTTTGTTTCCTTTCTTTTAGCCTAAAGCATATTTTTGTAACTTTTATATTTTTTTTTATCAGTTAACACTAGTATTAATAATGTTGGTTCCTTTTTAGCTTGAGAATGAGATGCTAGTCTTGCAAAGTCGCGCCATATGTTTTTAACAAAACATCTTAGACTTCTGGATATGTCTTCTCCTCCCCGATTTATATATATATATATATATATATATATATATATATATATATATATATATATGTGTGTGTGTGTGTGTGTGTGTGTGTGTGTGTGTGTGTGTGTGTGTGTGTGTGTGTTCAATATACCACCAACGCTTGCCATATAATTAGCATCTGCGATTCAGCAATCTTTCAGGCGTCATATCTTTAATTTGGCAAATAGCTGTCCTCAGCATCTGCGATTCAGCAATCTTTCAGGCGTCATATCTTTAATTTGGCAAATAGCTGTCCTCAGCATATGACGATGGATGACCCAGGCAGTGGTCTGATCGGGCCCTTGAAATCAGTGCCCCTTTGTATGATGGAAGATTCCCATGGTTGAGCTATGAAACATTTTAGACCCATTAAAGGTGTGATGTGTGTGTGTGGGTGTGTGTGTATACTTATAATTTTCTTGAAAACTTGTTTGCTTGTTGAAAGAAAAAACTCGAGTTCTCTTGTGTATGAAATAAAGCAGATCTTGCAGGAACTTCTTGGGAATAAAATAGATACTTCCAAATCCAATTGAATTTCCTTATCGAACCTGACGAGCCGAATGAAACCTGGAAGTTTTCGCCAAACTTTAATCGAAAATCTCGCTTTTTAATACTTCTTTATTTCTTTTAAATAACTTTAACTTTGTAAAAAAAAAAAAGTTTTCTAGCCTGTCCAAAAGTTTTCTTATAATATAAAAAAAATTACCATTATTAATACAGCCTACAATTGGATTTGGCGTAACAAATTCTCAGTATTTAGAAACCGTTCTAATAACAATTTGAAATCAGTTGGACTAAAGTGAAGCGTTGAAAAATAATAACTTTTCTTGTTTTACAAATTTTTTTTTGTTTCGTCACTGGAAAATAACGAAACTCTATAAATCTCTATATCCTATTGCATTTGAACAGCAGATGAATAATATTTCATATACAACCTTGAAAAAGGAGGAAAATAGATTTTTATGAGGAAAAGGAAGTAATTGTTATTGAAAAGCTGGATTTTCACATGGATCCAAAATTATCCACTGAAATAAAAGGTTTCTGAAGAGAAAGCATTATGTAAGAGTGGGTGAATGTTTTATGGGTTTATCTTTTCATTTTCATTATTTTTAGGCCAGATTCTGGTAGAGATTTTCTTTGATGTTCTGAAAAAGTACCAGTGATAGCAGACACGTGAGGCTAATTGTCTGGGTTTACTTTCTGTATCTTTACTAGTAAGAACATGAAAATAAAAGGAACACGGCATTATCAGTACTAATGCTAGAATAGCAGTAGACAATGAAACAATGGCGTCATTTATGGTACTGACGTGAAGGACGTAGAAATATTATAGACCAGTTTTCCCTCTTCACTTTCAGGACACAAATGTCGTGACGCACTCGGAATTGCATGCTTTCCGGTAATCGGTGTTTTGTATTGTAGAGATATCAAGAGGATTGCTCCGGGCAGGTTATGATTAAATGATGAATGTCATTAAATCACCCGGGGCCTGCAACAACACGGAAGACTTTTATCAAATCCAGAACAGCGATTCACGGGAAGTACATAATTATTTATGTTCGAGTACAACGCCATTTAACGAAAAGAACAAGCGACAAAAAAAAAAAAAAAAATGGCCAAGATGTAATAAACTAAGTGGATATCAGATTTTATTATTTGCCATCCACGTTAGCCAGCATCATGTGTGTGCTCGCGCGCGCTTTCGTGTGTGCGTGAGAGTGTGGGTGAGAGACTGCATTCACGCATATTCCAAAATAGATACGAAATTCATTAAGTAACTTTTACTTGAAATTTAGGCAACAGCAAGTTGATTCACTCTAACTACATTGTTCGCAAAGAACAATTCGATATATATATATATATATATATATATATATATATATATATATATATATATATATATATATATATATATATATATATATATATATATATACATACATATATATATATATATATATATATATATATATATATATATATATATATATATATATATATATATATATATATATATATATATATATATATATATATATATATATATATATATATATATATATATATATATATATATCCTCCATAAATCATCGTTCAAGGGGATGATAATAGCCTGGAGAAGAGAAAAAGGAAGATTGAAGAAAACTTGAATGTTAAGTATTTTTCCTTAGGAAACCGTGATCTAACACCGAGGATTCATTGGTTCCGAATGATTGATTTTAGTATCATGGCGAAGATAGAAAACATTAGTTGGTAAATTCTACGCTTAGTAATAAGAAATTATTTGTTTCATTTATTTTCTTTCCTTTTTACTGAACACAACATGATAGAAATTCATTAATACTAGATCAAGGAAGGATTGTTTTATTTTTTTATTCGTAATGCATGATTGCTATCTAGATTACTTTCTGTTTTATATAATGTATTGATATCTGTTGCCTCTAATGCTTATTTTATTTTTACTAAAATTCATGATAAATTTCGCCAATGAAGAATTTTAATCATATCACCCATTCACTGAATTGGTTTAAAATTACTATTCAAAGATATTTTTTACTTATATTTGAAACCGATGTTAGCTTCTTACTAATCTCGCTTCCTTGCATTTAGATTTTGAGCGAGTTTTACTAAGTAGTTACATTTCGGCTCAATTTTGAGGTTACTATGGATAATTTAAATTTTAAAACACATATATATCTGGTAAAAGAAACCAATAAAATATATATACACACACACACACACACACACACACACACACACACACACACACACATATATATATATATATATATATATATATATATATATATATATATATATATATATATATATATATATATATTTATATATCCGTTCCCAGCTAGCACTCTGCTGGCCCGGCGTTCAAATCTCCGATCGGCCAATGAAGAATAAGAGCAAGTTTTACTAAATAGTTACATTTCGGCTCAATTTTTAGGTCACTGTAGATATATTCAAATTTTAAAATACAGATATATCTGGTAAAGATACCTATATATTATATATATATATATATATATATATATATATATATATATATATATATATATATATATATATATATATATATATATATATATATATATATATATATATATATATATATATATATATATATATATATATATATATTCGTTCCCAGCTAGCACTCTGCTGGCCCTAGTTCCTTGTTGGTCGAGTCGGTAGAGTTGTCGCCTAGCACTCGCTAGGCACGAGTTCGAGTCTCCGGCCGGCTAATGAAGAATTAGAGGAATTTATTTCTGGTGATAGAAATTCATTTCTCGGTATAATGTGGTTTGGATTCCACGATAAGCTGTAGGTCCCGTTGCTAAGTAACCAATTGGTTCTTAGCCACATAAAATAAATCTAATTCTTCAGGGCAGCCATAGTTAATCAGCTCAACTGTTAATCAGCTCAACGGTATATATTAAACTAAGATATACTTAACATATATATATATATATATATATATATATATATATATATATATATATATATATAACCATTAAGCTACAAATGTATATATATTTAATATTATATATATATATATATATATATATATATATATATATATATATATGAATGAATAATATATATATATATATATATATATATATATATATATATATATATATATATATATATATATATATATATATATATATAAATATAACCGACAAATGTCGAAATTATCACAGAATATCTGGGGAAGAAGGGGATAAATGATGACTGGATCGGCACCGAAATGTCTCGTTGGAAGGTACTGTGTCGAGTGCTCGAGACACTTCGGTACCGATCTATTGATCAGTTATAATCCCCTCGGCGATAATTCCCGTCGAGGATATTCCCAAAGTAGCGTGAAAAAAAAATTGGTCCGAGTTTGAAACTGGCTAAAGCGTACACAATGAGGAAGCAGATTTCTTCACATAAATTGCGGCAGAAATAAACGGCAGAGAACGCTCTCTTGGAACTAAAAGCTAAAATTATCGACTATCTTTTTTTTTTTTTTTTTTTTTTACACTTAAACAAGGTTCTGCAGAATGTGCCTTCTTACAAGTCAGCTTAAACGCCTTTCTTTAGTCAGAGCATGTTACGAAAAATTTATATTTATTTTTTAGGTATTTTCCAAGAGGTGACGGTGTATAATAATAGGGCAATTAAAAAGTGAAAATTTCCAGCAACATATTGAACTATGGACAACCTACCAAATTTATTTTTATCTTAAGAAACCATAGCACCATAGACCAATATTTTCTTAAGAGAATGTGTACCCTTTTCAAGCATTTTCCAATAGGCGTTATTGTGTTAATCTGGCTGTTATAATAAGTCAACTTTCCATGGCCAATTACCCCCATTTTTTTCTATCTCGGTTCTAGATGTAAAAAAAAAAAATACCTTCGTAAATTATTTATGTGACATCAGATGTCGGCAAATAGCTGTCAAATTCTAATAGTGTATTATTTAGTCTATTTGCAACATCATCTATCTTAATGAGAGTGCTCGTAAAGTAATTTATTTGAGATATATGTTCAGCAAATTTTGAAAGTAATTTTTCTTACTCCTTTCCCATTGAGTATTACTGTATGTGTCCTATTAACTGTGAATTGGGTTTAGGAATGTTATTTTATATTTCCAGATATCTTGAGGGTCATATTAGTGGCACCATACGTGTGCGTGCACTTAGATATTTTTTTTCTAACTACAAACAAAATCCATAATGTTTGGTGCTATACAGTACGGGTTTGGGAAACCAAAAGATGTGCCGAAAGTATTTCATTCTAATCTCTCTCTCTCTCTCTCTCTCTCTCTCTCTCTCTCTCTCTCTCTCTCTCTCTCTCTCTCTCATTCATATCTGGATAATACCACTGCAGCTTAAAGATTCATTCAGCATTTTGACTAAATATATAGAGCTCTTAAGTCTGAAGAAGCCAGCAGACCTAATGGTATACTTTTCTTTCAAGAAATTTGCAGACCACTTTGCCTGGGATTTGGTTATCTGTTTAGCCTTTTCGCCAACGCTGTTAGATAGGGTTGGAATCAGGAAGGGCATCCGTCCGTAAATTGTCTGTCTAAACCAATTATACAATGAGCCATTCACGATAGAAACAGCTTGAGGATGTTTATTGAATTAACCGGATATGTGAAGAAGTACCGGTAGTTACAAAATTATGAGAAAGATTCCTGTTTGCGATTTACAAAGGGATTATTGTTCATGTTTCACGAGACTAAATCTTACGTGAAACTTTATTATTGTAATTAGAGGTATGAACTAGGGCAGTAATATCCGCAGGGAATTAGAAAAAGATGGGTTTCCATAAAGAGAAAATACCACAGATTTGCACCATAAACTCTCCTTCGGTTCTCAAGAACTATTACTATCACGAGTTATGCTGGTGACATACATGGATTTGTTTAGATGCGTCTAGTTGCATTTTAGAATTTCCAAAAATAATTTTGTGGCAGTATACTGTACATATAATGGCTTCACGAAACTTATACATACTGGGTATTTAATTCTGGCGTTCAATGCAGTTAGCTCCAGTGGAACGGAAAAACTACTGGGAACTTGGCTTTATATTTTGAAAGTTGTCCCTTCCGCACGTTTAATGTCTGTTACACTATCACAGCCATGATTCATGTCTAGCTTTCACGGAAACTGCATTGTTAAAAACTTTTTAAAAACCCATGCCGTAAATAGTTACATTTTCCCGTTGCCGTGGATAAAACGGAAAGGGATTTAAGATAAACGTGCTGGCAGAGAATAAATAGGAATGCATTTAACATTATTTCAATTCTTTTCGGCCTGGACTAAGAAGTTATAATTGTTAATACCAGTTCTCGTTGCTGCTTTAAAGTTTTTAATATTGCTCGGGATGATGTCTTTATTGCTCGTTACTCTGTCCTCGAAAGTTTGTAAGAACCGTTAAAAAAGAATTCCTTTCTGTCGAAGCTCCATATGCCATGGAAGGTTGCATTATATAATAATTGCACTGTTTAGTATGTTGAGTTTCCACTTGCATTCTAGAAAGAATAGTAAAGATTATACAACAAAAATGGTGATTTTATTGTTATATTTTTTTTATCTTATTAGCTTCTTCATATTTGACGTATGTTAATTTATGTATGTTTGACTAGTCCACCACAAAAAAGTTTTTAATGCTACAAACCAAATATGTCCTCTTTGTATATATATATATATAAATAATATATATATAATATATATATATATAGATATCCTCTTTATATATATATATATATATATATATATATATATATATATATATATATATATATATATATATATATATATATATATATATATGAAGTAGGTTGTTAGCAGTTTATGAAAACTTCAACGAATATCCAAATCGGGGAGGATAAGACATATCCCAGAAGTCTAAGAGTCTCATTAAAACATATGGCGCGACGTTTCAAGACTAGTGTCTCATTTTCAAGCTGAAAAGGAACCAACATAGAATTAGTACTAGTGTTAACTGATAAAAAAAAAATTAAAAGTTACAAAAACATACATCAGCTTGAAAGAAAGGAAACAGACCCTCAGAAAGGGAGAAGGGAACAGTATGACCATATGGGAGCACAACCAGACCAGCAGAACTCACTCTAGTTATAAAGGTGCCGCAGAAGACTGGGCGTTTTAGTGGCGAACTGCCCGTTTTGTAAATAATGAATCTAAACTTTCCAACAAGCGGTGTTTGGTGCCCTGCCGAGAATTTTAAAATCTTTGCACTTTTTTGCATGGTCCCGGATATTAGAGAACGCAGGATTATTTAACTTGACACCAGTTCGATAACTGACGCCCCTATGACACTCCATTCTCACCTTTGATAACCCCAGTGTCGATCCCACGGAAGTCCCCAGACTACATCTAGGGCAATCGATTTTATGTACGACACCTGAGGTCATCAAAGGTCTTAGGTTGTCTTTAAATTTGAAAAGCTTCTGATTGTAACTGGATTAGTGGGACTGATATTCAGTTAATGGCTGGAGCATAATTAAAAATAAGACTTCGCAATTTTTTTGTAAAAGTACTCATCATGAATCAAAGGAGGGCTAGAGAGAAGGGCAGTTTGGGTATTGCAGGTATACTTATCTTAGGAATTAAAACTTTATTAAGAAATTAAAAAAAAATGTCTGTGCAGCAAAGAGACGGGAAAGCAATTATCAGTAAAATGCTTATAAGAAGATCCTATTTCAAGGTGAAACGAGTTCTAACAGGACGTTTTAAAAATGCTCGATGCAAAAGAGTAGAAGTTGAATTTAATTTAAAGTTAAAAAAATGACTATAAAAATGACTGCCAAGACCTGTAAAGGTCTTTTTTCCATAGTGAATTTAACATATGGCTGAGCCTGATTAAGAAAGTCCAAAAACCTTTCAGGGTCAAATTTTGTTTTAAAAAGGACGAAAATATCATCAACGTACCTTCTCTAAAATAAAGGACAAGTCTCCAACAAGCGCTCCTCCAGGGAGCTCATGGAAATATCTGCGAATATGGGTCCTAATGGAGACCCTTCCTCCAAGTTCCCATCCTTTATTTTACAGAAGGTAAGTTGATGATGCCTTCGCCTTTTATAAAGATTCTGGATATGATTTAATTTAATGATGAGCGAATTGAATACAGAATTTAGGCCAAAGGCCGAGCACTGGGACCTATGAGGTCATTCAGCGCTGAAACGGGCTTGACAGTAAAAGGTTTGAAAGGTGTAGGAGGAGTAAAACCTCGCAGTTGCTCTATGACTCAATTATTAGGAGAGGTTGGAAAGTAAGATGAAAGAAAGAGAATATGAAAGGAGGTACAGTAAAAGAAACGAAAGGGGTTGCAGCTAGGGGCCGAAGGCAAGCTGCAAAGAACCCTAAATAATGCCTACAGTGCACTGCACGAGGTGCACTGGCGGCACTAACCCCCTATGGAGTGGAGAATACAGACTTGTCTAGATGAAATAAGTGAATAAAAAACCGCACTGGATTTTGTTCAGTAAAGAAAACGGAAGGTAGTGATGGGACAACTTCTGTGTTCCCTAAACTCTCGATTTCTGTTGGAATTGTTAGTCCTTCCTTCTGCTCTCTCTCTCTCTCTCTCTCTCTCTCTCTCTCTCTCTCTCTCTTCTGCGGTGAAGAGAATTTTCTCCTTTATCAAATTAAACTAGACTGATATTAGGAACAAGCTACTAGCTAGTGCCTCTATGATTCACTGGGTTCAAGCTGCTTTCTTTCAAGTAGATCAGCGTTTCTTAACCTGGGGTGCTAGCACCCCCAGGGGGTGCTGAAATCAATTTCAGGGGGTGCTGGGGAAGGTCACATATTTGGCGGTAAAATATCAAGACAACTGTCCTGAACCGTCTTCATGGAGGCCTGCTCCACGACATGAGGGTGGCTCTGGCTAACACGATGCCACGATATGAGAAACTAGTCGCACATAAGCAACAACAAAAATCGCGTTGATGAGTATTTTATATTGAGTTTGCCCATCATCTTTCCTTTATTTTCTTATTGTTTTGCCAATGCTATTGCCATAATTACTGTTTTTGTTTTGGAGAATGAACCAAATATATGATCAAGATGTACTGAACTTGTCTTTACTTTATCCTTGTAGTAACTAGGTGTTAACCGATGGACTGCTTAGGCCTGACCAAAAGGGGTGCTGAGGTCGAAAAAGGTTAAGAAACGCTGAAGTAGATTAATATTTCGGCGTCAAAATGTTTTTTTCACTATTTTCCGTTATTATCGTATATGCTGAAACTCTGGGAATCGGGTAACAATTTAAATTACTATGTAATGTGAATGTCTTTTCATTTTCTTATAGGTCACATTTGTTATTACGCCCATTCCATTTATGAATCACAGACAAAAAAGTGATGAAATCACAAAAGGGTAGCAAAGCCCACCCACAAGAGACAGATATAGAGGTCAGGGTATATAAAGGAAGGAATAGGGCGTAGGGCTTTACTCCGCAACCTGATAAATTACGATGAAAGCGAGAAGTTTAAATAGGAGTCTTTTCTCAATCAGTAAGCTTTTCGCTTTCACCATAATTTATCAGGTTGTAAAGTCCTACGCTCTACCCCTTTCTTTGTATCCCCTGACTTCCATACCTGTTTCTTGTGGCAGGGCTTTACTACCCCTTTTGTGATTTCATCACTTTTGTGCCTGTGACTTCACTCATTGTTTTGCAATGGTAACGCCCTAGATCGAGAAAAATGTGGTGACAAAGGAATGCTGTTGTTTAGATTTTAGATATAGTTTTCTTAGAACTATGTGGCTTCTCCGTGATAATGGTCAGCTCAGCTCGTTTGCTGTAAATTATATAATATATATATATATATATATATATATATATATATATATATATATATATATATATATATATATATATATATATATATATATATATATATATATATATATATATATATATATATATATATATATATATATATATATATATATATATATATATAAAATGTGTGTGAAAAATCCTAACTACTGAGGCCCTTTATTTAGAGTAGGTCAACGATCGCAAAAACCAAAACCTCGTCGGTGACTTCAACGTGTGGGATGATTTTGAATTAAGACCAGACCGCCCGTGACCCGCTGCGTCACTTTTTTATTTACTACATTTTTAACAAAAGGTCCATACCCATACCCATATCCGTACCGTACCCATACCTATATCTGTACCATACCCATACCAATATCTCTACCATACCTATACCCATATCTGTACCATACCCATATCCATACCTATATCCATACCCATACTCATACCACACCCATACCTATAACAATATCCATACCAATATCCATCCCATACCCATATCCATACCCTACCCATAACTATACCATACCAATACCCATAGCTAAATTAACCCTACTAACAATATTCAGCGAAAGTCTACGGGCAGCACCAGCCCCTTTTACCTTCTGGTGTGCAAACAAATTAACAAACAAACTTTTCAGAGTTTTAGTATTATACTAGACTATCCATGACCCATTGGGTCACTTTTTTATTTACTACATTTATAACAAAAAAGGTACATACCCATATCTGTGTCATAACCATATCCATTCCATACCCATATTCATAACATATCCATACCTATACCAATACCCATGCCTGTTTCATACCCATATCCATAACATCCCATATCTGTAACTCCCATATCCACCATACTCATAACCATACCATAACTGTACCATACCATACTCAAACCTATACCCCATACCTGTACCATACCAATAGCCATATCTGTGCCATACCCAAATGTTTCATATCTGTACCATACCTATACCCATACCAATGACCATGTATATACCTATACCCATATCAATACCATACCATTCCCATACCTATATCCGTATCATACCCATATCAGTACCATACCCACAGCTAAATTAACCCTACTAATAATAGTCAGCAAAAGTCTACGCAGCACCAGCGCCGTTTACGGGGAGGGGGAGGGCAGCGGGAAGTGGAAAGGGGAGTGAGGAGGGGAGGGAAGAGCGAAGTCGAGGGGAAGTGGAGGGGAATGTGAGGGGAAGAAGAAGAGAAGGGGGGGGGGGCAGGGAAGAGGAAGGTGAGTCAGCCAGCTTTTCCTAACACCACCCGCTATTCACACACATTAAGAATACAGCGTCTCTTCTAATGTTGAGAGCAGTCCGTACCTGAGCATCAGGAAATTTGAATTTTGTTGCCTAATTCGAATGGCCCATTGTAACTTTAAAATTTCATAATTTCAAAAATCAAACCCTGAGAGACACCTCTCTAGAATGCGAGCTTTCAGAAAAACTAAGTTTCAAAGCTGTATCTTTTACAGTTATTGCTCCACAGATATGTCAGGACCCTCACCCGCCCACTCCCTACCAAATTCCCTGAATGCCAAAATTCGATATCTGGATCTCAGGAACGGCTTAACGGATTTCGACGAAATTTGGCACAATTAGAGATCTTAGTAGGAAACCTCTAAAGCCAGTTTCATCCCAGTCAGTTGAATATTTCCAGAAACTTATAGAGGGCCAAAGTTGGGGTTCTTGTGTAATACAGGAGCAGGGCTTTACTAATTGCCAACTGATAGGTATAAAAAATGTTCACTTAAACTTACAGCTTGTTGTTAATGATCATAATCAGATACATAAATTTTACCTCATCCACCGGCAACACTGGGATAGACAGCCTTGTGGTGTTTAATAAGGAAATTTAGATTTGGAATAATTTATTTCAGGCAATAATTACCAAAAATAGAGACTTGAAAGCCGATCAGTCAGGTATCATTCAATACGGGTGCAGTGCGAAGACTCATATCTTTTTATCTTTTACATGAATAGTTCAAAATGTACTATGTAATAACTTGAATTTGTATCCAGTATTTTATGCATTTTATAGCAAAAATTGTCTAGAATATCAATATGTTACAAAATGATGTAAAAAATGATAAGGCAAGTCTTTTGTTATATCAGATATATATCATAAATGTGCAGTTCTTCCTTTTGTGGCTTTTTCTTCCATCAGAGTGATTTACTGGACAAATAAGAATATTCAGTGATGTCTTCAAGACTTTCCTAACTGAGCTCGTGACTAAAATGGGCCTTATTTATTTATTTATTTTATCTTGGCTTCGAAATAACGTCGTCGTTCCCTTATTAATGTGTACGAGTGAAAGTAGGCCTCAGGGCTGACTGGCAAACTCATTCCCAGCAAAGATGAATTTTATCCGGAGGCTGAGGATCAGTAGAAGAAGAAGAGGAACGACCAAGAATCATCGACGGAGCAGAGAAAAAAGGTCTTTGGTGTTCACAGACCTTAATAAAGGTGCCAAAGGCTGTATATACAACACGAGAGTGACTCTCTATTAAGAAGAGAAATGAGATACATATCAACCTAACAAGTATTTCCCAATAGACCTATTCTTCTTATTGTGTTCATATTATAGTCTATGTACTGTACTGTAATTTTCATCAACTGCAAACATTAAGCAGATTATAGTTTTTTGAAAGTGTAGATAATTACATTTTTCTTCCCATATTAGGTCAATTTGTTCCAATTCGCCCTTAAACTTTGAAAATTGCATAAACATTTCTACATGCAATGAAGAACTGGGATGTTGACTTCGGCCGATGTGCTTTATTCTTCAACGAAAGATGGTTTTCAGTGTCCGGAATCGTTAGCGTTATTAACACAGGATAAATAGTGTCTGAAGGTGTTAATATCTGTATACTAGTATTACGTAATGCGATTTTTTTCTATGCTGATCTCATCTCAGTAATGGTAGCCTACGATGCCTGGCTTACAATGGAATTTATTTATCCATAATTTTGTACTGTTCACATAATATATGTCGTCTTAGTAGTAGATCCGCTGTCTCTATTTAACACGTCTCATATATTCAGCTTAGTATCGTGGCACATAAATGTAGCAGCAAATTAATTTTTATATCAGAATATCCAGTTTTAAGCCTATTTCACCAATCTGATGAAGTTGTGCCCCGCGCCAGTGTTACCGTTTCAAGCCTCTTCTGTATTCTAAAAGGAATAGACCGCTACTGAAAATGCGAAATGAAGAATGAGGAAGTGTTATTCCTCACATTAATATTAATAAATTTTCCAGTGGGAAAACATTTTTATGTTAGACATAACAAAAATTATTTTAATTTCTATAATTTTATAACTGGGCCCCACAGTTCCTAGCACCGGCCCTGATAACATCAGTAATATTTTTCATGACACACGATATAAAGTAGGAACGATCTTGATCGTTATTAAAAAGATTAGTGGTAAGCAGGCCTATAGTAATACACTAGATTGCGTCTCCCAGTCTCGTCTTTTAAGCATGTTGCTGTGGATGCATAAGGACACCTGCTGTATTTTGTCAGTCATTAAAAATTATCTGCAATATGTTTGTAGGTCACTGTCTATGCCTTCACTTTTTTTTCAGTTTTAGATATCATAGGCAGAGTCTGAGTTGTAGAACAAAATGCATACTTATTACCATACTTGGTTTCTCAACGAAATTCCGAAACGTCAAACTTGGGGAGAGAGTTTCTGGATGTCGTAAACAAAACGTAGAAAACAACTCCTATTCTCCGATTCTAAGTAAAAATAGTTTTTTTTTTATTTTTTAGCAAATCCTTTCTATGTTAACATGTGAAACTTTTGGTATATTATTATTGTGGCACACAAGTGCAATGGCGACTTCAGCTGAGAAATCATAACATCATTCATCTTAAATTATATGTGTCACATCATACAAAGTAAAAACAAACTTGTCCGTTACTGAAAAAGCTTAGTGTAGCAAGTAGGTGTGGAGGTTACTGGTTGTGTCAAAAAGTCTCGTCTTTTGAAGATAATACTCTAAAAGTACGACAAGACGACTTAACCAAACCGTAGAAAACATCTGTTACTCTAATCGAAAGGAATATATGTTTGTATTTCTGTTTAACAAATCTTCGTAATGTACATCTTAGCTCATCCAATATGGTTAACATAAAATTTTACGCTAAAAGGTTTTTGGACTTTATCAAACAGTTTCACCCAAATATTAAATTCACTATGGAATACGAAGGAGATAACCAATTAGCCATTCTAGACATTTTAATTTCTCGACATCTTGGTTTTAGCACGTGCGTGTTTAGAAAAAAAGACCTTTATAGATTTTGGTACTAATTCTTATAGTCATTGTTTTTTTTTTTAACTTGAATTAAATTCAGTTTCTACTCTTTTGCATCGAGCATTTTCAATAACTACCTGTCGGAACTCGTTTCGCCTCGAAATAGAATTTTTATATAAGTATTTTAGTGATAATTGCTCTCCCGTCTCTTTGTTTCACAGGCATGTTATTAAATTTCTTAATAAAGTTTTAATTCCTAAGATAAGCGTACCTGTAGTACCCAAACTGCCCTTCTATCTAGCCCTCCTTTGATTCATGATGAGTATTTTTACAAAAAATTACAGTCTTATTTCTAATTGTGCCCGTCATTAAACTGAATATCATTCCCACTAATCCAGTTACAATCAGAAATCTTTTCAAATTTGAAGAAAACCTAAGTATCTTGATGACCTCAGGTGTCGTATATAAAATCGATTGCCATAGATGTAGTCTGGGGACTTCCGTGGGATCGACGCTGAGGTTGTTAAAGGTGCGAATCGGTTGTCATAGGGGCGTCAGTTATCGAACTGGTGTCAAGTTAAATAATCCTGCGTTCTCTAATATTCGAGACCATGCAAAAAAGTGCAGACCTGATATCAAGTAGAGAGATTTTAAAATTCTGGGCATGTTGAAAATTTGAGATTCATTATTTATAATATGGGCAGCTCCCCACTTAAACACCCAGTCTTCCTCGGCATCTTTATCTCTCGTGAGTTCTGCTGGTGTGGTTGTGCTCCCATATAGTCAATCTGTTCCCTTCTCCCTTTCTGATGGTTTGTTTCCTTTCTTTTAGCCTAAAGCATATTTTTGTAACTTTTATCTTTTTTTTTTTTCAGTTAACACTAGTATTAATAATGTTGGTTCCTTTTTAGCTTGAGAATGAGATGCTAGTCTTGCAACGTCGCGCCATATGTTTTTAATAAAACATCTTAGACTTCTGGATATGTCTTCTCCTCCCCGATTTATATATATATATATATATATATATATATATATATATATATATATATATATATATATATATATATATATATATATATATATATATATATATATATATATATGTGTGTGTGTGTGTGTGTGTGTGTGTGTGTGTGTGTGTGTGTGTGTAATGTGTGTGTGTGTGTTTAACATACCACCAACGCTTGCCATATAATTAGCATCTGCGATTCAGCAATCTTTCAGGCGTCATATCTTTAATTTGGCAAATAGCTGTCCTCAGCATCTGC
Organism: Macrobrachium rosenbergii; assembly: GCF_040412425.1. Lineage (NCBI taxonomy): Eukaryota > Metazoa > Arthropoda > Malacostraca > Decapoda > Palaemonidae > Macrobrachium > Macrobrachium rosenbergii. The sequence goes on from NC_089748.1 coordinate 62,151,827, forward strand.
GATTCAGCAATCTTTCAGGCGTCATATCTTTAATTTGGCAAATAGCTGTCCTCAGCATCTGCGATTCAGCAATCTTTCAGGTGTCATATCTTTAATTTGGCAAATAGCTGTCCTCAGCATATGACGATGGATGACCCAGGCAGTGGTCTGATCGGGCCCTTGAAATCAGTGCCTCTTTGTATGATGGAAGATTCCCATGGTTGAGCTATGAAACATTTTAGGCCCATTAAAGGTGTGATGTGTGTGTGTGGGTGTGTGTGTATACTTATAATTTTCTTGTAAACTTGTTTGCTTGTTGAAAGAAAAAATATCTCTGAGTTCTCTTGTGTATGAAATAAAGCAGATCTTGCAGGAACTTCTCAGGAATAAAATAGATACTTCCAAATCCAATTGAATTTCCTTAACGAACCTGACGAGCCGAATGAAACCTGGAAGTTTTCGCCAAACTTTAATCGAAAATCTCGTTTTTTAATACTTCTTTATTTCTTTTAAATAACTTTAACTTTGTAAAAAAGAGTTTTCTAGCCTGTCAAAAGTTTTTTTATAATATAAAAAAATTTACCATTATTAATACAATCATCCTACAATTGGATTTAAAATAAAATAACAGAATCTCAGTATTTAGAAACCGTTCTAATAACAATTCGAAATCAGTTGGACTAAAGTGAAGCGTTGAAAACTAATAACTTTTCTTGTTTAACACATTTTTTTTTTTTTTTGGTTTCGTCACTGGAAAATAACGAAACTCTATAAATCTCTATATCCTATTGCATTTGAACAGCAAATGAATAATATTTCATATACAACCTTGAAAAAGGAGGAAACTAGATTTTTATGAGGAAAATGAATGAATTACTTGTTATTGATTTGAAAGCTGGATTTTTACATGGATCCAAAATTATCCACTGAAATAAAAGGTTTCTGAAAACAGAAAGCATTATGTAAGAGTGGGTAATGTTTTATGGGTTTATCTTTTCATTTTCATTTTTTTAGGCCAGATTCTGGTAGAGATTTTCTTTGATGTTCTGAAAAGTATCAGTGATAGCAGACACGTGAAACATTTAATTGTCTGGGTTTACTTTCTGTATCTTTACTAGTAAAAATATGAAAATAAAAGGAACACGGCATTATCAAATACTAATGCTAGAATAGCAGTAGACAATGAAACAATGACGTCTTTTTTGGTAACTGACGTGAAAAACGTTTACTAGGAATATTATAAACCAGTTTTCCCTTTTCACTTTCAGGATACAAATGTCGTGACGCACTCAGAATTGCATGCTTTCCGGTAATCGGTGTTTTGTATTGTAGAGTTATCAAGCGTATTGCTCCGGGCAGGTTATGATTAAATGATGAATGTCATTAAAAATCAAACCGGGGCCTGCAACAACACGGAAGACTTTTATCAAATCCAGAACATGATTTTATTCACGGGAAGTACGTAATTATTTATGTTGGTAGTACAACGCCATTTAACGAAAAGAACAAGCGACAAAAAAAAAAAAAACATGGCCAAGGTGTAATAAACTAAGTGGATATCAGATTTCATTATTTGCCATCCACGTTAGCCAGCATCATGTGTGTGCGTGCGCACTTTGCGTGTGTGCGTGTAATGTGTGTTTTGTGAGAGACTGCATTCACGCATATTCCAAAATAGAATGAAATTCATTAAGTACCTTTTACTTGAAGATTTTATCAAATCCAGAGCAACAATTGATTCAAGTCTAACTATTTATTGTTTGAGTAAGAAATTCCATTTAACGAAAAGAACAAGCGACAAAAAAATATATATATATAAGGTGTATATATATATATCATATTTTATTATATATATATACATATAGCACCATGTATATATATATATATATATATGTGTATATGTGTATATATATATATATATATATATATGCATATATATTCCAAAAATAGATATATATATTATATATTATTATATATTTATATACATAAGTTGATATGTATATATATTGTATATAATATATATATATATATATATATATATATATATATATATATATATATATATATATATATATATATATATATATATATATATATATATATATATATATATCTTCCATAAATCATCGTTCGGGGATGATAATAGCCTGGAGAAGAGAAAAAGGAAGACTGAAGAAAACTTGAATGTTAAGTATTTTTCCTTAGGAAACCGTGATCTAACACCGAGGATTCATTGGTTCCGAATGATTGATTTTAGTATCATGGCGAAGATATAAAACATTAGTTGGTAAATTCTACGCTTAGTAATAAGAAATTATTTGTTTCATTTATTTCCTTTTGTTTTTACTGAACACAACATGATAGAAATTCATTAATACTAGATCAAGGAAGGATTGTTTTAATTTTTTATTCGTAATGCATGATTCCTATCTAGATTACTTTCTGTTTTATATAATGTATTGATATCTGTTGCCTCTAATGCTTATTTTATTTTTACTAAAATTCATGATAAATTTCGCCAATGATGAACTTTAATCATATCACCCATTCACTGAATTGATTTAAAATTACTATTCAAAGATATTTTTTACTTATATTTGAAACCGATGTTAGCTTCTTACTAATCTCGCTGCCTTGCATTTAGATTTTGAGCGAGTTTTACTAAACAGTTACATTTCGGCTCAATTTTGAGGTCACTATGGATAATTTAAATTTTAAAACACATATAAATATCTATATAAATATATATATATATATATATATATATATATATATATATATATATATATATATATATATATATATATATATATATATATATATATATATATATATATATATATATATATATATATATATATATATATATATATCCGTTCCCAGCTAGCACTCTGCTGGCCCCGCGTTCGAATCTCCGACCGGCCAATGAAAAATAAGAGCGGGTTTTACTAAACAGTTACATTTCGGCTCAATTTTTAGGTCACTGCAGATATATTCAAATTTTAAAATACAGATATATCTGGTAAAAGATACCTATATATATATATATATATATATATATATATATATATATATATATATATATATATATATATATATATATATATATATATATATATATATATATATATATTCGTTCCCAGCTAGCACTCTGCTGGCCCTAGTTCCTTGTTGGTCGAGTCGGTAGAGTTGTCGCCTAGCACTCGCTAGGCACGAGTTCGAGTCTCCGGCCGGCTAATGAAGAATTAGAGGAATTTATTTCTGGTGATAGAAATTCATTTCTCGGTATAATGTGGTTTGGATTCCACGATAAGCTGTAGGTCCCGTTGCTAGGTAACCAATTGGTTCTTAGCCACATAAAATAAATCTAATCCTTCGGGGCAGCCCTAGGAGAGCTGTTAATCAGCTCAACGGTCTGGTAAAACTAAGATATACTTAACTTTTAACTCTGCTGGCCCCACGTTCGAATCTCTGACCGGCCAATGAATAATAAGAGGAATTTATTTCTGGTGATAGAAATTCATTTCTCGCTATAATGTGGTTCGGATTCCACAATAAGTTGTAGTTCTCGTTGCTAGGTAACCAATTGGTTCTTAACCACGTAAAATAAATATAATCCTTCGGGCCAGGCCTGGGGGAGCTGTTAATCAGACCAGTGGTCTGGTTAAACTAAGATATACTTAACTTATATATATATATATATATATATATATATATATATATATATATATATATATATATATATATATATATATATATATATATATATATATATATATATATATATATATATATATATATAAGAATTTATATTAATGTATATTTAAGAACAATACAACAATATAAATGTACTTATAAGAACTATATATATATATATATATATATATATATATATATTATATATAAACCGGGAAATAAAAAGAATAACAACATATAAATGTGTATATATATATAGGAACAGTGGTATATATATATTATAACAATATATAACTATAAAAGGATTGTATATAATAATATAAATGACTATTTATCTAGCATCATAAAAGATTCATATACAATCAGTCAAAAGATATAAACATCCTTTAATATCAAAAGAAATTTGTAAATTGTTTAAAACTCTACACTCCGAGATATATGAATAATATATTTTATCATATATGTTAACCGAAGATAATGTTAATTTTAGTTGATAATAACCTGTACGCCGGATCTCATGGGCTCGAACCAATGTCCCCTGAAGGACAGGAACTCAGGACTACAGGGACGATTAACCGGCCTGAATATGGAGCCCAACGAGACGGCGTACTGTTCTTGTAGTATCAATTAAAACATTCCCTTCGGTAACATATAAATAAAGTCGAAACCGGTCAGACCTACACCCTATTCTTTTTTCACCTGTGGTAATGTGTGATAAATGAATCACGTACAAAAGTGATAATAATCATATATATATATATATATATATATATATATATATATATATATATATATATATATATATATATATATATATATATATATATATATATATATATATATATATATATATATATATATATATATATATATATATATATATATATATATATATATATATATATATATATATCCATTAAGCTACAAATGTCGTTTAACATTCAATTCACGCTAATTCGGGAATATCCCCGACGGGAAATTATCACATAAGGGGAATTATAAATGATGACTGGATCGGCACCGAAATGTCTCGTTGGAAGGTACAGTGTCGAGTGCTCGAGACACTTCGGTACCGATCCATTGATCAGTTATAATCCCCCCTCGGCGATAATTCCCGTCGGGGATATTCCCAAAGTAGCGTGAAAAAAAAATTGGTCCGAGTTTGAAACTGGCGAAAGCGTACACAATGAAAAAGCAGATTTCTTCACATAAATGGCGGCAGAAATAAACGGCAGAGAACGCTCTCTTGGAATTAAAAGCTAAAATTATCGATTATCTTTTTTCTTTCACACTTAAACAAGGTTCTGCAGAATGTGCCTTCTTACAAGTCAGTTTAAACGCCTTTCTTTAGTCAGAGCATGTTACGAAAAATTTATATCTATTTTTTAGGTATTTTTCAAGAGGTGACGGTGTATAATAATAGGACAATTAAAAAAGGGAAAATTTCCAGCAACATATTGAACTATGGACAACCTACCAAATTTATTTTTATCTTAAGAAACCATAACATCATTGACCAATATTTTCTTATGAGAAAGTGTACTCTTTTCAAGCATTTTCCAATAGGCGTTATTGTATTAATTTGGCTGTTATAATAAGTCAACTTTCCATGGCCAGTTACCCAAATTCTTTTTATCTCGGTTCTAGATGTAAAAAAAAAAAAAAAAAAAAAAATCGTAAATTATTTATGTGACATCAGATGTCGGTAAATAGCTGTCAAATTCTAATAGTGTATTATTTAGTCTATTTGCAACATCATCTATCTTAATGAGAGTGTTCGTAAAGTAATTTATTTGATATATATGTTCAGCAAATTTTGAAAGTAATTTTTCTTACTCCTTTCCCATCGAGTATTACTGTGTGTGTCCTATTAACTGTGAATTGGGTTTAGGAATGTTATTTTATATTTCCAGATATCTTGAGGGTCATATTAGTAGCACCATACGTGTGCGTGCACTTAGATTTTTTTTTCTAACTACAAACAAAATCCATAATGTTAGGTGCTATACAGTACGGGTTTGGGAAACCAAAGATGTGCCGAAAGTATTTCATTCTAATCTCTCTCTCTCTCTCTCTCTCTCTCTCTCTCTCTCTCTCTCTCTCTCTCTCTCTCTCTCTCTCACCATAACAACTATCAAAACAATAATTGAAACTTGAAAGTCAGCATCAATTCAGATTCAGTAATAACTTTTTCATAATAACGTAGTAACTCTAATCACCTAACATTACGAATACACAAAACTTTCGGAAACACTCTAGTGAAATGTAATGAAAATGAATAAAACAGGTAAATGAGAATAACAAAACTATTAAATACAGATGAGAGGGAAAAAATCCATTACTCCAATGAGATCACCGAGGGGTTATGAGGGAATCCCTGTAAGGTGCATTACGTTGAGTGAAATTCATTTTAAGGTAATCTGGGTGAATCAATTTACCAAATGGAATTTTACAACAGAAGTCAATCAACCCAGCGGCTGACATACATCAGGAGGTTTTGCTATTAACCCTCTAGATGTTTCTTATTATGAGAAAAATTAATATCTACATTTATGTCTACTATTTCCAAAGGGGGTTGGGCCGGAATATTTTCCTACAATGCTTTTGCTTGAACCTACTGTATGTGTTTGTTTATAAGTGTTTTCGGCTAAGAGCTGTTTCGTCCTGGGGGTTTTGAAACCAAGAGATAAGATTCTTTCTCTTTTACTTAATTCATAAAGATTTAAAATTATAAGACCCTCTTTTGTTCGTGCTGTTGTCATAAAAACACTCAAGGTCATCAGTATCAGCAGACATAATTGTTGAAAGAACGGGAAGAATAATTAGCCCATTCGGAATGACGCCATAGGAAAATGATTTAATTATGATTCCACTTAATTCTCCTGCTTTTCATTATCCTTCAATATTGTCAACGTTTCATTTCCAGTTTCGGATATCATTTTCGATGTGGAGTTCTAATAACGCAGGCAATCTTCATGAATGGCATCAAATAAAACTGATAATTGAACAATCCCGTGAGTGATGAATGAGCAGATTGAAACCTAATGACTTAATTACAAATAATTTCCTCAGAGTCGTTGCAATTTACAATAATTTAGCCTTGTTTGTTTTTCGTTCCGGAAAATGGCAGTTATAAAATAAATAATCAGATTATCACTTATTTATCAGCAGTTTATACTTATAGCCTAAATGAATTGCTTTATACATCTTCCTCAGCTGATTATTTGTTGGTCACATAACGAAATTTATCATGTGTCTAGTGGTAATTTTTAGAAAAATAAAATGATTAGGAAATGATACCCCACATCCCGAAAAGAAACTTTAAAGCGTATGATTACCTTGTCTTTTATTGACCAAAGTGAAAATATTTTTTTAAGACAAAGCCTGATAATCTTAAGTATCAGTAATGTTTCTAAACAGTATATCAATGCTACGCTCTTACCTGAAATGCTTGGGAGTAAAATAATCTTTTGTTTACTCTACCAGTGAATGGAAATTCACAAACATATCGTTTTACCCAAGAAAACCTACCACACTGATAATGCTTCTAACATATTTTTTTTTCAAAAATATTTTATTTAAATTCTGTGAAAAAAATTAAGGAAATTTCTCAAAAGTAAGTTTACCTTAATTGATGAAAGATTAACCGAAGAGAGAAACATTCCGAAGCCCATAAATATTTCCTTAAATGATATTAAGACAACGAATGATCTGGAGTGTAACCAAAAGAATAATGAATTGCAGTCTAATAACAACAGAGGTTTATCAAAAAGCACTTACACTAAATGTCCGCATTTTTAAGTTTCATGAGGTCAGCCTAAATTTACCGCTTTATACTTTTCCAGTTGATTTATTTTACTGTTGATGTTTTTCAATATACGCATTATCAAAAACATGATTTACTCTTCTGAATTTACTCTTTTCATTGATTTTTTTATCACTACAGAATCAATGTAACTTAGAAAAACTTTTGGAGATGTAAGATTTAATTTCATTTTCTTAACCAACATTATAAACACAATTGAACATTGAAGAACTACTCCGTTAAGCAGATAAGTATATTTATCAATGTATGCATATATAAAAAATAAATTTGCAACAATAAAACAATTATAAAAGTTAACTGCAAAAAAATGAAATCTGCACATTTTTCTCTTATTTGTGGATCCCAGGGTAGAATTAATGAAAGGAAACGCAACTAATATTTCTCAGCGGACTGTTTCTCAACTAGAGCAAATTACACTCGCAAAAAATCCCCAGTTCTTCTGCATTAAAGTCACGACTTTTGTGAATGAAAGGATGCTAAACTAATGATGTAATGAGAATCGTTTCCGAGCGAAATACTGAATGCTATTATAAGTCTTACTAGTCTTTAAGAGAGAGAAAATAGAAAATGTTTTACAGCAAGAACGAAATTCAAATGGATGCGAACCTTGAAAAAAAAAAAAAAAAGTCTCCTTAACTGTATAGTTACTAAACATTAATTTTAATGGGTGAAATAAAAATGAGTTTTGATGGGCTGTGGTAAAATGTTCAATCTACAAGTACGAGAAAATCTTTTAATATTAAGATATAAAACTTACGTAATATTTTTTCGAAATCTACAGTACTTCAATTTTCAGGGGCAATAGGAAGGGTGATAGCAGAGTAGAACGGGAATGCTGCTTCCATGATCATCAGTTTCTTCTTCTTCTCTCTCTCTCTCTCTCTCTCTCTCTCTCTCTCTCTCTCTCTCTCTCTTTAAATTTTAGTTATGGTGTACTCCTTAACCAAAGAACATTTTTCTTTGCTTCTTATTAATTGATAAACGTTTATTTATTAGTATTTTTTTTTATTTCTCCTTTATTTTCTTGACCAACTCTCGCGCATTCAGGCAATAGTAATATCTTCTTTTCCTTGACTTCTGAACATTCTTACACTCCATAAACTACGTTTTCATCGCGTCTTACTTTCTTCATCTTCTCGTTCCGTGTACGTGATCTCAAGAGGATCAGCACAATTAAGATTAAACCAAGATAAATATCATCAGTGGTCATGAACAATAAGACCACGTTTTTCCGTTTAACATGATCCCCGCGTGCAGCTGCTATTACTAATTGCTCTTGGTACTGACTGATATTTTAACAGGAAAAAATTTACTCGTAATCATGATGTCATCTCTCTCTCTCTCTCTCTCTCTCTCTCTCTCTCTCTCTCTCTCTCTCTCTCTTTCAACATATTTAGCACGATTAATCTACACAACTTCTATTTGAAAAATACAGAAAGGCTGCATTTGATTTATGATTTCAACAAAGGGGTTTAATAGCAACTTTATGGTATCAGCTCCTCTTGCTTAATGGTAGCTTCATTGCCAGCTGTTTTCCTAGTAGTGTTATACAACAGCTCAAACTTCATGAGTTTTTACTTATAGTTTTGAAAGAGCTTTTTTTTATAGCGTTGACGAGTGAGTACAATAGTTATTTAAAACATGATATCTAAATAGATGGCATGTCACGTCAATATGGCAAGTGACTAGACATCCATCTCCTCTCTCCTCTCTCTCTCTCTCTCTCTCTCTCTCTCTCTCTCTCTCTCTCTCTCCCTGACAAGTAATCTCTCAATGGTACATTTAACTTTACTTTTTCATCACTAGTCTTCTTCTTCTTCTTTTAACGTGCATTTTTCCCATTTTTGTATGGGGTAAGCACGATGCCTTCTTTTGAAGGACTTTTGATTTGGCTTTGGGGTAGACCTGTAGTCTCGATCGGCTGCCCTGCCTGACATCGCTTAGACCCCGGTAGCGTATGTTTCATGTATCATACCCGACCCAACGCCCTTTCTTCCCAGCAACGAGAAGTTGTTGCGCGGGTAGGGCGAGAGTTCGAGACGTGTGAGATGTTTGTTATGTTTTTTTAGAAGGTGTTGTAGTGGCTTTGTTTTGTGTGTGTATTTAGTCTGTAACACCCATTTGCTTTTTAAGCAAACCTATCCGTTGATTACATATATAATCCCGGGATGTCTACACGGATAGCAAAGTGTCTGCCTCTCTGATCAGTCGGCTGCGGATTTGAACCCGCGCCACAGACCTCTACGAAGTCCGAAGCTGCTGCTGTAACCGACTGAGCCATCGAGGCTCACTTTTTCATCACTAGTATTCGTTACTATAACTGCTGATTAGGAAGTAATATCAGCCAACAATTAACAAAACTAGCAAAAGGTCTACAAGCTCTGACAAAGTATCTAAGTCATTACGGATATTCAGTAGGTCGCCGGTCTTCCTAGTCACGCAGTTGTTCTCAGTCGTTTTTTAGTGATGGTACCCTAACTAATGTAGCCATTACCGACCATGTCGCATGAATCTATATATATATATATATATATATATATATATATATATATATATATATATATATATATATATATATATATATATATATATATATATATATATATATATATATATATATATATATATATATATATATATATATATATATATATATATATATATATTATATATATATATATATATATATATATATATATACGCTGATAATAATTATGTGAAGACTTATGCAAACTTTTTTTTTTTTTTACAAATGTTCACGGAGATGATCTAGCCAAGACAAAATTCACGACAATCTTGCAGCAAATGTTCAGGCACTGTCTGTGGACACCCCAGGTGCCAAGGCACCAGCCCTAGTTTGAGAAATGCATTACGAACTGTGTTCTGTTTCTAAATAAATTTTACTGAATACCTCCAATCTGTCATTCAAATGCATCTTATGCCGAATGTTGATAAATGGTGAACGTAATTGAAAACCAGCTTCAAAAAATTGCTAGGATCAGAGGAATCAACTTTCCTGTCTTATTTATCCATGATTTAAAAATAATGGATTCACTCTCCTGGTTAAATCTACTCGTTTATTGATTTTTTGTTTTTGACTATTTATTTGTTTCCTCCATCATTAATGTCATATTTGAGGGTTACTTTTATGACAAAATAAGAAGATATTGAAGTAATTGAAATTTACATAACTGACAGTAATAATACAGAAATTTGCTAGATGTTATTAAGCGTCTTTGAGTAATCAATAATCATTTTAGATTATTTATGGCATATGTAGATATATCCTCTTTAGCTTTGGCTGAAAGCTGACAGTCTCTCAGTAACTTCTGCTGAATTACTTTGACCTACTTAAAATAATAATAATTTTTTTTTTACACTTACACATTATCATGGACTATCTTACTGTAGTTTGCAAGTTACTATATTGTTACAATTAAATGAGGTAGCAATTCTGCATGTCAATACGAAAATGAAAGTCTCCCTTTTCAGGAAAACCAATGGTCAATGGGTTCTGGAAAAGTAAAAGTTATAGTTCAGAATTTCTGTAATGGGACATAACTAATTTGAAGGTTTTGAGACTTTTGTGTGGTCTGCGATGAACTGTTATTCATAATTTCATATTCAGGTAGGAAATATACATTTTCGTCGTTGAAATCTAAAGGCATTATTCAGGGTATTAATTTTTTGATAACCCTTATCTTTACATTCTCATGAGAATATGCACTCGGGTGAGAAATTTTGCCAAATATATATGCGTATGAATTCAGGAGTGCCTTAGTAGCCATTAATTACGAGGCTGCTGTAAGAGTTTTGATGAGGGATGTTGTTATCACATTACGGAACCTTTCATATTCATGTAGTTCTGATCTTCTCTTCGGTGTAATAACAGCATTAGCATTCATCATTAACTTGTCGTATAAAAAGGAAAATGTCGGTTAGTATTCATTTCTCGATAAGGTTTTACGTCCTTCTTATAACTTACCAAAACCCATTTAGTATATCAGGAATTTCAGAAAAGCTAATAAAAAGATTTCGTTCAGATATCATGTTACTGTAAAGATATGCAATATATGCAATGTTTCAAGCACTATAGGAAACCTGATCGTCTGTCCCCCTCTCTGGTAGCAATTACTTCACAATTAGGGGTCAAAGGTCTCTGGGTACAAATTTGCGGGCCACATTAGTATATTACTAATAGTAATTCAATTAAATGAAACAAAAGTTGCAATTAATGTATATTACAATAACAGGAATTGAAATCGGTATTAAAAAATTTTCATAAATTTCTTACAATGTATATTTTAAACAGGTGCATATTCATAAAAATCACCATACCTCTTTTCAAGAGGAAAAGAGGTATAGTGTTAATAGTTAGCTGAGTTGTTGAAAGCATGAATGTTTACCAATAAATTGTTCCCTTTTTATTTGTGACTGAACGTATAACTTTGCCAAGTATGTCCCAAAAAGACATCATTGTTACTGAAAAATGAAAGATTATTCAATTTACAAAGAATATGCAATTTTCTCCATTCCATTCCCAACATGACACAAATGTCAAATGCAAAACTTATCCTTTATTGGAAATATGAATTACTCGGTTTTGACGATGTCTATATACTTGTTCAATGCAGATATTGGTTGAGTCAAGGAGGGAAACAGTTTGTTGATTCTTCTAAATTTCTTTATTTGGGACAAATTCCAGAAATAACTATTATTAGCAATGTTAATTTCTTGTAATGATATAAAAAAAAAATTAAAAATCCATATATATATATATATATATATATATATATATATATATATATATATATATATATATATATATATATATATATATATATATATATTATATCATAAACATAAACTAGACGACTTGGTTGGGGAGAAATTGAAACAAGGTTTATATTGATGCTGCCACGAAACCAAGAAAGCCCAGCTTATGAGCAATAGGAAAAGTTATTTGAAAACTTACCTTAGATTTTCCTGGATTTACAATTAAAGGAGGAAGGTCGCCATTTGGAATTAGAATTCTTTTACAAATTTACAGGGGTTTATTTACAGAGACTTTAGCAATGAAACAAGGAGACACACAAAATAGCATGATAACTGATGGGCAGACTCATTAACTGGATACATGGAACAATAATGTAATGATTGGCAACACACAAGCTGAGTAATTTGGGGACCCAATTTCGATACAATCAGTCCAATGATAATAATAATTAGTTAGTCATGCCCCGATTACACGAAATAGTCTCAGATAGATGATGCAAATGATGGAACTCCAGGATGGGAAAATAATTCATATAAACATTTTTGGGCCACAACGGACTTGATATCGACTGCGACCAGGAATATTCAGGATTGTGGGGTCCCAGGCTAAATAATGGGGCATGGAGTGCGATAGGGCAGCTTGTCTCTCCTGAAAGAGAGGTCCCAGATTAACAATGGAGGCACACAGAAGGAAATGGAATCCCCCTAATAAATGGGGATACTTTACACAATTAAATATTAACCACTACGTAGCCCAGCAGATAATTATAAGGAGATCACGTAAGCACAATATGGGAATAGTGGCTGCGCGGGCTTTAACAATGAACACGTGATCGCACTCACACAACGAGTAAATTTAACACTGGTATTGCTTTGCCTAAATTTGCCCTTAAGTTGCATGGGGAGAGGGATAAATGGATAATTATCACGGGATCTCTACTGAAATTCAAGGCACATCAATGACGAGATATGGGAGTCCGGGCAGGACTCTTACAAGGGAGGATTGCTTTGTGGAGGAAGGAATTAAAGTTTAAAGAAATGGAATTTTAAGGAGTTTAAGTAAAAGGGGGAAGGGCTGGTTTACTGACTATTTGCGAGGTACACACCTTGTCGGATAATTGGGGCGCCAGCACTCAACATCAGTTATTTCTCGGCGATAGGTCAACCAGATAGCGGAGGAAAATGGCGGAGCGTCTGTCGAGAAGAAAGGTGAGACTAGTTCTGGCTTCCTCCACTCTCAAGCGGCGTCTTGCTTTCGAATTTTGGGCCAATCTTACCTGCAAATATGTCACGACAACCAGCAAAGAGGGCAGAGGAAAAGCATACTTAGAGTTAAGTGCTTTAAGATTAAAATCCTACCTGGCCCCTAGCTTTAAGATGCCTATTTGACCTTCCCCATACCTAAATGCTCCCCCATCGCGTGATGGGGGTGAAAAAGGGAGTGTCTATTGTTTCCCAGGATCAGGCGATGGGGGGTTGTTCCCTACCCTGCTATACACAGGTACTAACAGCCCTGATCTAGTTCAAACTATGCTTGTTTTTGTCCGTCGCCCGCCAATTTTCCCGACTTTACCCTCAAATGAATAGCAGATTTTTACAAAATTAAATGATGAGCGGAAATCTACAAGAGGGAGGGATATATATCCATGACTATATATATATATATATATATATATATATATATATATATATATATATATATATATATATATATATATATATATATATATATATATATATATATATATATATATATATATATATATATATATATATATATATATATATATATATATATATATATATATATATATATATATATATATATATATATATATATATATATATATATATATATATATATATATATATATATATATATATATATATATATATATATATATATATATATATATATATATATATATAAAAATTTTATAAATATATATATATATATATATTATATATATATAATATAATCATTTTCTAATATACTATGTGCTCTATCTACTACAGCCGGAAAAACATATATATGAGTTGTAATCAAGACGTGTTAGACTGTCTTCAAGTCGCAGTAGCAAAATGCATTAATTCTGTAATTACATATATGTGTATATACAATATTTCATATATATATATATATAATGTGTGTGTGTGTGTGTGTGTGTGTGTGTGTGTTACTTCTTTTAACAAGGTTTTATAAATATAAATCTCTCAAGAGTATTATATACGGATAATAAAAAATAATCATTTTCTAATGCGATACTAGCAGTGTGCTCTATCTACTACAGCCGGAAAAACATATATTATGAGTTGTAATCAAGACGTGTTAGACTGTCTTCAAGTCGCAGTAGCATGCATTAATTCTGTAATTACAATTGTTTTGCAGGACAATATTTCAGGAATTAGTATTTAAAGGCCAAAACCATAATACTTCTTTTAACTGGAACAATTAAATAAACCAAGAGTGGTTAATTTAACCTTTTAAAACAACAGCCATTTATAAAGAAGTTGTTCGTATCTCCTGCGATTAAGCGTTTACCAATAAATAAACCAAAGAATGACTCAATATGTAATGCACCTTTTAAAACAACAGCCATTTATTCCTTACAAAGAATGCACTGTTGGAGAGTCAATGCAGACATTATCGCAGTACTTAATATAAATCAAAGAACACTAGTGAGTTTGAGGAGCGCAACTCAAGCCATCGAGGATTGCTGTATAACAAAAATGCACTCGGCGAGATAATGTACCCTGCTTATAGAGGAATACAAAATAACAAAGAATGCACTTGAGAAGTGTAATGTACCAATTATCGAGGAATTTTATAACAAAGAATGCACTCGGTGAATGTAATGCCCCTAATCGAGAATACTTAAAATAACAAAGAATGCACTCAGAGTGTACCCTCCCCTGCTTATCGAGGAATACTTAATATAACAAAGAATGCACTAATTGAGAAGTTAATATGACCCTGCTTATCGAGGAATTAATATAACAAAGAATGCACTCGGTGAGAAGTGTAATGTACCCCTGCTTATCGAGGAATACTTAAAATAACAAAGAATGCACTCGGTGAGAAGTGTAATGTACCCCTGCTTATAGAGGAATACTTAAAATAACAAAGAGGACTCCACAAAAAGAGTTAGAATGTAAGATCAAAGAATGGATAAAACATTCACTGTATTGCCTTAGTGCACTTGGAAATGTTGAGTATGATATAGCATTTAAAAGTCCCCCATTGAATTTTACAATAAACCTCCATTGTTAGGGAATATACAGAATACCTCGCAGAAAGGTCATAAAAATCTTTGAATGATTAAAAGATAAGGTGACGAGTGAAATAACCACATGTTTTTATAAGATAAGTCGACAGTCGATGTAACGCTGATTCCATTTTAAAATTTGTCTTAAATGACCAGTTAACTCACTATTATCTCTTGTAATCAGAAAATGAAAACTTATATAAAAGATATATATCCAACATACATAGGAAAAAGCATTTACACCTCTGTCCTGAAAACATTAATCATAACAACTTTAACGAATAGAAATACTATGAGGCACTGTGTTACTTAAAAAATCAACAAGTAAAAAATGTATCGAAGTTTCGTTGGAGCAATCAAGTTTTCTGTACAGCGTATAATGCTGTATGAAACTCTCAACTACAGCCCATGAAACTCTCAGCCGTCGCCCAAGAAACTTTCAGCCATGGCCTAGCGGTAGCCTGTCCCATAGCGTTGCCAGACGCACGATTATGGTTAACTTCAAACTGAAATAAATTAAAAACTACTGAGGCTAGAGGGCTGCAATTTGCCATGTTTGATGGTTAGAGGGTGGATGATCAACATACCAATTTTCATTCCTCTGGCTTCAGTAGTTTTTAAGATCTGAGGGCTGACAGAAAAAGTGCTGACGGACAGACAAATAGCCATCTCGATAGTTTTCTTTTACAGAAAATTAATAATGGATCCCACTTATTCAAGAGAAACTAAATGTTCTCCATCTCCAGAGAAGAAGAAGGAGAAAAAAAAGTTTCATCGATAATTGTTGCGTCTCAGTTAACAAATGGAAGTTCAGGACAAAAGCGGTGACGGAATGGAAACGAAAGCAACAAGGAAAAGTTGAGGAGAGTTTAAAGAAGCAGATTCAAGGTACATTTTATGAAGTAGTCTGTATTGTACTTAGTGGACTTTACCTCCACTTTAGTGTATGATTATGAAAAACCAGTTTTTAAAGTGACCCTGTTCGAACGGCATTTAATAATTAAAACAACTGTATACACACACACACACACGCACACACACTTATATACTGTATATATATGTGTATATGTATATGTATACATACATACATATATATATATATATATATATATATATATATATATATATATATATATATATATATATATATATATATATATATATATATATATATATATATATATATATATATATATATATATATATATATATATATATATATATATATATATATATATATATATATATATTAATACTCCTGGAATATATATATATATATTCTTTCAATCCCGTTAAAGCAATTTGATGACATTACGTTGATAATAACTGTTTTGTTAACCAATGCTCATAGTAGTGATTCTGGTCCAGTCTATATACAAATCGAAACATAAAGAAAATGTTGCCAGAAGGAAGTGATCTCGGGATGTAATTTACTCCGGTATAGTCTACACGAATCCACCCGATTATGATATTGTATCTTTGTTATAAATTTAGCAATGACTGCTTGTCATAGTCCAATAAAAAAATTCTTTATTGCCTTTTCCACTTCATATGTGACGTTTGAAAAGTAAATTTCGGTTCTTTTCGTTATTTCAGAGGAACAAAAGATACATTTACGATGACCTGCATTGTCTGTCCTATCTCTCTCAAAGAAACTGTTACAGCATTCCCGAAAACGTCCTCCAATTCCCAAAGCATATTATTTTTCACGAAAGCCTTGGAATTTATATTGTGTGCCAACAGGTAACTTACTAACGATGCCAATATAGGCCATTTCTGGTGCATCGAAAACTTCGGAGTTCCAGGATGAATTTCCATCAGAAGCATTGCCTCTATCTTCTGCATACAGTATTCATTTCTTTTAGGGATCTGGAACTTTTGACTTGAATGTATAGGGATATATATACGTTTATATGCATTACATAATTATCATGGATGACTCTCTCTCTCTCTTTCTCTCTCTCTCAGAAGTGAAAGATTATTGTCTCAAAATCTAAAATTCTATGATATATATATACCCTATATATATATATATATATATTGTGTTTCTGCTATAAACACAACTTCATATATATAACCCATGGATCATATATATATTCAAGGCCTATATCTTTGGAACATATCAGGCTGTTCATACATATGAGGAGAAAGATCTCAGGAAACTGGAAGGAATATCAATGTTCTAAACTCCATATGAACATTGGAAATAATATATTTGTATGAATATATTGGAAAAATCTTACCGAAGTGTATGTGAACTCATAAGTTGATAAAGATAAAGAAGTCACGTGGGATAAAAAAATTGTGACCAGAAGTTTAGATTTAGGATGAAGGACATCCAAGGATCTTTTAGTTGTGCAAGATGTAGAGCTCTAAAGATTTAATCGGCTTGCAGAAGAGAGAAAAAGAGCAGACGAGGAAGAAGAAATTGAAGAAGAGCCATAAGACAAAAGCACTAGCAAGGTTTTGCCTCAACTCAACATGGACTCGAAACTCAGGTGTGGATTGCGTTTGGAACGGTTTGCTAAAGTTAAAAGAGCACATCAAGACGCTGTTGACCGTGCAAGTCATTTATGAAGAACGAAAAAATACTATGCAACCGAAATAACACTTATTTATCAACTCCAGTGGCATTGCCTTCTGCCTCCCCTACCCGCTATTACCCGACATTTGAGCCTCGATCCCCTTCATCTCAATTTTGAAACACCTGAACTAACAGAAGAAGAATACTATCTGAAGAGGAGCGAATATGATCCTAAGTTTATCATCCTCCTCCTCTTCCGATTTTTAATGTAGCATGAACAGCACAATCACGTGAATGTGGAAACATGGCAAATCTTGGGGTACCCCCTTACAGTACAGTCTGATTCTTTTTCTTGTTATTCAATTTCTTTTATACTGAATTATCATAAGTCAATCTGCATTGAATCTGCAGAATTAGCTGGTATTAATAATTACCACTCTACCATATATGTATGGCATATACCGTCTTACTGTTTACGATACGATTACCATACTGCACGCCATCCTAACTCTGGTTAGTTTTATTCAATTTCCCTCGCTGAATTATCATAAGTCAATCTGCATTGAACCTGCAGAATTAGCTGACATTAATAATTACTATACTGTATATGTATAGAGTATACCTTGTAGGCTAGGTAACATATATGTATACATGGTACTGATTACCCTTGTGTAGGCTAGGCTATATTGACTTAAGATTATTTCAACAAACGATGGGTTTTTTGGAACGTAACCCCATCGTAACTCGAGCACTACCTGTATATATATATATATATATATATATATATATATATATATATATATATATATATATATATATATATATATATATATATATATATATATATATATATATATACACGCATTAATACTCTGTATAACCGAGATTCTTTCAATCCCTGTTATTTGATGACATTATTGATAATAATTGTTTTGTTAACCAATGCTCATAGTAGTGATTCTGGTCCAGTCTATATACAAATCGAAACATAAAGAAAATGTATGCCGGAAGGAAGTGATCTCCCAGGATGTAATTTACTCCGGTATAGTTGCTCTCAGATTATGATATTGTATCTAAATTTAGCAATGACTGCTTGTCATAGTCCAATTAAAAAATTCTTTATTGCCTTTTCACCTATAAAAGTACCTGGGTTCTTTCCCGTTATTTCAGAGGAACAAAAGATACATTTATATGACCTGCATTGTCTGTCCTATAAAGAAACTATTCCCGATATATATATATTATTTTTCATAATTTATATATATATAACGATGCCAATATATATTTCTGGTGCATCGATAACTAGTTCCAGGATGAATTTCCATCAGAAACATATCTTCTATATATATATATATATATATCTAACTTTTGACTATATATATATATATATATATATATGCATATATATATATCTCTCTGTCTTTTCCTGTAATACTACAGTGTAATATGAAAATAAGAAGGCCCATAAAACACTATTTATATGGTTTCAACGTTTAAATAGTGTTTTATATATATATATATATATATATATATATATATATATATATATATATGTATATATATATATATATATATATATATATATGTATGTATGTATATATATATATATATATATATATATATATATATATATATATATATATATATATATATATATATATATATATATATATATATATATATATATATATATATATATATATATATAACCTTTTCCCTTTAAAGAGGATGGCATCAGAACATGTTGATCTATTAGTTTCAAATATGTGGTTTTGCTTTGTTTCTAGCCTATAGGGCTTGAAAGGCATGTTGGAGACCATCAAATACCTCTTGACTTCCTTGCATCTTCCTCGTTGTCCTTTTCCCTACTGGAAGGCGTTCCAGGAAGCTATTTGGTTTTCAAGTTTCAGTCTAATGTATAAATCCGTGTATATGAAATCTCGAACATGAATGGATTTTCCAAGAGGGTGAATATTATCCTTTACTCAGTTCCATACACTTACTTCATGCCATGGCGGTAAAAATGACTGTGGCCGGTAATAAAGTCGCAGGAAAAAAAAGTCACGAAAAAATCGCAATTTTGGCTTGGAAAAAAGCCACAGAACAAAAGTCACATTAATTAATGGTGGTAATTAAAGCTATTAAAGTAATGAAACAGAAAATATTTTGGATCTTTCCTAGACACTGACCTCCAAGGGTTTTCGGAGGTCGTTATCTGGAACTAATATTTTTTGGGTCATTATCTTTATGATAGTTCATGTTTTTACGGCAATCCCCAACGGGCTTGTACTAAACACGCCGCAAGGGTGGATACATACCTGGTAAAACCCTTTTGGGGTCACTATCTAGGAAGGATTAATGTGACTTTTTTCTGTTACTTTTCTGTGACTTTTTTTTACCTGGATTAAAAAATAACAGATAATAGAGATTTAAGATCTTGCCATGATAAATATTTTCATATTTTAAACGATAAAAACAAATATGGAGTCTTTATATCGTTCGGTCGAATTTTGCTCTTTGAAAATAAATAAATCATTTATAAATGAGTAAAGCAGTGTCGACAAGCAACATATGGCTCTTAAATCAGATGTAAATCACATAATTGCCGTAAGTGGAACGACACTTGTTTCATTGTTCTCCAGATCATTGAACATTGCGAAAGCCGAAGGCTCTTACTTAAGCGGGCTATTAAGTGCCTCACCACCATCTTTAGTTAATCTAGCTGTCAGCTTTAGCTCCAAATCAATTGGCAATTTGAGTGTTAGCAACCCTATCCTCTTACTGCCCTACATAACTGACCCCAATGATGATTCATAGGAGTGGTTTCTGTGAATAAGTTTCAAGTGGTGGGGGGATATTTTCTTCTTATTATCACCTGAAGTATATTACAGTTCATAATTTTTATGGTTTTAATTAACAAGTCAAAGTTCGGCTGCCTTAGTTATTTAGTTTAAATACAATAATGGAAGGAATCGAGGATCAGTAATGTGGCAAAGATGAAACGGTTACTTTTTTTTTTTTTACTAATAAACATAAAGTGATAAAGCTGCCCCCACACTTATTTCATATGTTCGCCAGTACATTGAAGTAATAAACAAGAATATGCAAAAAAAAAAAAAAAAAAAAAAAAAAATAAAAGGACGAAATTTATTATAGAAAACGTTATAAACTGGGAAGGAAGTTAATAAATAACAAAAATACACGCATCTACACACTAATATTTTTATGGCTCAAATTTGCTATAGACTTCCTAAGATGAAAATGACAAACAAAAATCTGTTTCAGTTTATGCTTTCCTCCATCACGGAGCATGAGACGCTTGTTAGGAGTTTTTCACCAAAGACATTTGGTCACGAATGTCTAAATTGAACGTATGTCCACTCTTATCTTAACCCAGTGCCAAAATAAGGTTGAGAATTCCAGTCTTCACCATGAATAGAGAGAGAGAGAGAGAGAGAGAGAGAGAGAATATTAGTTAAGAAATGTGGTGCTTTTGCTAATCGGTTTCAAGAATACTAATGTATTGCACCAGCGTCAAGTTTGCTGAATACTTCTGCCATGGGTGTCGAAACATTTTCTTCTAGGTAAAGCAGGATTGACTTTTTTCTCTCTCTCTTTCTCTCTGTTTATTTCTTGTTTACAAACAACTGTTTATCTGTCGTTTTCAGACTGACCAGGTATAAAATATTCATGCTTACTGTCAAAAGCCTTTTAGCTATTCTTCAACTTTTAACCGTAGCACGTTTATGACACTGTTCCTCTTCCAGTCATCCTGGTCAATGGCACTCCTCCAGTCCTCTTTTATAAGCTAGTTGCCTTTGTGAGTGAGAAGTTTTTTGAGTATAGTATGAGAAATAAGTGGGGCATAGCCATTGGGGTTAATTCTATGATACTTTAACTTTTAATATAGAATTGGTTCACCCTGCAACTGAAATACGATACTCATAATTTCTCAAACCTCTATCTACGAAAATAGTTGCTTCTTTTATCAATTTATTAACTGTGTGTGTGTGTGTGTGTAAGCTATATTGATAGCTATATCGATAAAGAATTGGTGTAAAAAGATATTCAGTTACCTTTTTAAGGTTATTATCATCATTACCGCATTGAGCAGGGGAAACCATTCAAACAAAACGCCAATTATTGTTGGACTGTGGCCCAGTGAATCGTATATTCAAAAAGGCCAAATTTAATTACGCTGGTATTTTTTGTTCAAGATCAAGTGATTCATTGGAAATTCGATTGTGGTGCCAATTGGCTTCTATTCAGTAGTTAATGAATCAATCCATACGTCACAAAGCATCGATCAGCAACGTTAATACCTGGGTTTATGAGGTGACCAATCAGATTTCAAGTTGAGGCTTAAATACTGAGTATTATTATTATTATTATTATTATTATTATTATTATTATTATTATTATTATTATTATTATTTGTATGAAACAAAGTTTCATATTATTATTATTTAAGATGAGCATTCATATGGAAGAAGTTTACTTCATAGTTTCTTTAACTCTCGAAAGCCATCTTGTATGGAAACAAAGTTTCAATAGAAGTGAGAAAAAATAGAAAATTTAATAGTAAGAGACGTAAAGACAATTAAACTCCCGTGGGGTCGAACATTTCATAAATAAACAATAAATTCTCAAAAAATCAAGAAAACTAAGCAAGCGTGCATGTCACTTAAAGTTAGATTTGCGATGTAGTCTTTAATATCTCACTTTTAAACTTATAAGAATGAGAATCAATAGTACTGAGTTTACAGAGACCCATTCATAGCTACGTGGTGAAACTATCGGTGAGATCTATGGCAATGAGGCTCGTTAGTAACATACCCTGCCAAACAATCAACTAAAAATTCCTTCGGTAACATATATGTACCTTTAGGATATGGACCCATATCATATTTCATAGGTCTCTTCAATATGTGTACATATAGATAGTATATATTCACTTATACCCTATACTGGTTGTGTGTCACTATATCGTCCGTCGCTGGTTCGACCCACGGGACGTGGACTTATTATCAACTAAAATTCCCTTCGTAACATATATGAAAATATATTACTATAATTGGATATTAAAGGACGTATATATTGTATATATATATATATATAAATAGTCATATATATATATATATATATATATATATATATATATATATATATATATATATATATATATATATATATATATATATATATATATATATATATATATATATTACATATATTCCATTTCGTCCCTTTAGCCGGTTAGATAGAAAATAAAATTTAACGGCGACTGGAGCAGACACCACGAAAGGGGGTGAACTTTTTAATATGTAGAAAACTCTAATATTACCTGACTTGGGGTGAAAGCAATACCAACCTCTTAGCCCCAGCATCGGGTGATTTGGGGGATCAGATAGCCGTTAGGGACACAAAGGCGAATCAGGGCTGTAAGTAGGCTATTATGAGACCCATTTTCCCTACGATCTTTCGCTGGCTGTATGACTGCTTTCAGATCGCTGATGTCCTGTACCCAACCCAAGAAAACAAAATCGAAGGGGACGCCAGCAACCTGGGCCACACACTCTTTTCCCGACCGCTAAAGCATAAAGTTGGTGCGGGTTTTTCTTCCTGTGTTGGCGCGGATAGAGACTCCTGCGGCCGAAATTCGTCTTTGGCAACGAGCTCTCCGCACAAAAGGAATCAGAACCTGTTATCCAGCACCTCGGGCTGTCTGTTCCATGCCTTGTGAAACACAAATAGCGTAGACGTTTAACTGCCATCCTGCCACGTGTAAAAAGTCTTCTGATTAGCAGTCCGGAACAGTGGACGAACCAAGATGCGTTACCAACAAAAATCATTTAACCAGTAGCAACCTTCACGTTTTTTTGCATAGTAAACCATTTCAGAGCCGTAGCCTAATTTTATAGCACATTGTATGTGATTGCTTGCTTGCTGCTCAGTCAGCCCTTTCATATTAATTTCCTGATTGCTTCATTTGAAAATAAATTAAGTTTAAATTAGATAACTGGTTTATTTCTCCCCATGGCGACCTCCAATTCTCTGTTTACATTCTGAGTGCGTTGTGTTGGCTTTCAAGGCAGTTAATTAAAATAATAATAATTTTCATACATCCAACCAGCCCGAGAATGTATATATATATATATACATATATATATATATATATATATATATATATATATATATATATATATATATATATATATATATATATACACACACATGTATATATATATATATATATATATATATATATATATATATATATATATATATATATATATATATGTTAGATATTTGTCATACATGAAACTACTTTTTAAAGCTGTTTATTTATATTTTAGTTTCTTTTTTATTTATTACGGCGACAGTAACCTAGGTGTTGTGACGCCAGTTTTAATAGCTATAATCAATCAATCAATCAATCTCTAGGTGTCATCGTGAAAGCTCACCTTGTTGAAAAAATACTCATTAAACGCTTACAATTAAATGAAATCAGGGCACAGACATGTTAAGAGTATATATACAGTGTATATATATATATATATATATATATATATATATATATATATATATATATATATATATATATATATATATTAGTGAATGTTACAGTAAGTTTTCCTTTATGCAAATGTCGTTAAATGTGACAGCGAAGTTGCAGTTTATTAGTTTCTTACTAATGTTCTGGAGTTTCCTTATTATCTTCCTCTGTTCTTCAGGCAACTGATGGAGTAAAGCACCAAAGTTCATTTTGATGGACGTTTTATTGGTTAGGACGTTTCGTCTCTTCTAGAGACATCTTCTGCTACAAATGAGTGTTTACAAAGAAATTCACATATATATAACATTCTTTCAAGGGAACACTTGTCAAAATATAACTATTCGATGGTTAAAATCAATATTCGGCAGTTAGCGTTTTGAAATTAACAGTTAAAACATATAGGTTTGTTACTAAACTTGTTTACAACTGGCCTGTTGACAATTACCAAGAATTGCTATTTAGGTATTTACATACTTAGAAACAACCAGACGAAAAATAAATAGCTGAAAATAGACGGTCAACAAAGAATCGTCAAAGAGACATTCAAACTGGTATATGTAAAATTAATATAGTAATTACACACGTAAAAAGTCTAAGTAAAATGTAAATACAAAGTTATCAATATCAGAATAGAACAAGATAAAACATGACAAAAATAAAGTTAACTAAAATATTTGCATAGGTCCAACATCGACGACACATTTTAGTCTGCTGCATTTCTTCTCCTTTCACGATCGGAAGGTAGAATTATTGCGTTGATTCCTTGCACGTTTAGGGGAGGCTTATGAATATTTATGTATATTGCCTCGAGGTATTTTAGCCTTTTAGCATCAGCAACGTTGTCAATAATTTCAGTGTTGGCCTCGAGCATTTCCCTGGTTAGACCCGCATCGTGTGTCTCTCTCGTGTGATTTTTAATACTACCATTTTGCAAATGCATAGTAAGTCTTCTTGATAGTGACAAAAATAAAACTCCAGTCTAGCATTGAATTTCAATTGGAGAGAGAGAGAGAGAGAGAGAGAGAGAGAGAGAGAGAGAGAGAGAGAGAGAGAGAGAGAGAGAGTGAGTTTAATGATGACTGTTTTGAGAGAACTGAATATTTCTAAATCATAGAGGAGGTGTCACATTTCGTACTTCATTTAAAATCCGACATGAAAAGGAGGAAATTCTCATTGGTTTGTTATTCGATGCAGATTATTTTTAATTCACCGAGCCACCCATGAACATAGGAACACTTTAACATAGAAATGCGATGTAACATCTTACATTATATTCCAGTTCCTAGATTGAAGTAAATTATATTTTCGGTTTAATTACGATAACTTACAAGTTTTTCTGAAATTAAAAACCGAATAAACACAAGTAATTTTTCACCGGATATTAAAGTGCAGGATATCCGAATAAGGTATGCACTTTTTGAGCTGAACAGGGTTTAAGGAAACAGTATGAAATAAATAAAAACAAAGAAACAGGTCGTACGCTTTGGAAATATCTTTAATTATGAAATCGCATGTGGGTCTGCCGTCTCTGTCCCTGTTCTCTTTTTTCTCTCTTTGCAAGGAACCTAGATCTGGTGGATTTCTTGCGACTGAACACCAACTGTAGAACGAAGATCTTGAGGTTTAGTTTTCCATGGAGGTTAAGCATGGTTGCTGAACAGGAAGCTAAGGTAGCTAAGTATTTGAAAAGTTTTAATTAAGATATGTGAAATAAAAGAATTGCTGACTGAGCTTCTTTGACACAGTCTGCCGAAATCCCAAGAGATCACAGACCTATAGCTATCACAGTTTGAAGGTATAAAGAAAAAATGACTGAAATATTTCAAGTTGACCTGTGACTTGAAAAATGAACGTATATCAAGGATTATTTTTAGGAAATTAAACACCGAGTTCAATGGCACAACTTTCATCAAAAAAGTTTCGTAAAAAAAAAAAAAAAAATGAATGAAATAAAGAGATGCAAAAATTATACCAGATCCATACTGTACAGCCAGACACCAGTTATAACAAATAATCATAGTAACTTTACCATTTATGACATCGCAGCGGTGGGTGACATCTCTGCAGTTAATAAGAGCAAAATATAAGCAATTAATTGTTGCAGTGACAGTGCTTAAAATGCTCCCATATACTGTTAGCATTTTCGACATAATAGTAGAATTAACACATTTTGTACCCAATTACGTTTGGAAGCCCATTCATGGTGATTAAAATTTGGACGCTGAAATAATTTGCCCGGTAATTATGCGTTTTCCAAAATTTCACAGAGAGAGAGAGAGAGAGAGAGAGAGAGAGAGAGAGAGAGAGAGAGAGAGAGAGAGAGAGAGAGAGAGAGAGAAAATTAATTAATCCTTGTATGTTGTAGAAGTAAAATTATACACAAGCCTGGTACGGACATGAGTCGTGATATGAAAATGAAACAATATCCAACAGACTTTTCGATCTGAAAATAAAGCTTTAATGAAAATATTCAGTCAGATGCCAGGAATGATAGAGAATTTATATTGTAAGGGACCTTGCAGAAGTTCCGTAAGTAAATGAAATAATAATAAAAGTGAGATGGAGATGGCTTGGACATGTCATTATGGTGTACAGTTTATTTACTAACCACTCGCCGGTTTCTTATTGCCGTTTTGAATGATGTCATTTTTTATTCAGTTCCACTTATATCTTGTGTTTAATAAAAAAAAAAAATTGCCATTTTAGTTTCAGTATATTGTAAATATAAATATAAATATATTTTACATGACAAAGATACAAAACCTCTGGCACTATTCAGATAACCGGACGATTTCTCTTCGTAGTTTTCCATTTAGTGAGAGTTATTCTCCGTACTAATATGATTTATGAATATTTGACTCTGGTTAACTTTGAACATGTCTAAATATCTTTATTTCTAGTGATTATATTTGTTTGACGAGATTAAGCTTCTACCTTTAAGATCAACCTAAATTTGTCTACTGTGCGAAGTTAAGTGTACTTTAGTTTAACCGTAGAATATTTAGATAAAAATGGAGGGTTATGTACTAAGCAGCTCCGACATAGCTTCCATTTGAATGCTAATGATTTCAACACTGAGTCTTAAGGAAGATGCTCTATTATCTTGAACCAATGCTGTTTTACAAATGCTTTGCTCAGTGTAGGGAAGACCATTATCTTTTATATCCAGCCGCATACGTACGACTGCGATGATCAGCGTCTTTTGTATTAGAAGTTTAATTTTATTTATAAGATTCCGAGAGTCTTTCCTAAAAATTCACGTATCTGTTTAAATTGCTTATATGGCGCGTCCAGTACTACATGTAGTTTTCTATCATGCAAATGAAATTTATTTGAATATATTAGCCCTAGGAAACCTCAGTGCAGATTTCCTCTTCTAAGGACAACCTGGAGTAGAAATACATCCAATATTTCTAATTACTCTGCTATTCTCTAACCCCATCTCCATCTCTCTCTCTCTCTCTCTCTCTCTCTCTCTCTCTCTCTCTCTCTCTCTCTCTCTGTTCAGAGTCCATATTTACTCCTCCAATTATTTTTCTTGGTTATTTCCAGGACTAACCTTGAAATAATAATAATAATAATAATAATAATAATAATAATAATAATAATAATAATAATAATAATAATAATAATATACATGCAATTCCAGGTCACAGCATCAGAAAATTGCTGTTTTCATCACTGGCGTAGTTTATCAACATGGCAGGTGAGTTACTTTTATGATTGCAATGTAATTATTTCATCACGATAAGTACCATGTTGTTTCTGTTTTAGAATAATATGTTTGTTCGAGGTAAAATGCCAGGTTTCGACCTCGACAGTTTACAGAAAGAAACAAGTAAAAAATGCGCCGAACTGTCTTCGGCATAATCGAGTTTTCTGTACAGCCGCTACAGTGTATAATCAACTCCACCGAAAATGCACCTATCTTTCGGTGGTCTCGGTATAATGCTGTATGAGCCGTGGTCAATGAAACTTTAACCAAGGCCCGTTGGTGGCCTGTCCTATATCGTCGCCAGAAGCACGACTATGGCTAACTTTAACCTTAAATAAAATAAAAACTACTGAGGTGAGAAGGCTGCCATTTGGTAAGTTTGATGATTGGAGGATGGATGATCAACATGCCAATTTGCAGCCCTCTAGCCTCAGAATTTTTTAAGATCTGAAGGCGGACAGAACAAAGTGCGGACAGCATAAAGTGAGGACGGACAGACAATAGTTTTCTTTTACAGAAAACTAAAATTAATTCTCTATCAATTTGATAAACTCACGCATCTTTCCTTTTCCACAAGAATCTATTAGAAGCAGACATCCTCAGTCATACTGACTCTTCCTTGACCTCTTTCACATGATAGCAAAGGGCAACAGAGAAGAGGCCGAATGATAATTCCATAGAGATGCATCCATCTGGATGTTTGCTAACAGATTACTTAGGATGACCCTCCGAGGAGCGTTAGATCTTCCAAGAGCTGACAGGCCATTTCCCTGTCTCTTCAGACACCCTAAATAATCTGTTAGTAAACATTGAGACGTTCTGCCTGAATATATATCTATATATATATATATATATATATATATATATATATATATATATATATATATATATATATATATATATATATATATATGTGTGTGTATGTATGTATGTATGTATGTATGTGTTTATGTATGTATGTATAATATACATATACATACACACACACACACACACACACACACACACACACATATATATATATATATATATATATATATATATATATATATATATATATATATATATATATATATATATATATAAAAATTGAGTGACCAGAGGAGCGTTCAAAATACAAAAGTGCTCTTCTTGAAATATACACCACCTCCACTTTTATTTGTCGTTTCTCCACTCTCTCTCTCTCTCTCTCTCTCTCTCTCTCTCTCTCTCTCTCTCTCTCTCTCTCTTATATAAATGCTTTGGAAGGACGTCTGAGTCGAATGCTGAAAATCTTGAATGTATTGGGACTGTAAGAAATCGAAGAAAGGTTTATTCGCGGGCAGTAGGAATCTGATGCTTTGGGCATCACAAACATTGTACATTGACCCCGTTAGAGTTTTTTCTGCAATATTCACTGTAGATCCTAAGGCTTTCTTGACAAGTGGTATGCTCTGAAAAATGGGGGACACATCTTTAGTGTCATCCATTTTAGTGACAGAAAAGAAGATTACACAATTCACAAGGTCAAACGCAACTCTTAGATAAGGAATTTTCTTGCTTCGGTTTTTTAGACTGAACCTAAATTCAGTCTCATTATTCGTCCTTTAATTGATGTTCACGGTAAGAGTTGAAAACGTAATTGGCATGTCATCAGGGGAGGCACAATACGCTAGGATATTTTTTGACAATTTTATTCGTGTGACATTGGGTTTATTTTTTCTGCAGTTATGCGACAGGTTACCTAACTAGCGACAACTAATTACATAAGTAAACCTATATTTGTCATTGTAAAGAAAATAAAACTATATATGTCATTGAAACTGCATTGATTTGTTATATTTTAACTTACTTTTATGCTTTTCATGATAATAAGAAATAAGCAATTAGATCATAAAGAACAACATTCCGTATAATATATCAAATTCATTAGCAGAATAAAAAGGAGTATATACACTGCATAAACTTCCAATGCCCATAAATGCAGACATATTACACACCCATTCTATAAAAGGCACCTCAGTGACGCTTCAGCAATGATGAAGAATCATTTCATAAAAAAATGAACAACAGTAAAAATTCTTTCCAATTCGCAAACACGGCCAAAACTCGCTCTCAGAACCTAAGGAGAGAAAGTCATTCCTGAAACCTAACCTTCATATACTAAGGAGAGGCTTACATACAAAATGCAATCATCAGCATGTCCCTGTTGAGAGATCTCTGAGAAGGATATTGTCGGAGTGACTGAGAGAGAGAGAGAGAGAGAGAGAGAGAGAGAGAGAGAGAGAGAGAGAGAGAGAGAGAGAGACGGATGGGAACACAGTAAATGGTCAAGAGGAACCTGGGGTTTCATCGTCCATGTTTCAAAGTTCATTTGTTATAATATCCGAGTGTCGGACCCTTTGAGACAAAGGAAGACAGATAGGAGAGTCGGTGGCATTATCATATATATAACTTTCTCGCTTCCCCTTGCCAGGCACAGGGAGACCGTCGAGCATCTTGGCGGATTAAACAAATCTTACACGTGATAGATGGTCGGTGACCTTCCTGCCAAGACAAGACCCTCAGAGGAATAAACCTTGGACTCCAAAATGTGTATTTCACCATATCCGTAGAATTCTGGTTTTTATGATGCATATATAAAAACAATACGCATGATGTCAGAGAATGTGGCAACCTTCCGTGAATATTACAGAATCATTTAATATTTGCCGTGATAAGAGTAGATCCATGTGCAGCGGTGGCCAGTAATAAATTCACAGGAAAAAGTCACAGGAAAAAGTCAATTTTGCCTAGGAAAAAAGTCACATTAGTTTATTGTGGCCGCCCTGGTCACAGGGGAAAAATTCACAATATTTCTTTTGGGGGTCATTATCTTTTTGATATTTAAAGTCTTTTGTTTATGTTTATACGGAAATCCCCAAATCCCCAACGGCCATGTACTAAACACGCCGCAAAGGTCGATACATACCGGGTTAAAACCCTTCGGGTCACTATCTAGAAAATATTATTGTGACTTTTTCTGTGGCTCTTTTTTTTTACTGTGACTTTTTTCTATGATTTTTCCTGTAACTTTCTTACCTGGATTCATGACAGCGTACCAGAAGAATAAAGCAAGGTTAAGGTGAGCAATACTATTATAGTAACATCCGGGTAACGGACCGTATGTTCTCGTTCCTATAGTAAAAGAAAAATGCTCTAAGTTATTTTAACAGTGACAGAATAGCTTGAACAACTATATACATCATGTATAAGGTAGTATTACTTGTGTTTCCGTATGACCATGTGAAATTCAGCAGTATAAATACACCTGGTATACGTCCTGATTAGTAGTAAAAAACTTCACAATCATTTCTGTCCGCTAAATCGTAAGTGAAAAATGTAGAAATACATAGAAGGAACGATAAAATGGTTAAGGCGGTGAGGGATAGGACAGTGTTTCCTTACTTTATCATTCATTCGTTTTAGTAGCATTTTGAGGGTTCACATGATGGTTAAGTCTCTCTCTCTCTCTCTCTCTCTCTCTCTCTCTCTCTCTCATACAGGAGTGGCTTTAGAAATTCAAGCACATTAATCACTGCAATATTCCGTCGTTAACTGATTGACTATATACGAACTCTCTAAGCACAAATCCTCCACATCATAAATACGCGTATGCGCGTGCTTGAACTGGACCTTAAAGAGAGTGTTATCCCATCAGCGTTGAGTGATACTGGCACCTGGAACAAATAAACTTAAAGCTCCTGAAGTGCTTACTTCCACCAAGAGCAATGCAAGACACAACAAAAAATGTTGTTTTCAAGTCGAGAACAACGGAATCTCTTTTTAGTTTTCTGTAAAAGAAAACTATTGTGCCGGCTTTGTCTGTCCGTCCGCACTTTATTCTGTCCGCACTTTTTCTGTCCGCCCTCAGATCTTAAACACTACTGAGACTAGAGGGCTGCAAATTGGTATGTTGATTACTCAACCCCAAATCATCAAACATACTAAATTGCAATCCTCTAGCCTCAGTACTTTTTATTTCATTTAACGTTAAAGTTAGCCATAATCGTGCTTCTAGCAATTATATAGGATAGGTCACCACCATGGGCCGCGGCTGATACAGCATTATACCAAGACGACTGAAAGATAGATCTGTTTTTGGTGGCCTTGATTATACGCTGTATCGGCTGTACAGAAAACTTGATTGCGCCGAAGAAACTTTGGTGCATTATTACTTTTTTTTCTGGACCAATCTATACAAAGTTTTAATAGCGTGGCTCAGGGACTGATAAACCTCAGGAATGTATCTAAAGTGCCCATAATATTTTCAATCCTGTCATTTTAAAGTCACCAAAAATCAATTAAACCATAAGCAATATCTACTTGTGTGTCGATGACAATCTACTTGTCATTTACATGGCTTTCTGTTTGCCCATCTGTCATTCTTTGTTTTTGGTTTTTGCAGTTTACCACAGATACCGAACGCCAATGATGCGGATATGACAATGAAAAATTCAGTTTGAGGTAACACAAATTAGGTTTGAGGTAACACAAAAGACACGTGACTCTCTCTCTCTCTCTCTCTCTCTCTCTCTCTCTCTCTCTCTCTCTCTCTGTTTGTTAGTATCTATTTCTCAATCTATTCATCTTTTCATCCCTTCGTGTGAAGCGTTTTATTTTACGAATTTCTATATCCAGTATTATCATATGGGCGGCAATTATTTAAATATCTGACCATTTACTATCTGTTCTTGGACTGAAGAAAATATTTAAGCTGCGTTTTTCATGAAAAATGAGCCCAACGACAGAGAAAATGTGCACGCTTATAGATACTAAAGCTACAATGAAGATTTACAAAGACTGGATAATCACATCCATTAAAATGAGTGAAAGAAAGAAAAATATTATGGGAGCCAAACTATGCTTCATGTCCCCAATGGATGCCTTCACTGCCAAACAGTATTCACAGTGAGCTTTTTTAAGTCATTTTCATGTTTTATTTGCTTTAGAAAAAAGATGCATTTTGGTGATAGCGGTGTCATAATTGCTAAATAAATAACTGGTTAGAACCTGGGAGAAAGGGAGTGATTAAGTTTACTGTCATTTTATCAAAAGTGGCCCATTTGAAATTACTTTGTTTTCCGCCATAAAATAAGAATTTATTGCATCCAAGGGAAAAACAATCATGCGCAGTTTATCGAATCAATATTTTATATACAATTTTCTGAGTTATTTCTATGATCAAACTATGATTAACATACATTATACAGAACAACATGCTTTTCTTTAAAAGCTTGGGTGAAAGGTGAAACGAGCTAATAATTTCTTTATGATATATATTTGATTAAAACATAAAGGTTATGGACTTTTGTAAGGGAAAATTAGGGGATTACTCTAGATCCATAGCAGTGTATAGCGATTACAACTATAGTAAAGTCATACTAAAATATATTTCGAATAACATAAAAATTCTGATTATTAT
Organism: Macrobrachium rosenbergii; assembly: GCF_040412425.1. Taxonomy (NCBI): domain Eukaryota; kingdom Metazoa; phylum Arthropoda; class Malacostraca; order Decapoda; family Palaemonidae; genus Macrobrachium; species Macrobrachium rosenbergii. The sequence goes on from NC_089748.1 coordinate 62,185,608, forward strand.
ATTTCTCACACATGTCGAAAAATCTGTATATCCCTCTCGCTTTACTACTGTAAATCAAAATTGTTTTTTGGCAATGCTTCCCATCAAGTATTTAATGATACCTCGAGATTACGAAGAAGCATCGAATACAGAAGGAATTTAAGCAATTAGATATTCCGAATACTTGTTAATATTTTTAATGAGGGGATGATTCCACTTTTTATACCATTTGTTTTATATTTTGACTAAAGGATGTAAGTTTGAGTTCATTAGCATATGTTTTGAATATGATTCATATCCCAGCCCTACCGGATATTACTCCCACCACAAAACTAATGCCAATGAAAAGAGACTGTTCTAGAAAAAAACTACTTACTTCCACATCAATTTAGTGGCCACACACTGACATATACAAACACACACACACACACACACACACACACACACACACACACACACACACACACACACATACACACACACATATATATATATATATATATATATATATATATATATATATATATATATATATATATATATATATATATATATATATATATATACATATAAAAGACAAATTCCATGAAGGAAAGAGAAACAATAGTGTGCTGCAAGGCCTTTCAACTGTGTATGTGGAGATTAAGTATCCTTTGGAAAATAAAACCGTCAATCTGATGAGTTCTTGATGTTCTGGGGATCCATCTAGGCAACAACATGCCTTAAGAAGGATTTTTTATGACAATTACGCTGCAGATATTTTTTTCTATATCCTTCCCTTTTCTCCTTCCTCATATTCTCCATTCTGCAGGGATGTGAGGATCTCTAATCGAATATTTTCATGAGGAGGTACAAAGCATTTCAGGTTGCTAAAGTATGGCAGATGAAACGATACAAGATTCTAGGAATAATCATCATAATAAACCTCTTCTGGCTTAATTGACACACTCTAAAGCACTGGATACCTCTTATGCAATTGTCTTATTATTCACTTGAATCTTTGGGCTACACAGGAAACATACCTGGTTAAGCCACCACGTTCCTTAGCTAGATTCATTTGATTGATTTAACTTTCGCTCTTTTTCTTCATCTTACCTAATAAAGGTATGAACTAAAATGGACAAATCTTACTCCTTTACTCCATATTTCATTTGAATATTTCCAGACAGTTACGATACTTTATTAATTGATATATTGAAGTCATGAAGTTGCAACATATCCTCATCCCATACCCATTTTTATTCCAAAACGTGGCCACTCCCATCAACATAGACTCTAATCCTTGCCTCGCCTTCACCATAAAGAAATTTAAAGAACACGGCAAATCAATATATTGTAATACCACACATCCACAACCTGAACCAAATTTCTTCCCTATCAGTTCTACCATAAAATTTTTCCAAGATCATGTAGATCACGTAAAACTTTCAAGCTTTAGCCATAACTGTGTCATAATAATTTCTTGATCCAAAAACCCTCTTCATTCATTGCCCATGACCTGTCAGTCATTCTGTGACCTGCTTTGCCTTCTTGATTAAAAATTACTGGGATTCAAATACGGTGAAATATTTTCCTACTCTAAATTCTGTCTCATTATTTGCCGTCACAACATTAACAGAGATAAATTAAACATTTTTACACATCTTGAAAGAGCCTACCTCCTCATGTGACGTCTCAACCAATATCTGCTGAAAACGCGATAATTAGAAGCGTCATTTAGAGCGCCTTCTGAAAGAAGGCCCAAGAGGCATGAGTAAGTTGGTTGGACACCTGGTGAGGAGGGACGTTGATGAACGACGTTACAGGAGAGATTATGGAAACAGAAATGCTGAGGACAGGAAGGAGAAGGACTAAGAGAAGATGAAGAGGTTTAATTTCAAAAGTCACGAGAGATTAAGGAAGGAAGGAACAAGAAAGAGACACTTGGAAAAGGCTCAACAGAAACCACTGCCTAGACTAGGAATTAAGTTGAAAAGAAAATTCAGATGACCTTCTGGGGAAAAACGCAATATTCTAATTGGGATGTGCTTGACATGGTGTTTTGAGGAAATTAAGATCTCCATCTCATGTTCCTAACCGATACAGATATAATAATATTATTTTAGACCTTGGGTTAGTGTTTTGCATTCTTTATTATTTCAGACATCTATTTTGTTTGATGGAGGCTAAAAAAGATATATCAGCATGCTCTTGAAATCTGGCGAGTAATTAGTTACCTTCGGTTGTTGTAAATAAGGAGCTCAAAGGAAAACCGAAAATTACGTTTATCGTTAATTTTCTACACAATGTTCAGAGAAATTCCGCGTCAAAGAAAATATTATTTGATATTCCAGGGTAAGATTTATTTTACAGATCTAAGATCAATGTATCTCCTCTTGCTTTTGATGTGACTGAACTACAAATTCGATCAGTGGTAAAGCCAAGAAAGAGAACATAAAAATCAGAGAGTGAAAGTGGTAGAGTTAAAGAATTATCCATGAACTATCTGTTGACTTACCAAAGGCTCCACTAATATATTGACTCAGACGAAACTATTGATAGAAATACAACGGCGTATATTCCCATATTCTTTACTCGGAGAATTTTCCACTTTGCTGAATATAACATTTCTCTTATTACTCAGAGAATTTTCCACTTTGCTGAATATAACATTTCTCTTATGGCTAGGCACTAAAAATGATTGAAACTTTCCCTCTTCAACAATATACAGCCGAATGTTAACAAATCCAGTAGACGACTAAACCATCTGGCATCTATTTCATGGGCGTTCAGAATTATGCTTTAATTTGATCTCAATAGAAGATTCTATATAAAAAAGCATTAATCTATTTTGAACATCATGTGGAAAAAAAACAAATACAAACCTAAAAGAAAAAAATAGACATCTTAGTCAGTCCCTTGCTTATCAACATCCCTGACAACTTCATTACTTTTGACACAAAATATAAAATTGCTGTTTTTGTTACGTCAGTTTATCCATTTAGCTTTTGCCGACGTAAAGCATAGCAAAAACAGTTATGTTTCAGACATGTCACAGTAAATAATATTCCGTAGTTTGTTATAACTCCATAACGTGGCGATGTCCTTCAGCAAACATTTCGGATTCTCATTTTTCGAGTATCTCGTGATTTTTTTTTTTTTTTTTTTTTTTCTTAGCGTTCGAGGTAATGATTCTAGATTCTCAGTTTTCGTGAGATGGATTAAAATTCGTTATTCCATATTCTGTAATAATGATATATAAATTCGTGATTCTTTATGATCCCTGTTCGCTTAATAGATTATTTCATTTAAACAACATAATCTGTCTGTTTGCTGTTTATATGTTTTTATGTGTCTGAATTTTTGTCACTTGTACACGCGCGACTTTTTATGGTCACAGATATAAGCCACAAATATAAATTAAATACCAAATTCACTATACCTTGCCAACGATCTGCACCCGAGGGAATTATGAATATCATTTAAAATATAATTCATTACACCATTACACAGCGGGAATTGAAGTTTTCCTTGGGTTTAGGTTATTCCCAACTTATAGTGAACTGGAAATTTGTGGTTCAATCGTGCAAAAAACCTTAGCATCGGAAGAGAAAATGGAAAACAATAACACTAATGGTAACAACAATAAAAGGCTACAAGCAATTTTGTACCGACACTGGATATCTTCAGATTTAGGAAAAAATCATAATTTTACAACGCATTCTCAAACACTAATGGATTCCTTAATTGATCGTAATTTTTTTATTGAGGGTTTTAGATATTACATTCACCAACATAATGTAAATGTAACGAGATCTGGATAACTCATTAAGAAATCTCTAAGACGTTTAATGTTTAAAATATAGTTTTATTATTGATAAAGAACAAATTCAGTAAAAAGATTCGAAGCGTCTAAGGAATAAAGAATCACAGAATACAAAGTAATGCCAGTCGAGTTCCCGATCCTTCCTAACACCATGGTTTGATTTCCCATCATTCTCAAATCTAATTAGTTTCAGAGGAATCTGAAAAATCCGCTCACGGCTTTCGTAATACAATGGGCGATAGAAATAATTTCTTCAAGAGGCATGGCTTGTTTTGAAGGCAATACTACCATCTTTATTATGCTACATTCCCGAAATCGTCAGCTAAATTCCCGAAGACCTATACCATCACCTCCATTAAAGCTTGAGTGCCACCCCGAATAGAGACGGGGGCACCTCCTGGATAAATGTATCGCACCGGCTGTGTCATTTTGGGAATACTATCCACTCGAGAGACTGAGGAAGGCTATAATTGAGTCTATTTTTATCCCTTACGTTCCAAAAGCGTAGCGGAGTCCCGACTGAAACTCATCAGCGCAGCTTGGAACGCGATGCCAGTGCACTTTGTTTTCCGGGAGTTGAAACGCATTTCTGAAAGGCCGGATTTCGGGAATTAAACCGCCCTTCCTGGGTACAACTCGGATTCACCTCATGTTGACGACTGACATTTTGATTTACGCCAGTTTCCGAGGAGAACCGGGCTTGAGGTTAATGATTATGTAAGGAAAATTTTATACTGTGATTAGATGGATATAAAATATGGAATTTGTCAAAACTGAGAAAGATTCCTACCCATGAGACTGTAGGCACAACTATTCTCACAGCTGAAGAATAGTCTATAGGAAGTGACCAAGGAGAAGCCTTGCAATGACGCGCAGTCGTTTTGGAATGAGCTGTTGTTGATTTCTGACATCTATCAGCGTTTCCGTGGTTAACATAAACTCACAATCCTCGTATTTTACAGACTCTGTAGCACAGATCTCGAACGCGTGATTTCTATCATTGACAGAATTCACTCTTACAAAATAGTTTAAAGAAAATCCTGGAAACAAACTGAGTGTTGAATTACATTTGGATCTATTTTGCAGAGCAAACAATTGATTCTGGAACCAGCGTTTCAATACAATACACACACACACACACATACATATATATATATATATATATATATATATATATATATATATATATATATATATATATATATATATATATATATATATATATATATATATATATATATATATATATATATATATATATATATATATATATATATATATATATATATATATATATATATATATATATATATATATATATATATATATATACATATATATTCATATACATAATATATAAATATATTTATTGTCTCATCACATATAATTTGTTACATGATTCTACATACAAATACATAAACATTCAAGACCTCTATGAAGAAATATTTCTTGATGTTTTATAGTTATTGATTTCTAGAAATTATTTCCCTCTGTGAGGCTTATGGATTTTGTTCCTCCATTTTCTTTCTATTTTGTTGGTTTATTCCTTATTTATGCATTTCCTCATACTTGTAGAAAGGCGTATTTACTTAAAGAACACATCAGGTACCGAAAATAAGTAATTCCTTATTTCCCATAATTCATTTTCTCTCACGTTATGTCAATTCGGCATGAAATTACACACACACGTGCACACACACACACACACACACACACACACACACATATATATATATATATATATATATATATATATATATATATATATATATATATATATATATATATATATATATATATATATATATATATATATATATATATATATATATATATATATATATATATATATATATATATATATATATATATATATATATATATATATATATATATATATATATATATATATATATATATATATATATATATATATATATATATATATATAATATATATATATATATATATATATATATATTATATATATATATATATATATATATATATATATATATATATTATATATATATATATATATATATATTATATAAACGGTATATATATATATTTCTGATATATATGTATATATATATATATATATATAAATCGGATACAAAAATCATAGATTAATCACTTCTTTTGAAGTGTTTCGTAACAATACCTTGCAGTCTACCATCAGAGACATTTTATTTACCCTCAGCTCCATCAAATCTCCCCTCTCCTATTTCACTCTCCCTTAAGATCCCCCTCTTTGGACTTTGATGGAAATAATTTCCCCGTCTTCAGCAAATGTTGACTATTTCATGATAACACAGCACACAGAATTCTATCTCTTGAACACCATCCTCAAAAGAAATGGATATTTTAATGAAACTCTGGTTCCTACAAAAATAGATTTATTATCAACAAACCCAAAAGAATGAATGAACAAACCGAAAAGATTAAAATGCATAATAAATGAATTATCAAGTCAAAATGGTCTACTCAAGATTTATTCTTTCTTGATAAAAAAGTCTTACTATGACTGAAAACGTCTTTACACCTAAAAAACTCTCACACACAATTCATCTTAGACATTATAGCGTCTAGTCTCAAAGTCAACCACATGAGAAATAAACCATTTGCAAAGGTTTGATTGTCCTTCTCTATAACCACAGCAATTCCACAGACATCTGTCGAAGAATTATATACAAAATTGTAACCCGTCACAAATATACATTCAAAACATAATAATGAAAATTTAAAATTCATAGTTAATAATTGTTAAACAAAACAATAAAATAGAATATTAAAGTGACATAAATGGTTATGTTCAACTCTCCACACATGCTTTAATTCATAAGTGTCTTGAATCATGGTAGAATTCACATTTGTTTCACATTCTGATTTCATAGAAAAACGAAAAGTCTGAACTTTGGTTCCACCTTATCTGCCAGTTTCTAAGAGAAAGAGAACACTTTAAAGCTACGTCTGGACGATAACGCTCTTAACTTTTAATAATTTATCAGGCTTTACTTTCGTAACATGGCAAATTAAACATACAATCCATATTTTCAATGCACGAACTTATTTACAGATACCAGTTTGTATCGTCTGAGGTAAATCAGTGCCAATATTGTTTATTCATCCAAGCCAAACAGCTGAAATAACAAGAAACTATTTGCTGAATGTGTAATGATTTTCATTTATACTCTTTATATTTTCACATTTTTACTTATTTGTGATGCTATCTTTCTTTCATCACACCTTATAACATGGTAATCCTAACATTAGACATATTTCCATTGCATATAGTTATATATATATATATTATGATATTCTTTATATTTTAGTAATTCTTGATATATATATATGATTATTTATATTATGATATATAAAGTTTTTATTTAGTTTTGTTTCATAATATATATATATATATTATATTGTATATATATATATATATATATATATATTATATATATATTATATATATTATATAATATATATATGGAATGAACATTTTTTAGAAAAAGTGTTTCATTTGTTTCACAGAAATAAATTCTTGCTCACCAAGGAACGAACCTCGTTCTTTCTTTTAGTCCAGGGAATTAAGAATTCGGACAGTTAAGGTCATAAAAGGAGTTGGAACGTAATATAGTATCTAAGGTTTTTCCTGGCAGGCGACTAGGGATTAACATACTAAATTTTTCTTAAGCTCTCCCACCCATCAGCGCTCGAATTAATGTAACATTTCTTTCTGGCTTAACCCTTTTTACTGTGAGATATTATGGAAATGAGTACATGAAACGTGTTTCATATATATATATATATATATATATATATATATATATATATATATATATATATATATATATATATATATATATATATATATATATATATATATATATATATATATGTGTGTGTGTGTGTGTGTGTGTGTGTGTGTGTATGTATGTGTGTGTGTCTGTTTGTAGTTTAGATTAAATGTTATTTTAGTATTTTTCTCTTCGTCATGAGTTACAACAAATCGTTATCACTTTAATGGTAACTGATTTTTTGTAAGAGCGATGTTTATCATTTTGGTGGGTGAGTGTGTTGTAGACTGTGTTGAAAGGTTTTTCAAATATGGAAGAGATTGAAAAATAAACTAAGGGAACTTTTTCGTTAGGTCAGAAAAGGTTCTTATGCATAGTTATAAAAAAATCTAAATAGCAGTGCTTTATTAAAAGAGCTAATTTTACTGTCCTTTATCATACGACCCAGGTATTTATCTAAAAATTGTGGAAGGTTAATGCGTCACTGCACCTCTGCTGGAAAAGGCCTGGGATGACCTTCAATAGCATTTTATGAGAGACGCAACTGGAGCTCCTTTCATCATTTATCGTACTAGTTTTCAGATTTTGAAGAGTACCATCTTCTTATCCTGGTTTAGGATATGACAGAGAATACAAATTTTACTATTACTGTTAAATCGCTTATACCCTGCACTAACACACTGACAATTGCAGTGCATTTACAGTAATACAATCTGTTTTTAGGGAAAGACAGTTAGACTACTTCCAGGAATATTTTCTTATATCTAACTAGTAATCATTTGAATATTAGTGAACCATCTCACTGCTTTTTTATGTTTGGATATTAAAATGAACTGCCTCAATGTTAAAATATATACTTATAAACAGAGAACAGGAAATAATTTGTATCCATCCAATAAATAGTCATAACGGTGCACTTATGTTTATCTTTCTGTGGGAGTCTACCCATTTGCGCGGGTTTTTCTGGAGAAAAATTCCTGTAATCCTGTAAAGGTTCATAATCCTTGGAACCTCTCGGTATGTTGTTTTCATGTTAACGGTGTGTAGAGAGAGAGAAAGCTGCATAGAGTCCCATCACCATCGGCACAGCTGTTAACGTTCTTTTAAATCCTGAAAGTGCAAAGCAGAGTGAATGCTCCGAAACAATGTTTTCTCATCGCGCTAAAAGGGCTTTGCAATTTTGTTAACGTGCCTGACAAATCGATGGATTGTCCTGGCTATCTGCAGTATGGAATGAGAGCAGGGTTCTGTGTTATATGGAATGGGATAACAGAAATGATTGATTGGGTATAGCAGGATGATTTACGGACGATGGTATCTGGGGATGGCAATATTTCTCTTCTTCCTGGCTTGTGCTACGGATGCCCGTGTTTGATTATCCTTTCCTTCCTTATGCTGCTTTTATGATAGGTGTTTCATCCTTTGATTGGCAGAGAAAGACACTGTAGATTTTTCTTATAAAAAACCTACTACCAAAATTTTTCTTACGACAAAAGCACATTGTTCTCTTTTACAACTTGGTGCAAGAAATAATTTTTACAGCAGTTGTAAAAATGCTCACCTAATATATTCCAATTTTTTTAAGGCAAATGATTAGTGTATCTCTTATATATTTTGCTAGCATCATTTATAAAAAAACCATTGCTTTCTGATCATCAGGAAATAAGTTGAGATTATCAGTGTTTAGGAAATGAAGTATAACACACAGAATTTAATTTACCTCTGATGTAATTCTAATTCTCTATCTTCTCCCTCTTATTAACTGACCCGTTATCAAACGCGTTTTTCCAAAATAATGCAAAGGCCGCTCTCCATTTTTTTCAGATTCTCTCACAAGAAAATTAAGCAAAATACTAGACTTCCCAGTTCAAATAACTGGCTCCTCACTTCTAATCTTTCCTAAGTAGACACCTTCAGCCTTAGCCGTTTCTTCGCAAGGAGTGACCAACCGAGATGGAAAACGTGAGAAAGCGTCAGCAACAAAAAACATATAATTTCGGTTAAGCAGATTACCCCAAGAGTCGCCAGAGAAAGTTCCAGATCAATAATGCTACTTATAACTGACTGACGATGGTCTTAATCCAAGTGTCAGCCATCTTGCAGCACTGGAAAAGAAATCGATCCCTTTGGAGTTCAGCCACAATGATCTCACGCTAGAGCTGGACCTGACTGAAAAATCTTTCACCTAACGGCATCAGTCTTCAGATGCAGGAAAGGACAAGAACAACTGAATATTCAAGTGAAGTCGAGAGATCGAATTGGGATAGTTTGGATGTTTGTGCAGTGCTATAATTACTCACTTTTTGTGGGCACCCTCCTGGCTCTTTACCATTACTACTGATCTCACGTGTGTCTGGTATGATGTTGGAAGAACATTACTTTACGGAGGAATGGTGAAACCTTAGCAGCTCTTGCCCACCTGAACCTATCAAGACTATAAAGTTAAGTCCCGTTGAACTGTCAAATCTTGTTGTGCATCAGTGCTGACCGCCCATACCGACGAAAATGAATTGCGACAATTGCTCAAGCATCTAGAGACTGTTGCAACCAATATTTGCTGTACAGGGAACGTATGTTTGGGAGAGAGGGCTCAAAGCGAGTTCATTTTTGTATCACTCATATTCAGTAAACTCATTAAATGCCATTAAAGTGCATGTTATGCCTTAAATCTTATAGTGCATGTTACGCCTTAAATCTATGTTACGCCTTAAATCTTATAGTGCATGTTAAGCCTTAAATCGTACAGTGCATGTTACGCCTTAAATCTTAAACTGGGTTTTTAAGAAATTTCATTAATAACAACTGCCGCATTTAAACATCAAGTCAACGAAGAAAAAGCTGTTTATACACTGAAATCATTAAAAAACGTCTGCTTCCAATTTGCTGATGTGAATAGTTACGGCTTCTGAAACTCAGAGTATCTTTATTTTATGGAAATTGCCGTTGTTGTTACAAGTAGCACTAAAAGCACTTTCAAATCAATTCTAAAGCTCCACGGTAACGTAAGGCAAATATATGTGAAGTTGTTTTTCAGTTGATATCCTGACTTAACCACGTGGGTGTATACTGTCATTGTAAAGCTGTTTTTATTAATGCCAGCTCATTTATTCATGGTCGTTGTTGTTCCAGAAGGTTGTTTTGTGATATTACCTTGCATGAGCCCCATACGCCTGTGTGTCTGGTTACAATTTATCTGAGTTTTGTTACGTATAAATTACATTCATGTTTTGTCGTACAATTCAGCAGTTGTGGTTGAATGACTCTTTGGCCCTTTGTGACTCCTGCATTGTGGAATGGTATTCATTTCACATTTTATGAACACCTAAATAACTAACGACGTGCCAGCGTACTGTTGATATCCCTTGTGATATTTTGAAGTTCTGTTAATATTTCCGGGCTATACAGTCCACTGTTCCCATTCTATAAGATATTTTTTTTTTTACACTCGGGGGAAAGAAAGTACTATACGTTTAAAACGCTAATATAAAGGGGTGGATAAGTGTTTTTCGACAAGAAATCACTGAAATGATTTTCCATGTTATTCCACATCAATTTTGCATACGTTTACGGATTATTTATTTAAAAATTCTCTTAGACAAGTAAAAGCACAAAAGCTAAGGGATGAGTCAGAACCTGTATACAAAAATCAATCGAATAATATATGTCATGGTTAGACATGATTTAAAATGGAATCATAATTCCATTAATATTAAACCTTAAGTGGACTTGGAAAAAGTATATATATCTGTGGGAACACGAGAGAAGAGTTGTGTATGTCTATTCAAATCGCAACCTTGTTGCAAAACAGTATGTCAGCATAGATCCCGTTATTTTGTTCGGACAGAGCTGTCACGTACGCCTATGAACGAGGTCATTGTGTGTTCGTGTGTGTGTAAGTGATAGTCTTGCTTGTTGTTGTAAACTTTCAGATAATCATAATGGGAAAAAACTCATTGTTACCCTGTTGTAAAACTAAGAATCACAAAGAAATCCCATTATGGAGTTTGTCTAAATCTACCAGAAAACTTTACTATTCCCAAGACGATAAACTCATTGCACAACCATGAAAGTATTGAAGATGCCAAAAACAATTTCTCTGACTGCGTTTAAAACTCAGTCCACGTAAACAACGTTTCTACCTAAAATATACTTGAATAAACGACTTTATCGAGCATAGATAGTGTATTTATTAAGAAAAATTTAAAATATGATCAGTGAATAAAACTGGAAAAAATTGAAATAACCAAACTTTCTTACTAGAAAAATTCGACATGTGTGGAGACGAAAATTTCATCTAAAAACAGCGTTTCTGTATAAAATCCTAAAATTTGTTATAAAAAAAATAATAAAATGAGCAAAGTGTCTTCGCGATCGGTTTCCTGTGGCGTATAATGTGTATAGAAACTCTCAGCAACGGCGTTGTTGGACGCGTTGTTGGCACCTTTAGCAGTGCCGGACGCACGATCATAGCCAATTTTAACCTTAAATAAAATAAGAACTACTGAGGCTAGAGGGCTGCAATTTGGTATGCTTGATGATTGGAGGGTGGATGATCAACCTACCAATTTGTAGCCCTCTAGCCTCAGTAGTTTTTAAGATCTGAGGGCGGACAGAAAAAGTGCGGACGGACAGACAAATAGCCATCTCAATAGTTTTCTTTTACAGAAAACTTGAAAAGTGTTTTAGATCTTAGGCTAATAAATTTGAAGGCTAACATCGCCAGTTAGCTAAAAACCTTTATATCTACTGATTTTAACTCTCTTGTAGCATTTGTTATCATTCAAATTTATAACCCAGCAATTTATGAAATGCCATTCTGAAACCATATTCAGTGGTAAAATTTATTATTCATACTACAATGATATTTTCGAACTTTTGCACGATAGCGTGTAGATTATGGTAAGAGTTTTAGCAAAAATTTTAAATAAAAATCTACATAAAAAATTATACGGATAATGTGATTATAAATGAAAGAGCAACAAGCGAATTTCTCTCTTGGCGAATCTAAAAGTAATATTTACTTGGGATTATGCTTGTAGAATTTGTTTGATGCAGATGGCCCCCTGTATTTAATAAACATTAAATCAAGGCCCTGAAGTTCAGAAAAAAAGACAAGGGAAACCAAAGAGAAATCTATTGCTAATCTTCAGTAACTTCAAAGTGATGACAAAGTAATCGCAAGGTAAAAAAAAAAAAAAAAACACGTATTTTGAAGTGATACATCAAGCGAAGGGAAAGTAACGCGAAGACCAATCTCAATTCCTTGTCACCCTCGGCTTTTACGATTTCTACAAATCGTAAAAGCCGACTTCTCGACTGTGATGAAAGAAGTTTGTCAAGTATTCAGATCACAATCTTCAACTTCTGGGTGTGCGTGTGCGTGTGTGGGTGTGTTTGTGTATGTTTGGAAGGCTTTCTGAATGCAAGTGGACGTTTGAAATGTGTTTCAGTCCATTAGATTTAGAATTTCCAGTATCCTCCGTTGCGTCCATTTCGGAATGCCGATTGCCTTTACGAGGATATGCATGTGATTGCCTAATACCTTTCAAAGTAGTCAGTATACGTAGCAATGTGCTATGGAAATTTCCGTTTCATTTCACTTTTACTTCATCTAGTCCAGACAATAAAATAAATTTCCGTTTGCAGGTTGGTCTCGCTTCATGTTTTTTTTTTTTATAACCATGCACCTGCAGTTGTGAATGAGTCTATATTCAAATGGGATGGAATATATTTATCTCTGAAAAGCTATTATTTCTCTTTTTCTCAGTTTTCCGATAAAAGAAATACTTCGCTTATCTGTAATATATAGTGTAATTCATCTAAAAAATATATGCTCTCTTCCCAGTGTTAAAGTGACTTAGTCAGTGTTGAAAACTTTTTCTTGCGGTTTTTGAAACCTTGTCGATATTATAATGTCGAATGCTGCATCATAATATATTCGTCCTAAAAATTAAACTCCAGAACACAAGGAAGATTCTTGCATTTATAATATACCTATCAATGTAAAAACAACAACTTTAACTCTTAGTTTTTATGTTATCTGTTCGGATTTCTCTTTCGATTTAAATCAGTTAAAGTTTTCTTACTATCTTCACCTTAGAGATACGTATGCACCCAAAGTGTCTGGAATAAATTTAAAATCACAAATAAAATTAAAACATTTACTAAATTACAATCTATCGTGTCATGTACGTGAACTGTATTGTTATATTACAATCACCTAGAGTAAATTTCTTACACTATTATTCAAGGGCTTCTTACTAAGACAAGACAGGTTTGATCTTATTAGTAAAGAAAACAAAAAAGTATAATTAAAATTAAATAAAACTAACGAAGAAATAGTTTACTTAGGTAGCTAGGAAGAATAGCGAACGGGCCGTGGCCTCAAGCAAGATGTGAAGGCGTTGCCATTAACCTAAATGTTTCTAAGAAGAGATTCAGACGTGATGTGGTCAGAGGGAGGCCTGTATATACTGGACTGTATCCGCTATTATATTTCAATTGGGCCTTCTTTGAGCAACCACTCCATGATAATCTCTCGGTAATTCTGAATCACACTAGACTACTAGGTGAAGGAATTGTTTTCAGGAAAAAAAAAGTAAAAAAAGCTCCGAAGTTTCTTCGGCGAAATCTAGTTTCGGGCGCAGCGTATACAGTAATGCTGTTTGAAACTCTCAGCCACGGTCCATGAAACTCTCAGCCGCGGCCAGTGAAACTTCAGCCACGGCCTGGTGGTGACCTGTGTTGTTGGCACCTATAGCATTACCGGACGCACGATCATTGCTAACTTTAACCTTAAATAAAATAAAAACTGCTGAGGCTAGAGGGCTGCAATTTGGTAAGTTTGATGATTGGAGGGTGGACGATCAACATACCAATTTGCAGCCCTCTAGCCTCAGTAGTTTTTAAGATCTGAGGGCGGAGAGAAAAAGTGCTGGCAGACATACAAAGTCATCTCAATAGTTTTCTTTTACAGAAAACTAAAATACACAGAAGGTCCAGATGTCATAAGTTTCATGTTTTGCAGTCAGCACTTCCACTGACTTCGATGAACATGCTAAATTCAGCCACATGGTTTCATATACTATCTAGTGATGTTCGTGACACTTAGTCGAGATGTTGTTCCTCACAAGATGAAACCAAGTGAAATTTCAATAATTAGTGATCAAAGATACTGTAGGTACACTGTTGATTGTGCAGAAGCCCGAGGGTTTTTCTGAGAGTCTCTCCTTTGTTAAAATCTTTTACATAAACAAATACAGGAAAAATCCTGAGATATTAGATACTTATTGTTAAATAAAAATCTCTCTCTCTCTCTCTCTCTCTCTCTCTCTCTCTCTCTCTCTCTCTCTCTCTCTCTCTCTCTCATAGTTTTCAAATCTTTTATTTCATCTTCCGGGGCTCATCCTTTATGCTGCTTCAGTTTCAGATATGAGATGATATATTCATAAAAGAACAATATCAGTCAGCTGGCAAAAGCTATAATCTTTCACCTTTAGATTTGGACCACTAATCAGGCTTGGCGTCAGTATCACTATTTTGATATAAGCTGGGCAACAAATCCGAACTCGAAGGCAAAAGTTCCTCAATACTTTCGCTGAATTACTCGCTTCCTGCCTGATTTAAGAACATTAGGGCTCCTGCTTTGACATTTTTACGGCAAAAGTAGTTTTCTGGTGGGAGGTGGAATTTGCAATGTTTTGTTTTAATGGGAAATCAGATGTGGTGGCTCTTTTTTTTTTTTATTTTTTTTTTTTGAAAAAACGCAGAACACAGAAATACCCCTCATTCCTTGCATTTTAGCCACAGTTTGGAGTTTAAGATTCTCTGACTGATTAGTTCCGTGCCATTTAATATCGTAAGCTCTAACTGATTCTGAAAACACTTTTTTGCTCAAGTGCCGATCATTTCGAGTCTCCTTCTCTCCTCCACAAAGTGCCTAGGTCCACTACAGTTCAAGTGCTTTGTTGAGAGCACTCGTGCACCATTCTTGTTTCACTGTCGGGGTAACGCGTTTAAGAACGTGCTGTAACGGGAACACTCATGTAAACGGGGCTAGCAGGTATTATTTTTTAGCTTTCCACCTTAATGCCACGTGTAAGAGATTCCTTTGTAGCTTTGTAGTTTCATAAAGCTTCACTCCTTATCCTGCAGTAACAAAAGTTATATTTATGAAAGTCACATGATAGATTTGACATGCAAAAAGTCATTCATGGAGCAAAACCTTCAATCTGTCCCCATCGAAATTAGTTTATGATTGGGATTTACTGTCAAAAATCAATATTTTAAGCCAATTTTCAGGATGAATTTCCTCTTCACCACAGCTCAGAGAATATTTTCTCGTTGAATCGTCACTCCTTGCCTATTTTTTTATGAACATGCAATTGCTTGCTTTGACATTCTCACATTTCAGAATTTTAAAATTTTTGGCGAAAATAAATTTGGCTTATCAATAGTAAGGAAAATTAAATCTATAAAAATAGAACTCGGCAGCCGCCATCCCCA
Source organism: Macrobrachium rosenbergii (assembly GCF_040412425.1). NCBI lineage: Eukaryota > Metazoa > Arthropoda > Malacostraca > Decapoda > Palaemonidae > Macrobrachium > Macrobrachium rosenbergii. The sequence continues at coordinate 62,201,697 of NC_089748.1, forward strand.
ATTGTTTCTTTTAATACTGTTTTGTACCCAGAAAATTATAATTTTTTTTTATTATTTCTTCAAATATCTGTTCGTACGAAACAACCTGAGATTATTTCTATCTGTTCAGATGTCTTTTCAATTTTCAGGCACTGCCGCTGGCATTTTCAATGATCTTGCTTAAAGGCCAAGTTGAATATACTTCCCATCTCGCTGGAATGACGGAATTATGGCCAGGGATATTCATGAGAACACAAGATCCATTCTTTGGATTTTCCCTATGCCCAGGGTTATATAATATTTAAAAGGGTGTGTGGAAAGTTTGACATTGCTGACATAATTACGTTTAGTTTACTGGATATACTGATTGATGTTTTCCTAGTTTCGAGCTAAGATGTTGTCACCATCTAGTCTCACACTCCCCTCTTTATTACAACTTTTTATGCTAATGTGTGTTAATGGATACAAAGTAAGAATAAAATTTATTTGACTCGAATATATCAGAGCGCTATTAAAAAAATTACGTTTTCGACATGACTAAAATTCAATTGTATTGTATCCTTACTTATTTCAATATGAAGGCAACACATCGTTATGATATAAAAATGATATCATATTTCGATGATTATATATCATATGTATACGATCACACGTATCCCGCCTGTCCAACCGCCTTTCAGCAGGATTAATAGGATATCTTTCCGTGCCTTTTAAGACCCTAATCAATCAGGACGTATATATTCTATTCCCACAAAAATGCTCATACTGCCGTTAGTAAAGTGCTGACACCGATACTACACAGACTTTTGATTGAAATCTTATGGCAGTTATAGTTATGATATAGTCCGACATAATGCGTTTTAATATGACTTATTTCTTTCTGAAAGTATTTTAAGATTTTTGTTTCCGTTGCTATAAGAACAGCTCTTCGATATCCTGTTGTTTTGATATACATTTGGAAGGAGTAATGACCACGCACATGTGGCGTCTCTCTCTCTCTCTCTCTCTCTCTCTCTCTCTCTCTCTCTCTCATTGCAGCTTCGTCCTACAACTGTCGACTAACAACTAGGTACCTAGTTCACTGCTTAAGTCCACAGAGGCATACTAGAGCATAACTGTATCGTTCTTCCTCCTCCGGTAGGAGACCAGGAGAGAGGCCTCATTTTACGTTTACCCTGCTGTATTTTTTTTTTTTTTGTAAGAGACAAATGTTTGCTGATCGTTGGAATAAAATGTAACCAAAGACACGTTGGCGCTTTTTTATGGATCCAGTCAACAGAGCAGATGCTACCTGGGGGCAGTCGTTAGAATGTAGCCAGTAACTAAAAGAAATGTATTCTGTCTTAGGGCAGGTTAATGACAAACAAGCATATTGAAATGCTTTGGTCAGTAGTATTGATTATAACCTTATTGCTTGTTAAATTTACCATGAGTTCACGAACCACGATTGCCCTCCTAAGCAAAATATAGTCTACTTCTTTATGTCTGAATCGAATATTGCTACATGTACTTACATGGAATACTATATCTCTGGAACACTATGTCTTAACTCACAATTCCTAAATAAAGTTACTACTGCACATCTTTCAAAATAAAAAAAGATATATGTACACTAATTATTGAAATGATTCGACCATGGATTAAGATAAAACTCCGAAGTGCATAGGCTTTTCCAATGCTCTACTTTCATTAGCTTTCCTAGCGTTACGTGGTCACTAGTTTCCTTTTTCTCAAATTTTATTTTCTTTTTACGCGAGAGAAGGTATTAAGCATATATTAACGAGAAAATCATTCTTGCAGAAAAAATTGTTCGGTACAACGGAGTGCGGTGAATTCCGGTGAAACTAAATGCGTTGTACGCTAACCCTCTGTAAAAAAAAAATGAATTTAGTCTCTAATAATGACTGAAAGCTGCGTTCGCCTCTGTTACCAGAAAGGAAAAGGGACAAAGAAAGTATCATTCCCACCACCGACTTTACTCCCTCTCTATGCATTGCATTCTTGTTTGAGACTTTCTCTCTCTCTCTTTCTCTCTCTCTCTCTCTCTCTCTCTCTCTCTCTCTCTCTCTCTCCTCAACTGCATCCATTCATCCTTCCTACCCGTTCCTCTCCCCGAATCTCCATTTCGCATTATCTCCATCCTACGTCAGCGCACGTTCTCCCTCACCCCTCCTTCCCACTGGTCGCCCTTTCACCTTCCTTAATTAGAGCCCTGTCAGGATGACCATCGCCGTTACATTCCATTGATCCATTCGATATTTAATCTGTCGGCCTGGTAATGGACTGAGTGTCATTTTACTTTTTATTCATTATTTTCTATTTATTATAACCATTTGCTGTAAAGAAGTTATATTAAACACAACCATGGGACATTCATCAGCAGTGGGGGAACGATAAGGGAAGAAAGATTAGTCTATTTAAATCAAGACAAACGACGATGGAAAGTTTGTCAATAATTTTCTCTGGGGAATGAAGGAAATAAGTGAATAAAAGAGGGCCAAAGAGTCTTCCTTTTGCTTGTTTCCATATCTCCATTTTATAAAAAAAAAAAAAAAATGTCGTAATCAAATATTTTTTTTTTTTTTTATTCCTTAACCTATCTGTACAAGTCAGCAAACATAACTCATAAATATTTGACAACTTTTTGTAAGAAATGGCGAATGACCTTTTTCCTTAGGCCAACGGTAATGGAGCTTTTTACTTCAGTGAAATAAAGCAACAGAATCTGACAAGGCGCTTCTTGTCCAACATCCTGTATTAGAAAAAAAAAAGTCGCTAGAAATGCAAAAGGTTGAGTCCTTGGAATAATTCAACATTTTGAGCTGTTTTTGCCAGAAGAATACAGGCGAAGAGCAGACGTATAGCCGTAATGGTGTCATTCTTTATTGACAAAGGTGAACCGTGATGGATATAGTTATTTCTTAAGCTAAGACTGATATGAGAATATTGCTTAAGCTCTTATAAGTTCATCCTCAAAAAAATAAGCGGGAAAATTACAATAATTCTAAAGAGAATAAAAAGTTTCATTATCAGTTATACGATAATCTATTTTTGTTTTCTTGTAGAAGATACAAAAATATGTTACCTCTAAGACACGGAACAAATAAGGACAAATGAAACATTTGATTCCTTGCAATTGCATCCCCAGAATATTGCAAAATGAGTTCGACGAGTTCTTATTAATTCCGCAGCAGAACTTACAGAGATGTAAGCTGTCGTCGAACGGTGCAAATGCATTCATGAAGCGGAATTCATCAGCTCCGATTAGCCCGAGATCTCATCTGAGTGGTCTTCATCCCTGATTATGTCTTTGAGTTAAATTTCAATTATCAATTTAAAGTCCAATTACATCTTCAGCTATCGCTTAATTAAGTCCTCGGGATGCTCATAGTGAGTCGGGCAGGAAGGAGCCTGCGTAGTTCTATCACTTACATCAGATTCGAAGGTT